>NC_090350.1:38689778-38991410 GCF_035084215.1 Heptranchias perlo | reverse complement strand
AAAATACTTAATTGGCTGTGAAGCGCTTTGGGAAGTCACAAAAGGTGCTATCTAAATGCAAGTCTTTCTTTTCTTTCATTAGACCAAATTAACCAGGCAATTTTTTGGCTTGGCGGGAGCATATGAGCAGGACCTGCGGATGAATAGTTTGAAGATACACTCCATGGTACAAAAGTATTTTTCATGAAAATAAAAAGGATGTTTCCATTCAACAACAACAATTGAAAACAGGCCCCAAGGTATTTAACCCTTGTCCAATGAAAACAGCAGCGCATCAATTCCCAAAGCAAATGCAGATGAATTCCAACTGTCACATTGATTTTCTTTTGTAATTTTTGTAACCAATTGCCTTGCAGTATTGGTTTTATGTTCTTGTCAAGTACAGCTTTGTGGCAGCCATTAATATTAGATACTCAAAGTTTTTATTGACTTCACAGTTGGCAGTGATACTGCTTGGTTCTAAACTTACTCATTGTATAGGCTGGGAAGCAGGGCTATGGGGAGTGGGACTAATTGGATAGATCTTTCAAAGAGCAGGCACGATGGGCCAAATGGCCACCTCCTGTGCTGTATGATTCTACAGGAAACCTGCATTGGAAAATTACAAGGTGCATGAAGGTTTACCCTTTGAAGGACATTCTTGAGTATCAGTCAATGTGTATTTGATACAAAAAAGTGTCTCCATTATCTAATTCCCTGAGGTAAATTGAATTTATGAAACTTGCTTCGAAGGGTGATTATTGCTAGTGGGCAAATTTTAAAGCGGCAATGTCTTCAAGCATTTGGCAAATCTTCGGTTCAAAGATAAAGAGCATATATCATTTTTGTTAAGATGACTTTGCACATAACTGACACAGTGATGTACTTTGATCTGGCTAAAACCAATGTGGGCGGAGTCTTGATTATCCATACAGACTGCTGGCTAGCCCACATCATGTTGGCTATATCAAAACACACCGCAAACTTTAGGCTGGGCCTCATCGTTGCATCCACAAACAGGACAATCCACATCTTGGATACAGCATCAAAACAAACTCAATGTGTGCAGTGTTCATCTGTCATGATTTGTTACACTTGCAAAAAAAAAATTTTTATAAAGAGAAAGGAACGAAGCATTCGTTCTGGCTTCTTTTATCCTGGAGCCTGAAATTTACAAGCAATTCACTGACCTCTAATTCATCTCAAGATTTACAGCTACAATGACTGAGATTCCTGTTAGGAGTTTTTGATTAGTGCTTATAAAAGGCCATGCCAAGTTAGCAGCGAAACATTACAACTGTGCTCTAGATCTTAAATTTCAAATAACAGCATTTATCAAAAGCAGTATTGCTGTCACTAATTATTGCCATGATGTGGAGATGCCGGTGATGGACTGGGGTGGACAAATGTAAGGAATCTTACAACACCAGGTTATAGTCCAACAAATTTATTTTAAAATCACAAGCTTTCGGAGATTATCTCCTTCGTCCGATGAATTATTGCATATGTGCTCATAATAAATGAAGAGTAGACTACAACAATTTGCATTTAGCTAGAGCTTTTAATATAGAGGAACATCACAAGGTCCTTCAGACAGAAATGGATGCCAATACATGCTGATACATACCGTGTTGATGGGCACTACAGTATTTCATTTGATTCACTGTTCATTGCAGTCTGTCAATTGGTGGCTGCTAAACATATAGTCTAGTGAGTGGCTGTTAAGATATAAAATAATTAAGGACTGGGTGTACAGTAGCTTAGACATACTGGCCTGTTACCTCTGAACTTTGGCTCAATTCCAGCCCAGGCTGATCGTATGAAGGTGTTCTCTCTGCTAGCTAGAAATGCCCTGTGTGAAATGAGTTTCCATAGGCTTAGCCTACAACACAAAACAGCCTGTAATTTGGTACTAAAATGATTCTCATACAGAGAGGCCACAGGATGTTGTGAGAAATCATGGATGCATTAGTGCTTTGGACCTGAAGTGCATTGTTGGGGTAAAGTAGAGGAGGCCATACTCTGTGTCTAACTATGCTGTACTTGAGTGTTTGATGTCCAGTACTTGGTGCCTGAAATGGAAAGTGTTCCATTCTTGGCACTGACATGCTGTTCCTTGATGAGCTTCCAAATTCACAAAAAGGACATGTTGATTACAAAAAAAATTGTGGGGTTGTTGCATCACACCATGGCAACAATTTCATAAAAATGAAAATTCCAAATAAGTTTCTACAAAAAGTGCATTTACAGAATTAATAACTTAATGGGGCCTTGTTCTGTAATATTCCGTTAATGCTCATGTTCCTGCACACTCTAGCAGAATTGCACAGAAATTTAATATCAGCAGTAATGGAAAGGACTGGATTAAGTCTGTATTTAGCACAAAACTAAGTAGTGTTCACATCAAGACGAGAGCATTAGCATTATTTAGCATCAACCTTACTGCAATAAAACCCAGTCCATGTAATAACTGATCACACCTCTAATTCATTAAATCTCCTAGAATAACTGCATTGGCATCACAGCAACTTTCTCATCACATTTGTAAAGTGGCTTAACTCCCTGCTGTTTAATTTGAAGTGGACTCAAAGAAACATTTTAATTCATCTAAAATTGGCTTAAGGGCAAATTTTTATTTTTAAATGGCTTTTATTTAGTGAATTTTTGCACTGTGGAAGTGTGGGATGCTAGTGCCAGGGAATGGCACGGTTTCAATCTGTCACTACTGGACAGCATCAAAGACTCCCAAGTCAGATATGAAGATGTGAACATCTGAAAATGATGGGCAGCGAAAGATCATCTGGTCCATCAAGCCTGCCCCACACAGTCGTGATGTCTGAAGCATCATGATTAGACACTCTTTACTCGCCAAAAGCTATGTCGTCATCTTCTAGAAGGGCCAAAAAACAGATAAAAACACAAGGCCAAGCAAGGGAAAAAAAAATCTAGAAAATTCCTCTGTTAGGCGATTGAATCTAGTCCAGGAGACCATGTTGACTGTGTTTGCATTATCTGGTATTTAACCTCCCTTTTGTAAGGTTTAATCTCTGCCCCAGCCAAGAACTGGCTGGCTCTCTTTTGAAGGTATGCAGAGTCAGCACTCCCCTCACCAGCCTGTTCCATAGGTCTACTATCCTCTGGGGAAAAGACAATCTGCCTAACATCTAACTGAGTCCTACTCTCGCGTAACTTGTATGCATGTCCCCCTGGTCTTCCCCAATCTATCAAATTGAAATAATCTATAGGAACACACTAATCCTTTTTAACTATTTTAAAAACGTTTATCAAATCACCCTGCGACTACGCATCTCTAAAGTCAATAGGCCCAGCTTTTTAAGTCTATCTTAGTATCTAAGATTGCTTAAGCTGGTTTAACAGCAAAGTTAGATGTGGAGTAAAGCCCCTTTGGCCCTCGGCTCTGCCTAACATTGTCTTCAGCTCAAACCGTAAAAAGAGATGCCCTGCTTCACCGGTGTGACATTTTTCCATTCCCCCCCATTGGCTATCCTGTGAGCTCTATCAATGAGTATGTCAGTTCGTGCCAAATTAGGGGTAATTTTATGCTATGGATCCATGCACATGTATCCATGATACAGCAGTGAGTAACAATGAAAGGAGCAAATGATGAGGTGCTGCATAGAAGATTTATTATGAAAATTAAGGCACATGATGTTGGATGGATAGAGAGATGCTTAGGTGATAGGAAGGATGGAATGGGGATAAATTGGACAGCTCTTTCATAGAGTCGGTACAGGGGTGATGGGCCAAACAGCCTCCTTGTGTACTGTAAAATCGTATGATTCTTAATCTTCTTAACATCTTAAATCATTAGCTCACTGAACCTCAAACTATCCCAGTGTTGAGAGCAGGTGGGAAATTACACAAGAATTTGCAACCCTCCACTACTACAAGCCAACAGAATTAGAAACAAAGCCTCACTATTTCTGGCATTAATGCCTGTTGATAACTCAATGTTGGGTGTAGCTTCTGGCTAACATTACAAAGGAAAGGAAGTATGATTAGAATGGCTATGTATTGTGCCCCATGATTACTAAAATATTTTCAGGATTTGCTGGAAGTCCTGGTGAAGTGATTTGAGTTTCCTGTCATTAAACTGGTTGTAAACAAAGACAAAGAATGACATGACTAATGATGGAGTAGTATTGTGCATTACTAGTTGAATCCTGACTAAATATATTAAGAATTCTAAGTTCATTTTTAAAGAAAAGCCTTGGCTGCCCCAATGGTTCAGTTGGTAAATGCACTGTCCAGCATGGAACCGAGACAGACAGATAAGGAAGGTTCTATCCTCACTCTGTGCTGAGTTTGTTGATCTCCGCCAAGACAGTACGAGGGCTGCGACAATTGGGCCTTTGGGTTAGGGAGAGAACAAGTCAGTGTGCGGATCCTGATTCTGACTGATGTCCACTGATAATTGCTGGAAAAAGTGCGCAATGTAGGTGTCAGGTAAGGACACCATTTATGCCTTCAGTCCCTTCGCTGTTCTGGGCCAACTCTCACACTCCCTAGGCTCGCACGTGAGGAATGGCCGCTCAGGGGATGTGCTGAGGGTGGACAGTGCCTGTGAAACTGTACCTTGGTAAGATGTCAATGGCTTCGGGAGAAAATTGGAGGAGGATGGGGAATTTAAAGGAAAAAAAGAAAACTGTCAGAACAGTTCATGCTAATGGTATAACAGGTCTACTGAAAGTGAACTTTCCCAGTGGCTAATATGGTGGCTGTGAAATACAGCTGACAAAGCAGACTAATCCTAGCTGATCCAGGGACTGAATCCGCTTGAAAACTCGCTGATGTATAGCAGCTTCGTGTTAAGGAAAGGTTCCTAATTAATCCACTCATTGACCGAACCAGTTATGTGACAGCCTAATAATTCTTTACTTCCTTCCTTTTATTTTTAACAGTTTAAGATAACTCTGGGTGGACTATCTTTTTGTTGGCTCGTTGGCTGACACCTCTTATCATGACAGAGAATTTTGGTTGAGCTTACATTGGGACTGTGCCAGCTGAGCGTTTCTGTTATCAAATATTCCATTAAATATTAAAAGATGAATCTTGTATTCAGAGGCATTAAACTAGCGCCAAACAAAAAAATAATGCTGTGGCTTCCATGTATGCTTTCAACTACTTGTACAGTAATGTTTTGCTGTCAGACTTGCTTTGCTTATGATAGATGCTGAGGATAGCACACCTTGGTTGTGCGCTTGACCTGCGTTTGTGAGTCAGTGCCAATGAAAATGTGATAGCATAACCATCTGCTGTTCCATTTATACTGTGAAACTGATGAGAAGTGTCAGCACTTTTCCTGAAAGGAAAACAAGCTTTTGAAGTCATTTTTTTCTCGTACATTTTCGTAAAGGAACTTAAGTCAAGTATGTAACCTCCTTAGAAACAAGGGTAGTGATGACATTGACACCAGTTTGGATTTGGAATGGGAGCCTATAGTCTGACTGTTAAAATGGCTGAATTTATTACCAATACTGCTTTGTATTGACGAAACCTATTTTACATTTAAGTTGGGATCCTGGGACAGCGATACTGATATAGGGATGTACAAACACTGTACGTCGTTCTCTTGGGTTTACCTTTCTTCCTATTACTGACCATCCAATGGCAGTCGAGGCCACATTTTTTTTTTACCATTAATAGCCAATTAGTAATGGAAGGCAATGGAATATTAACGGTAAACAGATACACAACAGCAGCTCATGGTACGACTCCAGTCTTGTTTATTTGTTCTTGGGAGATGGGTGACACTGGAAAGGCAGCATCTGTTGCTTGGTCAACCACATAGTGTGGGACTGGAGTCACAGGTGGGTAAGGGTGGCAGGTTCCCTTTCCCAATCTTAACAGCTTTCATGGTCATTTTTTTTTCTGCGAACCCAAAAATACTAGACTTACTGAAATAAAAACAGAAAATGCTGGAAACACTCAGCAGGTCAGGCAGCATCTGTGCAGAGAGCAAATGTCAATGACCTTTCAGAATTAGAAATTTATTGAATTCAGCTTCACAACTTGCCATGGTGGGTCTTGAACTCATGACCCTTGAGTTATTAGTCCAGTACTATAACCGCTAGGCTACTGTACCTATGAGATGATGGAGGCACCATCCATGCCGGAGGTACTCATGGTTGGAACCAAAACAAAATCCTGATAGGGATGCCACAACCTCACCCAATTGCCTGCCCCACCAACATGCCCATTAACTATTTCATTAATCTCATTATTGCTGAGGCAATGAGCATGATCTCCTGTGTGTAGGATCTTTCAACAGGTTTGTGTTTCAAAGAGCAGCACATACCTGGTTTTGATGAACAAATACTGAAGAGAAACATCTCTTAACAATACTTTGACTTGTTACTGATGCTGCTACAGCCTGTCTGAAGACATTAATTGACAGCCAACCCACAGACAGCAGCCAGTCCAGACCACCCACCCCATGGTCGGCTACAAGCAGGCAGCTGGTCCACAGTCGGCAGCCACCCACTTGCAGTGAACCACCAGCTAGTCTTCTGCAGCAGAACGGGGTAAGGCAGGACAATGACGAGGAGGAGGAGGACGTTGTCTGTTCAGGTGCTATCAGTTGCAGGAGTAGTGAGTGTCAGAATCAGGGGTGAGAGGGGAGCAGCCAGAATTGGGAATTTGGAGGCAGCAGCACAGGTACAGTATGAGTTAATACGCAGGGGAGGCAGAAGAAATAGCACAACATTTCTATAATGGACAGAGGCACACAGACAAGAGATAGATACATACGGGGATCAGGTTAGAGAGAGTAAATAATGTCCAGCAGTTAAAAATAGCCCAGACCTTTATTTCTGCAGCAGCGGGTGAGTTTCCAACTCGCCTTGCTACCCCCCCTCCCTCCCCCCGAGTTAAAATCGGGGCCCAGGTCCCCATACCAATTCCAACAGTATCCCTAAAGCACCCTGAAGGAAATTGGCTTCCTGACTTTCTGCGTGCAATGTTACAGGAGATCTACTGGTCTATTTTATTGTTTCTAGTTTTCTTCTCCCTCTCGAAAGTGCTGATTTTTGCTGAGGTATGATTGCAGACCACAGCAGCCTGTGACCAATTGGTCACTTTTTTCCATGACTAGATGTCCTGTGTGGATCTCAGGTGAGGACAGGATTGGATGCAGCTATGATGCCCCCCATGTTGGAATAGCCTGATATTCATTACCTAGGCTTGCATAGAAATGTCTATTAGAAAAGAATAGGAGTACTCCTGCCATCTGGGTATAAGGTGCCCCCCTTTTCCCTTCCCCTTCAGCAAGGGTCACTGCTGTTAGGAAAGGAAGAAGAAAATTGGGGAAACAATGGGGGGGGGAAATGTTTTTAAAAAATCCATTGGTCAATCAAAGCAAAATTCCCCCCACCCCAAGGCCACTTTATTACAAATTGTCAGGTGTGACCAAGAGCTGCAGAGAAGGAGGGAACTGATCTTCATGACTCCATCTACCAATACAAAGGTCAGTAACCCTCTCCAGCTGTGGAACAACATGCACCACTACGTTGCAGTGAGACACTTACATGCTCCAGTGATTGCTGATACATTAAACGGTGCATGTGGTCTCCTCGGTGATGGGCTGCAGGAGGCAGGTTTTTCCATTACCCAGTGGTAATATTACCAACGTCACATGACCTCAGGTCACACGAGGGGTCATAAATATTGCAGCATTAATGAACACGTGCATTTGTCAGCATAAATTAGAAATACAGTAACTTGGAAGCAGTGGCGCAGGCAAGAAAATAGAAATGTTCTCGTGAAAGTCTGATAGAAACATGCCAATCGCTGAATTTGCATTTAAACTACTGAAGCAATCGAATCCCAGTTAAATGGCTGTCTATATACAAAAAAAAATTAATCTAGGTCCATAAAAATATATCTCTGCCAGACAATTATCAGAATCTCAATTAAAAGTCACTGCTTGATGTCCAAATATTCACTGCTGCAGGTAAACCCCATTTTTGACTATTTAAAGGGGAAATGCAGTCTGCTAAACTGACCCAGAATCCTAAATGTTTTATAAGAGGCGGTGTCCACCATGAAGAACACAGGCTTGATTTCCATTCTTGGTCACCCTCCAGAGACCTCTGCTGGATGTGGACGCTAGGTGAGAAAAGGTATCAGGCTTGGCTGTGATGCCCCATGCTGTCGAGCAGTCTGCCACCAATCACCCTCTTGGCTTACACTTGAAGAAAAGTGCCTGAGAAGAGGTTTCCTGTTGTGCAACCACTGGACTGCCCACTGAAAAATGCAGCTCATAGACTTCCATGATGTGCATTTCTTTCTACGTGAGATATTGGAAGTCAAGTCAGCTGTGTCATGGTTTGAGACACTTACGTTTAAACTGTACAAACCAAGCTGAGTTTTACAGTTCATTTGAAACCACTGAAAAGGACATCATTTACACTCACACATAATCTGCTCAAGGCAGCCATCTCCCCAACACAGCTGGATACCAGAAATCACAGATTTATCAAAAGGGCGCTCCCCCCGTCCCACCCCCATTAAATTGGACAGACCTTTGTTGTTTTATCTGTCATGTTTTAATTTAAATTTTATCTGCTGATTTTGGGGGGGGGGGGATATGGATGTTGATCTGATTCCAGATGATTTTCATGATATAATGATACAATCTTTTGTAGGGCACAATGACCTACTTGGAGAAAGAAAATTAAAAAATTCAACTATAGGAATCACAAGAAAGCATGATGGCCGTCAAGCCCATTCCTTCCACAGTCCGAGCACAATTTTTATCAATCGATTTAACTTCCTGAGGGAGAGTTTTGGATAAATACTCAGTAATCCCTGAAAGTGACCAAGCAAAGCTTCAGAATATTCACCCATACTCACCATTCAACCCAGAGCTGTTCACCTCCAAAGATAACATTCCCACGTGAATGAAGCTCTGTCTAGTGGTAGAAGTGTGCACCTGCAGGTGTGACTGTGACAGGTGGTTTTATAATAGGAAAATCCCATTGACAAGCCCCCCTCAAGGCATGACCGAATGGTGATGCCCAAATAAGCTGTGTGTAACAAACATGGCAGATTTAATACATTATAGATGTCTTTTTGGCGGTGTGTTTCGATTCTGGGAGCTGCAAAGGTTTGCTGTGTACACTTCATTGTACATTTGCATGACCTAGAAACTGAGCCATTTGCAAGGTGGTTTCCTTGCTCTCATTCTATTTTTGTATCAAGTACAAGATGTGTGTTATTGTATCTTTCCACTCTGAAGCATTGACTGATTATTATTTATTCCTTTTGGTACATTTTATGTGCAAGGCACAACCAGCTGGCAGCATCTAAATTAGAAGCTTGTGATGTGGTGAATTCAACAGTCTGTTCTCCATTTTAAAAAAATGATTGATTTGTTTGGATTTTCCCCTTTTCCTAAATAACAACCATTCACTTTCTGTACATCAGTTTCATTGGCATCGAGGCAATTGATCGGAACGAGGTGGCTTGCCTGTGGAAGCCATTTTTCACTTGGATCTCAAGATGAAAGAGACAGAAAGACATACAAAAGCGAATTGATGACTGTCAGCCTGTTTGCTCCTCCTTTTCTGACATTAACCTTAACTTCCCATTTGACCGTATCTCCTGGCTGTCCATCAATAGGTCTTGCCCCTTCTCCTTACATTGCGAGCAACCTTTTTGAATAGATTGCACATCCATTAAAAGTGTTTTGAAATTGAGATTCAAAATTGACTG
Source organism: Heptranchias perlo (assembly GCF_035084215.1). Classification (NCBI taxonomy): domain Eukaryota; kingdom Metazoa; phylum Chordata; class Chondrichthyes; order Hexanchiformes; family Hexanchidae; genus Heptranchias; species Heptranchias perlo. The sequence goes on along the minus strand of NC_090350.1, from coordinate 38,981,696 downwards.
CACTCCAAAGTACCTCTGGCTGTGAAGCGCTTTGGAGTATCCTGTGGTCATGAAAGGCATGATATTAATGCAAGTTTGTCCGTTAGTTCATTTGTTACTTTTTTCAACCCCAGTGATCTCCCGCAATATGGGCCTTTACCCTTCATCTTGTGCTTCCTGATTTATATATATATATTTTTAAAATGCCTGTATTCTCCTTTTTTGGTTTGCAAAATGCTCCAAGGCACTTTGTGCATTAGTGTCATTGTCACATGCAACTGATGTATGTATTGATGCAATTTGCATTATAGTGCTGATTCCACATTGCAGGAAATTATGCTTATCTGTCCATTATATTTTAATGGACACTTCCTGTGAGTGCCGCTTCCGACTGGGAATATGCAATCAGACCTTTTTTTTGATTATGTACAAACAAATTAAAGGTTTGCCAAATATGTTTTCCATGAAGACGTTGCCTCTTTAAAACATTTGGATCTGACACTCTCTCTTGAAATTTAAGTACTCCAGAATAATCTTGTGCAATGTTGCATTTTGCTGCCTTCTGACTGATGGGACTTTATCTATTTTCTGTGTTAACATGGTTAAAAGTAGTGCCTTAATGTATATAAGTGGTGTGTGTCTTTGTATTTGTAAAACTTGTGCTGAGCTAACAACTGTGTCGAATTAAGTAAAATGAGATAATGTTAAATGGGCGATTTTAAAAAAAATATTGTCAGTGTGTAATGTTGAAACTGAAACAATTTCTCCTTTGATGTCTGTTATAAATTGATTATCTTGTAAGGCAATAATTCCAAACTGCCTTCTGTGGTTTGGGCTGTAAGTAACAAGAGGAGGGTTGCTTTCTGTACATTGTCCGCTGGCAAATTTGGCAGCAGAGCACATTTGCGGTCTTTTGCACTAAATATTTGTACTAGGTGCATAACTCACACATGAAAATGATAATAATTGGGGCTAACGGGTCCCAGTGATGGCTTGTGCTGGGAAAGGAGAAGAATAAAGGAGTGAAGGCTGCTCACATGGTATAAATCCCACCCCAATCTTTCACACAAAGGGTAGTAGAAATTTGGAACTCCCCCCACCCCGGCCCCAAAAGGCTGTGGATGCCAGAACAATTGGAGCTTTCGCGACATGGTATTGACAGATTTTTGTTAGGTTAGGGTATCCAGGGATATGGAGCAAAGGCAGGTAAATGGAGTTGAGGTGCAGATCAACAATGATCTAATTGAATGGTGGAGCGGGCTTGAAGGCTGAATGGCCTACTCCTGTTCCTATGTTTAGACAGTAAGAACATAAAAAATAGGAGCAGGAGTAGGCCATACGGCCCCTCGAGCCTGTTCCACCATTCAATCAGATCATGGCTAATGTTCAACCTCAGTTCTGCTTTCCTGCCAGATCCTCATATCCCTTGGTTCCCCTGAAGTCCAAAAATCTACCTGTTTCAGCCTTGAATATATTCAATGATTCAGCATCCACAGCCCTCTGGGGTAGGGAATTCGAAAGATTCACAACCCTTTGCATGAAGAAATTCCTCCTCATCTCAGTCCTGAATGGCTGACCCCTTATTATGCGACTATGCCCCCTAGTTCTAGACTCTAGCCGGGAAAACAATCTCTCAGCATCTACCCTGTCAAGCCCCCTCATAATCTTATATATGTTCAATGAGATCACCTCTCATTCTTCTAAACTCCAGAGAGTATAGGCCCATTCTACTCAATCTCTGTTCATAGAACAACCCTCTCAATCCAGGAATGAATCCAGTGAACCTTCGTTGCGCTGCCTCAAAAGCAAGTTAGATAAGGAGACCAAAACTGGACGCAGTACTCCGGGTGAGGTCTCACTAAAGCCCTGTACAACTCTAGTAAAACTTCCTTACTGTTGTACTCCAACCCCCTTGCAATAGAGGTCAACATGCCATTTGCTTTCCTAATTGCCTGCTGTACCTGCATGCTAACTTTTTATGTTTCTTGGAGGACACCCAAGTCTCTCGGAACACCAACATTTAATAGTTTCTCACCATTTAAAAAATATTCTGTTTTTCTATTCTTCCTACCAAAGTGAATAACCTCACATTTCCCCACATTATACTCTATCTGCCATTTACTTGCCCACTCACTTAACCTGTCTGTAGCCCTTTGCAGACTCTTTGTGCCCTCCTCACAGTTTGTTTTGCCACCTAGCTTTGTATCGTCAGCATACTTGGATACATTACACTCTGTCCCTTCATCAAAGTCATTAATATAGATTAGAAGTAGCTGAGGCCCAAGCACCGATCCTTACGGCATCCCACTAGTTATAGCCTGCCAACCAGAAAATGACCCGTTTCTCCCTACTCTCTGTTTTGTCCTTTTAACCAATCCTCTATCCATGCTAATATATTACCCCCAACCCCATGAGCCCTTACCTTGTGTAACAACCTTTTATGTAGCACCTTAACGAATGTCTTTTGAAAATCCAAATACTACATCCCTTTATCTACCATGCTGGTTACATCCTCAAAAAACTCTAATAAATTTGTCAAACATGATTTCCCTTTCATAAAACCATGTTGACTCTGCCTAATCATATTATTCTGCATGAAGGGGAACAGCGTGATAGCCAGAACAGAATGGGCTTCCTTACTCATGGGTTATTTGAACTTCACTTGTCAACACTGGATTCTCCGTTACCTTATACCTCTGTTTTACTCCTACCTGCAAAACTGCTTTTATATTTGCAGCCTGGAGAAAACCTGTGCAGAGGAGATTTACTAGAATGGTACCAGGGATGAGGGACGTCAGTTATGTGGAGAAGCTGGGGTTGTTCTCAGAACAAAGAAGGTTAAGCGGAGATTTGATAGAGGTGTTCAAAATCATGACCGGTTTTGATAGGGTAAATAAGGATAAACTGTTTCCAGTGACAGAAGGGTCGGTAACTAGGGGACACAGATTTAAGATGATTGGCAAAAGAACCAGAGGCGACATGAGGAAACTTTTCTTTTTTTACGCAGCGAGTTGTTATGATCTGGAATGCACTGCCTGAAAGGGCGGTGGAAACAGATTCAATAGTAACTTTCAAAAAGGGAATTAGATAAATACTTGAAGGGAAAAAAACCAAGAGCTATGGGGAAAGAGCAAGGGACTGGGACTAATTGGATAGAGCAGGCACAGGCACAATGGGCTGAATGGCCTCCTTCCATGCTGTAAAAAGCCAATTAAAAAATAAAACTATATTTTTAATCCTGAGCTGGACCAGGTTAGTTTTAAGACTCACGTTTTCTCCAACAGGGAGGGGAGGGCAGAAGGTGAAATAGGCTGTGGAAACATGTGCAAAAGATGGACAAAGGCACAAATCCTGATAAAAGATTTTTAAGAACAATGAATCGAGTAAGACTGTGAAAAGGTCCTTTTTTAGTCTATCTAGCTTGTTTCATCATCCATGATATCTTCAGGACCCAATCTGACCACTTTATTTTTATCAAAATATTTTCTTGGGTTCTGATGACTCTCTTCTCTCCCTCATCAGCTGTAAATTGATTATTGCTTGAAACCTCCGCACTAGCAGTCACACTCCAAGTGTGTTAGTCCTACTTATCCACCCGTGTGTAACGAGAACACCTCCCACACATTAGTAACGCTGCTGCCGCTTTCTGAGAATAAACTGCATTTCTGAAGAATTACGGTTTACTGTATCAATCTGCTCTGTACATGCCAAACTGCAATGAGCAAAAGCCGATCGTCTGCTTCAAAAAAGAAAAGCTGGCACAACCCCAGAAAATTTGACAACTCAAAAAATGGCCCTGGATACAAGATTATCAGGCAAAACATGCAGCAGGACAAAAGCTTTATTGCAACTTAAGCAACAGATATCCCCAGCATTCCACACTTGGAGTCCAAGTAAAAAGGGCTGAAGTACAGAAAAAGCAGTTTGTAGCAGTGATAGGTTTAGAAATGTCGAAAGGGGATTGGTGAGCACCAACGGTGCAAGATTTATTTTCTGTTGTGATTTTGGTCTGGGAGCATCTGCCCTGAAAATTCTTATTTTTAGCACTGGGTCTAGGGACGTTCCTTGATTGTCTGTCTGTTTTGTTTTCTTGGAGCATTTTCTTTTGGAACTCTGCCCCTTAACGCCAAAAATAACATCCTGGAAGGATTGCATTTATTTTCAACAGGAAGCTACAGACTTTAATAAGACTTTACAAGATCCAGCTCCTTCCGTTAGGAATTTAACTTCCGATAAGCCATGCTAATCTGCTAATTCATTCAACCTGCACCCACAATAAACTAACAGTTGAAGGTGCCTGGTCGACCTTTATATAAGCAGAGATGGGATCTAGCCCTGCTGATGGCACTAATCGACCCATTTGTGTCAGTGTGAAAGTTTAAATGTGGCAGCGTATTTGCAGAGAGAGGGTAAGAGTCCCTCAGTGTTGGTGTGGCCATGACCTGTCCATCCAATTCCCAAGAGCACCATCATTACTGTAGTAACTGGCTGCAGTCAGACAGCTGATGCTGTCAAATTAGTAAGGGGGATGCTGCCACATTCCCTGCATTCTCCCTAAAAAAAAAAATTGAGGGTGGTTATCAGGTCATTTTTAGCTGAAAACCAGGCAATGTAAGGGTAATTCCACAATCCCAGCTTTGTTTCTGGGTTTCTATGATACTAATCGATGGTTTCCATTTATAGAGCATTCATGTTTCTCTCCATCAGTATTGGGACCCATGGAACTAGGTCCCAAGACATTCTCACTGAAACTTCCAGATTCATACAGTGTCGTCGTGTGTTGCAGAGAAATGTGAACTATCTTGAGTTAACATAATTTCCCCTCTTCTTCACCTCCTTTGAAATCTTTGCTGTTGAAAAGTGTGGATCTATAACCCTCCTTCCTCAACCCCACATAGTCACAAATCAGAAACGAGAGAGGCATCCTCTTTCTCCATCTGTATTAAATCCCTTCACTGCCAGAGCTTAAAACCAAATCTGTATTCTTTAACTTGTTATGCTACTCTTGGGACCATCTGACTGTCCTGTTCAGTCCATGTTGCCTTCCAGCAATCTGATTGATTGATTGGTGTGACCTGCGAATAGGTGGGTACTTACTGATTTATTTTCTTCTAGTAACAGTGATCACTCTTCATGCGTCGTCTCCTCCCGGCGCTGCTATCACCTCATGTCATCTGCCAGGGGCTACAGGTTCCTCACTCTCTCTGACCTCCTGCTCAATAAAGAATTTTTGTATTAATTAAAAATGTTAAATTTGGCACTCTGCTCCATTTTCCAGGCATGAACTGAAAATGGATAGGAACACAGCATGCCTGCACTCTGATCCAGGCTGGGCAGCTAGTTCCTTCCAGCTGTGACCTTCTGCTCAATCCTTCCCTCCCACTAGTAACTCCCAGTGCTGGCCTTCCGCTCTCCCCACCCTGGCAGGCCTGCCTCGAATGCTCTAGCTCTGCTCCCTCCCTTCCACAAGTGCTCTGGGCCCTGGAGTGGCCAATCAGTGGGGAGCAAGATAGCCTGGGGGGGGGGGCAGCTGAGAGGGTAGATCCCATCTATTAAGCCTTTGAGCTTACATGGGAGATTCACTATTTGTGTGTTAAAATGGATGGGAAAACATGTAGCTCCAGCAGCTGAGTTTGAGCCACCCGTAGCACCAGTGATTGAGAGTGTCTGCCTGGTGTCACTGTCATTATGGTTTGGGCTGTCTGCTGTGCTTGGCCTCGATTGGAACTGGGCTCATGTACGCAACTATCTCCAGCAGCTAGGTATGAGCTGATGAATGAGACAACCGTGCTCGGGTCCTTTTTAATATAATAAAATGCATCCACTACGATAAGATTCTCAAATGCATTATATTCAGTTCTATTTATAATAATTACAACAATCAATATAATGAGAGAGAACCCTGCTAAAACTCACTGGATTTCCCCTCCTTTTTAATAATGGTTACAGCCCTAACACTCCCAATGTCACTGCCACTCTTGCTGGCCTCTGTCCTGGGTCCTCTCTAGATCTGTTCCTGACTTCAGCCCCACTGCTTCTGTGTTTCGTCCCACTGATACCATTTGCTCTATATCTTGGATGTCCCTGCTTCCAGACTTCATGCGTTAGCAGATCCATGAGGTGTTGCACCATGGTCCAGTTTTCATCTAGCTGCCAGCTCCATTCCTCATTTAAGTGCTCTGCTCCCCAGTGCCAGGTTCACCTTCCCTACCTACCTGCTCCGCTGCCCATCATGTGCCCTGGATGACCCATAAGAAATGCCATGGGAGATCTGCTAATTATTGCTTGCATAACAAGACCATATCATGCAACCCCAAAAAGCAGGGTGTCAAAGTGTGCCTGTAAATAAGAAAAGCACAGGTGTGGAGGGAAAAAGCAAATCCGAGAAAAAGCCTGAGAAATGTGGAGATGCAGAAAGACCAAGGGCGACAAATGGAAATGGAGAGAGACAACAGAAGCTCAAAAATCAGAAAAAAGTCAGGAAAAGAAAGAAACAGACAAAGATTAAAACACAAAGACTGAAGGAGTGAAAGGGGACAGACAAAGAGAATGAGTATTTGTTTGTTTGTTTGAAAATGACAGAAAAATAAAAGCATTGAGGGACAACTCCTCTTTGGATCAGGAAGATAATTGCTATGCAACTCTGCAATGTCACTGCATAAACAGAGTAATCCATACTGTAGCATGTAAAGATTTTCTTTTGGTAGCCACTGTTATAATTCTTCACTATGTCAAGGTGTTACCTTCAGGGCCAAATTGACAATTTCACTGAAATGCATTCTTTAACACAGTGGCTGCCATTTACATATAACTGGTATCCCAGCATGTGTACTGGAACCATTTTAAAATCCAGACTTGCTACATCCTGTTCTTGACAGTTACATGGCCTGAAGCAGTATTGGAATCGTCTGTGTAACTCTGAAGTCCGGGATCTGCAGAATAACACTGCCACAAACAAGCAGCTAACTGCTGCAGAGGTATGACCTTAGGATCATTTTTAAACCTACAGATTTGTTTGTCTTAATCATTTTACAATTGAGGGTGAGAGCAAATATTACCAATTACGTTACTGATACTAGAGCTGTGCTGTTTTCACAGTACAGGTCAGTGCAGCTGTACATTCATCATGGATTTTCATGTATTTGTTGCGCACAGTCCCTAAAGTTGCACAGGCCCTGTCAAATTTTTCCACATCGTTCACCTGAGGAAGGGGGTAGCCTCCGAAAGCTTGTGAATTTAAAATAAAATTGCTGGACTATAACTTGGTGTTGTAAAATTGTTTACAATTGTCAACCCCAGTCCATCACCGGCATCTCCACATCAAATTTATCAGTGATGTCTGTATTGCCATTGATGAATTTTACAGGGTCTCCCTGATCTCTGACTCCATATCTGTCTTTGGTTCGTTAGAGTTAAATAACGTGTCAGTCTTTAGTTAATTGATCACAGCTGTAAATTCAGTAGAGGTGTTATGATTGGCCTCCGTCCCCTTTGGGTTAAGGAAGAAAAAATACATTAGACAAGGTTTGTGAAGCTGCTCGCTATCCAGTGACGCCCCCCCCCCCCCACACTCCATTCTCGTTACTGGAAAGCATGCTAGTGTGATCGTTGCATAAGGACAGGATTGGGCTTGGCTGAAGTACGTACAATGGAAGAATAGCCTGCAAACACTGATCTAGGCTCACACATGAGAGATAGCCACTTGGGTGAGGTACCAGAGAATACCTCAGCAAGGGCAAGCATATTAAGGAATGGAGGGAAGAAAAATAGAACTGAATAATACAAATTATATCAGTGTAGTCACATCTGTGTTTGGAAAACTGCTAAAGTAACACCCTTATTTAAAAAGGGTAGTAGGCCAGAAGGCTGGAAATTATAGACCAGTTAGCCTAACATCTGTGCTGGGTAAAATTTTGGAGTCTATTATTAAGTAGACGGTAGTGGAACATTTGGATAAACATAATTTAATAGGACAAAGTCAGCATGGTTTTAGGAAGGGGAAGTCATGTCTGACAAATTTGCTTGAGTTCTTTGAGGACATAACGTACAGGGTGGATAAAGGGGAACCAGTGGACGTAGTGTATTTAGACTTCCAGAAGGCATTCGACAAGGTGCCACATAAAAGATTATTGCTCAAGATAAAGAATCACTGGATTGGGGGTGATATTCTGGCATGGGTGGAGGATTGGTTATCTAACAGGAAGCAGAGAGTTGGGATAAATGGTTTATTTTCGGACTGGCAGCCAGTGGCCAGTGGTGTTCCGCAGGGGTCGGTGCTGGGTCCCCAACTCTTTACAATCTATAACGATTTGGAGGAAGGGACAGAGTGTAACATATCAAAGTTTGCAGATGATACAAAGAGGGGAGGGAAAGTAGAGAGTGAGGAGGACATAAAAAGCCTACAAGGGGATATAGTCAGGCTGGGTGAGTGGGCGGAGATTTGGCAGATGCAATACAATATTGGAAAATGTGAGGTTATGCACTTTGGCAGGAAAAATCAGAGAGCAAGTTATTATCTTAATGGCAAGAAACTGGAAAGTACTGCAGTACAAAGGGATCTGGGGGTCCTGGTGCAAGAAAATCAAAAAGTTAGTATGCAGGTGCAGCAGGTGATCAAGAAGGCCAACGGAATGTTGGCTTTTATTGCTAGGGGGATAGAATATAAAAACAGGGAGGTATTGCTGCAGTTATATAAGGTATTGGTGAGACCGCACCTGGAATACTGCATACAGTTTTGGTGTCCATACTTAAGAAAAGACATACTTGCTCTCGAGGCAGTACAAAGAAGGTTCACTCGGTTAATCCCGGGGATGAAGGAGTAGACATATGAGGAGAGGTTGAGTAGATTGGGACTCTACTCATTGGAGTTCAGAAGAATGAGAGGCGATCTTATTGAAACATATAAGATTGTGAAGGGGCTTGATCGGGTGGATGCGGTAAGGATGTTCCCAAGGATGGGTGAAACTAGAACTAGGGGGCATAATCTTAGAATAAGGGGCTGCTCTTTCAAAACTGAGATGAGGAGAAACTTCTTCACTCAGGTTAGTAGGTCTGTGGAATTTGCTGCCCCAGGAAACTGTGGAAGCTACATCATTAAATAAATTTAAAACAGAAATAGACAGTTTCCTAGAAGTAAAGGGAATTAGGGGTTACGGGAAGCGGGCAGGAAATTGGACATGAATTTAGATTTGAGGTTAGGATCAGATCAGCCATGATCTTATTGAATGGCGGAGCTGGTTCGAGGGGCCGATTGGCCTACTCCTGCTCCTATTTCTTATTTCTTATGTTCCACTAACAATCTTTCTGTTCAACTTCTATCTTTCACAGATTGGCAGCAGTCAATATTAAGATGGAAAGATTCTAACCTTGGAAAGCAACAGATTGGGACAGAGCCATTTTGAAGAGTACGGAGTACTAAATGAGCCTGTGAGGAGGTAAGTTGCCTTTTTGCCCCCAAATTATTTAGATACTTAACACCACCGAAGGATTCTCAGAGAACTGTATTAATGAATAGTGGAACGAGGGAAGAGAGGAGGAGGCAGAAGCTAATAACTTAGATTTTTTTTTGATTGTCCATGAAATATGTTGATAAGACTATTGCCCTGTACCTTACCCTTCTTTCAAAGAGTGATGCTTGTTTAAATATGGTGCAGATCCCCTTTAACACTGTGGAATGAACCTGAATGTTAGGTATTCCAAGAGCTTGTGTGTTCTGCTTGGGAGCAGGCAGTAAGAAAAAGAATGACAAAAGGCCATTCATCCCTGAAGTATTCTAGAGCTGCTACTGTACTGCAGCCTTAGTCTTGGGAGAGGGAGCTGCCTGCACGCTCTCCTGTATTTAATTCTGGATGGTACAGCTGGTCTTACTTTTAACCTAGCTGTATGATGTGGCTCAGTATTGTGCACTTGTCCAGACTGGCTGCGCAATTTGCCTAGTGCATTTGCATGAAGTAGTAACATCATGGCGTTGTGTTTGTAATGTCACTGCCCCAGAAATATCTACGGCAGTCAGATGGACCAACTTAAAAAAAAAAAAGGGTTTTCCAGAGTGCCCGTCTAAAACTTGTCCATTTAAAAAAATCTAAATGTTGTTGCTGGTTTTGCAAAACGGGTGTTATGGGAGCTGATGCCTTAAAACCAATATAAAATCAACTTCACTCTCCCAGGCTAGCATCAAACTGCATTTTGAACTTCCTGAATGCCTCAGCTACCTTGTGTACCAGATTATTCCAAACATTCACCATCCTTTTCAGTTTTTAAAAAAAAAATCCTTTCTAATACCTGTGCTAAATTTATTTTTCACTAACTTAAATTTATGCCCTCTGATCCTCTCATAACCTTGCTCAACACACGTGGACATCATTTTCAGTGTTGTTAGTCCTTATAATCTGCTTTTCACAGGACCTTTTTTTTTCTTGCTGCTGTGTAATGCATTGTGAGTGCTCCAATCCCAGTGTTTGGGACCCTCTTTTTCAGATATGTCAGTGCTGGACTGTCAATCAAGCTCTTTTAGCACTCTGGTGTGTTTTTCTATCAGTCCTTCAGATTGCATTTCCAAGAGTCACCGTGGAGGAAGAATTACTGTAGTTGGTATGTGCAGCAACATTGTAAATATGTTCCATGACTTTCCCCCTATTTATTTTTCTACACTTGCTATTACCATGATATATTATGACCAATTGATATTGGCAGTGCTGTGCCCACAGAGTGGTGGGAAACAGTTCTTAATCTGTGATTCCCCACAGAACAGCATCACTACCTCAGCCTCGCCAGTGAAGTGACGTCCTTCATTACAGAGATGGGGGATAAAAAAATTGAAGATTAAGTCAAACAGGTTACTCCTGTGTACTTGTTAATGCCTGACCCCAGCAGAGTAGGGAGAGGTCAAAAAGATTGCCTGCTCTTCCTCTTGGCTGGGGCAGATGCATGGTATAGGGAATCCTATAAAGGAAGTAGAATATGGGTGGAAATATGAGACTTACCTGTAAGCATCGAGGAAGTAATTATCAAACTGGACTGCTCGAGTGGATTTGATCCATGTATGTAAGTCGGCAAGATAATGGCAGATGACTTTTAACGCAATCGAGTTTAATGTGCCTTGGGTGCATGGAGCAGATGCTGATCATTTTGGTACCACATGATTGTGATGAGGATATTCATTATGGCAAAAGCAATGGATTTGAATTGTTGGGCGGAATCGCTGGAACTAGCCTTGAAGAAACTGGGGTGGAAATATGACGGTGCCTGGTTTCGAGTGCGAAGGCGGAAATGCAGCCACAACGCACGCCTAAACCGGAAGGCCCGAGACCAGCCCAAAGTTGGGCCACGGGCCTCACTTAAATAACCTAGCCATTACCCCTCATTTTAATATATAAAGAGACCTAACACCTGTTTTAGATGGCCACCAGGGACACCTGAAAAATGACCCCATCCAATTTTGCATTGGACAATTCTCAGACATAGAAATAGGAGCAGGATTAGGCCTTACGGCCACTCGAGTCTGCTCTGTCATTCAATCAGATCATGGCTTATCTTTGACCTTAACTCCACTGAACATCCTTTGGGTGCAGGATGTTGGTCCCCAAAATTGGGCCTCGTTGCACTCAATAAAACAGGCACAACGAGGTCCAATTTCTACTCCTGTGATTTGCAGTGGTTGGTGTTGAATTGATCTCCAACAAACCTGAGTATCCTTTGGGTTGGAGCTAACAGCAAAGTAAGTAGTCTTAAAGCTGGATTTATTATGTTTGTGGATGTAAGCAGGTAATAGTGAAATACTTTGGATTATGAGAGTTTAGGGTTTATTTGTTTGCTTTTGCTTTGTTACTATGGTGACTGCGCTGCTATGTTTGCTGATTGCTTTTGGTACTGTAAATCACTGCAGCAGCTCTCCAAATGTCCCGAGTGTTTTGACATGACATGATGTCTGGCCTGTCTGTGCCTTACAGGCATACAGACTATCTCTCTATAAGCTTGTGTGCAGAGATGATTGTCATTTCTTACTGAGCATATTTTTAGAAACAACCAGATATCGGGCAACACGTGTCGATTTATTGCAGTTGACTTTCCTGGGAGTTATGTGTGCATCCAGGTGCTAAATAGCTGTCATGGTTGCAGTTCAGATGCTCCAATGAATATTTGTAATGATCAAAACAAATGCACCCTTCAACAGATTCTATAAATAAGTTACACAGCTTGACACTGCTTTGATAAGGTGGTTTAAATGGTTATCTTTTTCCGTTACAGATGATCAAGCCTATGCAAATTGTTTTATGATTGAGATTCACCAGAATGATACCAGGGCTCATAGGGTTAAATTATGAGGACGGGTTGCACAAACTTGGCTTGTAGTCCCTTGTTTATAACACAACTTGCATTTATATAGCACCTTTTTAACAGAGTAAAACATCCCAAGGTGCTTCAGAGGAGCAATTATCAAATAAAATTTGACACGGTTGAGGGGTGATCCAATTGAGGTATTTAAAATGATTAAGGGATTTGATAGGTTAGATACAGAGAAATTAGGTTCATTTCCTGGTTTGTGCTCAGCTAACTGATCTCAATCAAGACAGTGGTTTTGGTGGTGCTACTATTTGCTTCAAAGGTCCCCTGCTTTAGGATGGAGGAAAATCAGTCAAAGTTACTGCACCTGATTGTGATTCAATAACAATCAGGTTTGGACAGGAATAGGTTAGGCAATAATGGTCCTTGTGGCTGAGTAACCCACCAACACTCACTATCCAAGTTCGTGTGAAGTACCAGAGGGTCGCTGCTGTTCAGAGGATTGTACTCCGATCTGAAGAGGAAGTAAAGGGGAAAATAAATGAGGAAAATGAATTTTGCAGGTAAATCCATGCTTGCATGAATTCAGGGCAATATCTGCAATGTTTATGATTTTCTCAATTACATTTGACAGGAGGTATTGCAAAAAATGTAATACTTTTGCAGGGTGAATAGATGCATAAAAACTGTGAACCATTACTTTTCTGCAAGTATTTTTAAAAGGATCTGTCTTAAAGATAGGTGTGTCATAAGTATAAAAGGAAGATTATATGTTTCATAGTCTGTCTTTAGCACACAGCATAATTATACATCCTAGGGACTAAGATAAATGATAGGTATGATATTAATTTCAGCTTCACAAAAGGTGCATTTATTGTTTTTGAAATGCTCTGTGGCTTTGAATAAACGTGAGTGTTTTTTTTTTGAGTTCCTGATGCAAGTTGACTCTTGTATACAACCTAAGGCATGTTTCGCCCCTCATCGCTATGCTTTCTGCAGCACAACAGAATGGGGTTGGACATAGAAGCTGATCCCCTGATTCCTAGAGCAATGGAACTGAATGTCAATCTAACACTATCAGAAATGTGGTGATGTAAACCACTGAGTCTGGCTTCGTAGGAATGTAGTTTTTTCACTCCATTGGTCAGGAAAATTGCTCGGAACCGCTCACGCTCTGGCATTACTTCACCATAAGTTTCCAGAATTTCTGTTGCAATAACACCAGCAGAGCGGGAGCAGTTCTGAGGAATTTCCCAGCCCTAATCTTGAATGGTGGCCAATGGTGATTCTTTAGCTTGTTTAGTCGATACATTAGTAGAATTTGAAACTGGTTGACTAGTACCACTTAGGAAACAAACAGTGGTCTGTTTCTCATGTAGGTTTCCAAGCAGCAGACAGAAGCAGACTGTCAGGCGACATGTTTCATTAAATTTCATGAAAAAACATCTCTTGTGGCAGAATAACTTCAGGAACGGGCACGTACCCTGCAAGAAAATATGAAAGGTCATTGAAGTCTGAGGCTGTTTGCTGATGGACTGCATGTTAAACATAACATGAACACACGATAACTGCATGCACAGCATGAAGGAATGAAAACAATCTACCTTTTTGCTTTTGCTTTTGTTCTGATAAGTCACATTTGTTTTTCTCCTGGCCCCTTCTTCAGGTATATTCAGCTGACAAACATTTCCCTGCAGGAAGAGGGAGGGGACAGATGAGCTGTACTTACGCTGCTAGGATCTGTGGGATATCAGCACAGGATAATTCAAATGTTAATGGCAAATGGAATGCTACTATGGTCAGTGTTCCTGAATTTTCCCGTCTTAAGCTCCAAATACACCATCCTGCGCACACTTCCTCCTCCCTGCATCCTCAATATGTTGAAATCAAGATCCATTACATCATCTGTACCTCCTACTGCCTCAGTCTTTACTTCCCCCAACAATCGTCAGGCTTTTAAACTTCAAGATTTTACTTGCTGTATCGCTGCTTCTCGTCACTTATTCTTTCTAACCTTGGCAGTGGTGTGCGTTAGTTTCTTTGGCCCTCTACCTGGATTCCTCCGTTTTTAAAAAAAAAATGTGACTTCCCGTCCCTCTCTGTGAGATAGCATCTTACTTCTGTTCTGCAACTGCACTTCATGGGACAGCTGAAATTAAAAGTCCATGGTGTTAGGAATCGGGTCATAAATCTGATGTTTTTCTACCTGGGGGTATCGAATTGGATTTCTTCGTTGGAACTTGTCGGCTCAGAATCTAGGATTGTTTTGACCAGACTTGATACTAATAATTTGCTGGGTATCTCTTTCAGCCAACCAAATTCTGGGTCGTGATGGACTCCAGATTGTCGTTGGTTTTACTGGTTAAAACACCCATTCAGAAAATCTTCCTTTTGGATCAGCTTACAAAGTTAATCAACATTAGGTTTATATTTTCAAATGTTAAGCTTCCTTTTCGTGGCATCAACACATTGTTCTTAGTTGTTTATCAATCTAAAAGAATGGGGAAAAGACATTTATTTGCTGTAGCACTACTGATGTCTCCAGTATAAGTGCACTGCAGCCTCTTTGGGAGGCTTCTGCCACTAACTGGCATTTGCATTGCATCCAATTAAAATCACCACTCAGAACCTGAGGTTCTGCTATGTTGCAGCAGCCATGTTGGAATCAGTAATGGTGAATAATTGGGTGTCAGGTTCAAAACTAAAGGTAACCAGCCATGTTTTGTTTTGAAAATTAATGAAAATAAATTTTGACTTAGAGTCTTGTCACATTCACGACTGGTGGCCAATTTTATGCCTTCAGCTCTGCTGTGGCTGTTTGTGCAACCAGCATTGCAGCAATATGTTATCCAAAATTTGGGGAGCTCAGCAAAAGTGGGTTTCATTCCTTCTCCCTCCTGGCCCAATCCTCTTGCGCAATGCAGAGACCAACTCCCAAAAGATAAAGCCACTATTACATTACAATCTTTGCTAAAGTAAACCCTCTGTTTACTCCTGAGCTGGACTTGAAAATGCTTCAGCGGTGCACAGCCAGTGTTTGGTTGGCTCAGCCTAGTGGAAAGCTATGTCACACGCGTGTTCTCTGTATAATACAGTAGCATGAGATAATTCTCGAAGTGAGCAACATTGCAAAATCAGACTCCCACGTATGTAAAATTATTAAGCAGAATGCCATCATCCATCCAATCAATTGCCAAGTTTCCGTTATGTATGTCACAATCAGCTAAAGATAGGGACTTTCCTTTCTCAGTGATTTTGTGCATCTGAACGCGTAGGTAATAAGCTTGTTTACCATCCGCTTTTATCCCTTTGTTGAATAGGTGACTGCATAGCTGCCTTCCTGAATTTGTCAAATTATCCAGGGATGTTTGGGCATATCAATAAGATGAAATTAACCTTTTGCACTGGGTGCTGTATACTCTTATAAGTTAATGAACTTATAACTTTCAATTAACATATAAGATTGTGAAGGGGCTTGATCGGGTGGATGCGGTAAGGATGTTCCCAAGGATGGGTGAAACTAGAACTAGGGGGCATAATCTTAGAATAAGGGGCCGCTCCTTCAAAACTGAGATGAGGGGAAACTTCTTCACTCAGAGGGTAGTAGGTCTGTGGAATTTGCTGTCCCAGGAAGCTGTGGAAGCTACATCATTAAATAAATTCAAAGCAGAAATAGACAGTTTCCTAGAAGTAAAGGGAATTAGGGGTTATGGGGAGCGGGCAGGAAATTAGACATGAATTTAGATTTGAGGTTAGGATCAGATCAGCCATGATCTTATTAAATGGCGGAGCAGGCTCGAAGGGCCGATTGGCCTACTCCTGCTCCTATTTCTTATGTTCTTGTGTTCTAATTCATTTTTATAAAATCCTTTACGGAAAAACACCTGGGCCTTGCACAAGTTTGCATGCACCTTCATTATGTTTGAGGTTGAACCAAGTGTTTCGTACCATTTAACATTTTTTCTCAAGTTGGCAACTAAATAGCAATGGCAGTTCATTGTTAATCAGTCAGGCTGACATATCTTTGCTCGTGGGATAATTGATTGTTAAAAGGTCAAGAAGCAGACTCCAAATTAGCACATGCAGTAAGAGTAAACTGGCCTTCTGGGTCATACAACCCACTTTTAATTTTTTTAGAAGCTTCAACTGGATTAAAATGAGATTTTGAGATACTGGTAAGGATCTTGGATATCTATATAGGCAGACTTTGCTGGTAAGAACTTGCCAGAATCAACTACATAAGTATCCTAAGGCTCCTATTATCAAGACTATCATGTAGCAATCGATTCAAAAAATATTATTAATAGGTACTCGTAATGGACTAAAATCCAGCGGTCCAGGTCCAGTTATTTCAATTTCCTTGCTTGGAAACCCAAAAACAGAATTTGGAAGCTTTCCAAAAGTGTCATTATGGGAGAATGTGGATGCCTGATGTGCATGTTTCTTGCTTTGAATCTTCCCTCTGTCTCTTTCTGTCCTTCTACTCTTCTTTCCATTTCTCCTTTTCTGCCATTATTTCTCTCTCTTTCTTGATGGATGAAGTAGCAAAAAATAAAAGTCAAATAGCAATTGCTTGCTGGGCAAATGCACTTGAGGGCAGGGAAATCATTTGAAAACCTAAATGTAAATTTGTTTCCAATCTACTAAAAATAATAGTGAACCAGCTGATTTACCATGGTTACCCTTGTGGTAAGTTGGATAGTACATTGTTTTATAATGACAGCAGCATCGTACCATGCAATGTGTGCATTATTCGCAATGGCGGAGCTCTGCCTCTTTAAGACCACAAGGTCTAATTGCAGTAAGTAGGCAAATAGTCAACGAGAGGTTAATTGTTGCTCTGTGGATTGGCCGATAGTTGTAAATCTGTGGCCATTTTCTAAGGTCCGAAAAAACAGCAAGAAATGATAGGCTTTCTCTATATTTTATGCATGCAAAAAAAGTGGGAGACTTTGGAGTGTGACAAGGCTGGAAACTTTTATGTACACTTACTATTTAAAAAAAAAATTTAATTTCCAAAGTGTTTAGAATGATATTTGGGATCCTTACATCGTAGGAAGTGTCTCCTGTCCGACGTTATAGGGCTGCTTAGCTGAGGCATCACACTTCTACACTTCAAAAAGTACTTAATTGGCTGTAAAGCGCTTTGGAATGTCCTACAATCGTTAAAGGCACCAAATAAGTGCAAGTTCTTTCTTGCTATGCAGAAGGGAGTTTGGGAACTTTCACAATGGAGGTTAGAACTTGCAAAATTCAATGCTTTGGATGGAATAACTACATTACAGCTCGTACTGTGCAACAGTTTTATTTAAAATCAATAACTAGAAAAATTCTCGAAGTCGTCTTGGTCAAATCTGAATTAACTACCACCCCCAGACTTTGAGAAAACATAACTTTATCAAGGGAGCAACTCGAGATTGCATTATTGAGGTTCATGGGAAACATAAAAATATGGCCCAATTTAGAACATTTGTAGCCAGCCTCACTCACCCCTGTCTAACAGTAGAGCAGTACTTGCACTATGTAGTCATTTCCCAGGTTTTGTATACATTTTTAATGAGAAACCTAGATGAAGGGTTTAGTCCAGTACACCACCAAGGTAAAAGAAAATTGGGTGAATCAAGAAGTAGGGGTTAAGTAATGTCGAGATGGATTTTTAAACTTGTCGATTGTAGGAGAAAGGGACAGAAGAAGGCGATGAGTTCTATAGCTCTGAGGTCCTGGAAAATAGACTAGAAGATAGTGTTGAAATCAAAACTTATCGCACTGTGAGAATGCAGGGGGAGAAAGGATAATGTATTTGGATTATTGGTGAAATGGAAGAGGAAAGCTCAGGAGTAGATCATAATAAATAGAAAAAGTCAAGAATGTGAAGGAGAGCGCGATGTTTCCTTGGTAGTCAAAGGACTGGAGGTTACAGTTTAAGTCATCTATTTCTTTGCCTCATGATTCTATTAGTTTTTTTTTAAATTGGATGTTCAGATTTTCACCAAATTCTCATGAATTTGACATAGAAAATAGGAGCAAGAGTAGGCCATTCGGCCCTTCGGGCCTGCTCCGCCATTCAAAATGATCATGGCTGATCGTCTAACTTGGTACCCTGTTCCCGCTTTTTCCTCATATCCCTTGATCCCTTTAGCATTAAGAAATATATCTATCTCCTTCCTGAATACATCTAATGACTTGGCCTCCACTGCCTTCTGTGATAGAGAATTCCACAGATTCATCACCTTCTGAGCGAAGAAATTTCTCCTCATCTCTGTTCTAAATGGCACACCCCATATCCTGAGACTGTGACCCCTGGTTCTGGACTCCCCAGCCATCGGGAACATCCTCCCTGCATCTTGTCTGTCTAATCCTGTTAGAATTTTATATGTTCGATGAGATCACCTGTCATTCTTCTAAATTCTATTGAATATTGGCCTAGTCAACCCAATCTCTCCTCATACGTCAGTCCTGCCATCCCAGGAATCAGTCTGGTAAACCTTCGTTGCACTTCCTCCATGGCAAGGACATCCTTCCTCAGATAAGGAGACCAAAACTGCACACAATACTCCAGATGTGGTCTCACCAAGGCCTTGTACAACTGCAGTAAGACATCACTGTTCCTGTACTCAAATCCTCTTGCAATGAAAGCCAACATACCATTCGCCTTCCCAACTGCCTGCTGCACCTGAATGCTTGCTTTCAGCGACTGGTGTACAAGGACACCCAGGTCTCGTTGCACCTCCCCTTTTCCTAATCTACCACCATTCAGATAATCTGCCTTTCTGTTTTCACAACCAAAGTGGATAATCTCACATTTATCCACGTTATATTGCATCTGCCATGTTCTTGCCCACTCACCCAACTTGTCTAAATCACATTGGAGCCTCTTTGCATCCTCCTCACAGCTCACATTCCACCCCAGCTTTGTGTCATCTGCAAACTTGGAAATGTTACATTTAGTTCCCTCATCCAAATCATTGATTATATATTGTGAATAGCTGGAGCCCAAGCACTGATCCCTGCAGTACCCCATTAGTCACTGCCTGTCACCTGGAAAAAGACCCGTTTATTCCTACTCTCTGTTTCCTGTCTGTCAACCAATTCTCAATCATGCCAGTATATTCCCCCCAATCCCATGTGCTTTAATTTTGCACACTAACCTCTTGTGTGGGACCTTATCAAAAGCCTTCTGAAAATCCAAATCCACCACATCCACTGGTTCTCCCCTATCTATTCTACTAGTTACATCCTCAAAAAAACTCCAGTAGATTTGTTAAGCATGATTTCCCTTTCATAAACCCATGCTGACTTTGTCCAATCCCCTTAATGCCTTCCAAGTGTTCTGTTATCACATCTTTTATAATAGACTCTAGCATTTTCCCCACTACTGATGTTAGGCTAACTGGTCTGTAATTCCCTCCTTTTTTTAAATAGTGGGGTTACATTTGCCACCCTCGAATCTGTAGGAACTGTCCCAGAGTGTCTAGAATTTTGGAAGATGACCACCAATGCATCCACTATTTCCAGGGCCACTTCCTTTAGTACTGTGGGATGTAGATTATCGGGCCCTGGGGCTAAAGGCTGACAAATCCACATTAATTTCCCAAGCACTTTTTAAAAAAAATTAATACTGGTCTCCTTCAATTCCTCTCTCTCACTAGACCCTTGGTTCCCTAACATTTCTGGGAGGTTATTTGTGTCCTCCTTTGTGAAGACAAAACCAAAGTATGTGTTTAATTGTTCTGCCATTTCTTTGTTCCCCATTATAATTTCCCCCGTTTCTGACTGTAAGGGACCTACATTTGTCTTCACTAATCTTTTTCTCTTGACATATTTATAGAAGCTTTTACAATCAGTTTTTATGTTCCCTGCTAGTTTACTCTCATACTCTGTTTTTCCCCTCTTAATCAGTCTCTCTGTTCTCCTTTGCTGAATTACTCTTCACATGTAAATTTTAACCAGCTATCTATCCTGTTACTTTTCCCATGTTTCTTCCTACCTCAAAGCATGAGGAAACAACACTGTTCACACTGAACATAGTGGGATTAGCTATCTGTGTGCAGTCAAAGGCACTGATAAAGTAAACATTATTGGGTTAGAGTTTTAACACAGTGGTGTTTGTTTTGGCATGCAATACAGGCATTGAAAGTCGCCTTTTTGTAATGCCTTTTAAAGAGTTAGAAGCAAAATGCAATTTAGCTTTCAATGAGCATGAAGTTTGCAGCATATAATTATTTTGTGATTGGCCTGGAGCTTGAGAATAAATGGAAAATATGAACTGTGGATACAGGAGCACTATACTCCAGCCAGGGTTGAGATGTAAACAATTTTACAACACCAAGTTATAGTCCAGCAATTTTATTTTAAATTCACAAGCTTTCGGAGACTTCCTCCTTCCTCAGGTAAAAAAAAAGGAGGAAGTCTCCGAAAGCTTGTGAATTTAAAATAAAATTGCTGGACTATAACTTGGTGTTGTAAAATTGTTTACAATTGTCAACCCCAGTCCATCACCGGCATCTCCACATCAGGGTTGAGATGCACTGATGTCACGAAAATTTCCAAAATATTTTCCTCATCAGAAACGTCATTAGAAATAGGAGGATAGTGCAGATGAATGTGTGGCTGGAGAGATTGTGCAGGAGGGAGGGCTTTAGATTCCCGGGGCATTGGGACCGGTTCTGGGGGAGGTGGGACCTGTACAAGCTGGACGGGTTGCATCTCAACAGGGCCGGGACCAATATCCTTGTGGGGAGATTTGCTAGTGTTGTTGGGGAGGATTTAAACTAGCTTGCCAGGGGGATGGGAACCTGAGCATAGATTTAGAAGGGAGAGAAGCAGAGCTGGAAATGGAAGGCACAAAATTAGTAAGTGAGTTTGGAAAGCAGAGGAAACAAAGGTTAGAAACTAGACAACAAAGGACTTGGCAGTGCTTAATGGTATATACCTCAATGCAAGGACTATTGTGATTAAGGCAGATGACTGAGGGCACAGATAGACACTTGGAAGTATGATATCTTAGCTATTACTGAGACATGGCTTAAAGAGGGGCAGGGATGGCAACTCAATGCTCCTAGTTACAGGATTTTCAGACGAGATTGGTGGGGGGGTGTGTGGTGGCAATATTGGTTGAAGAAACAATTAGGGCTGTTGGAAGGATCATCAAATGATGCCATATGGGTTGAGCGAAAGAACAAAAAAGGGGCAGTTATACTGCTGGGAGTGTACTATAGACCCCCAAACAGAGGGAGATAGGAGAACAAATATTTAGGCAAACTTCTGAATGCAAAAACAATAGGCCAGTAAAAGGGGATTTCAACTATCCTAATATTAACTGGGATACAATCAGTGTAAAAGGTATAGAGGATGCAGAATTCTGAAATTGGATTCAGGAGAACTTTTTTTAGCCAGTATGTCGCAAGCCCAACAAGAGTGGGGGGTGGGGAGCAGTTCTGGATTTAGTTTTAGGGAATGAAGCTGGGCAGGTGGAAAGAGTATCAGTGGGAGAGCATTTTGGTGGTGGTGATCATAATTCAGTTAGATTTAGCATAGTTATGGAAAAGGACAAAGGAAGAACAGGAGTAAAAGTTCTAAATTGGGGAAAGACCAATTTTACTAAGCTGAGAAGTGATTTAGCAAAAGTGGACTGGAATCTCCCCCTTGAATGCCTCCCACTGATTTTTGCCTTCAAGTAGCTGTTTCAAGAGGTTCAAAGTAAGCATGTTCCCACAAAGGAAAAGGGTAGGACTGCCAAATCTAGAGCCCCCTGGATGACGAGGAGCATACAGGGTAAGGTAAGGCAAAAAAGGGAAGCTTATGTCAGACACAGAGAGCTCAATACTGCAGAAAGCCTAGAGGAGTATAGAAAGTGCGGGGGTGAAATTAAAACGAGAATTAGGAAAGCAAAGAGAGGGCATGAAAAAATACTGGCAAGTAAAATTAAGGAAAACCCAGAAATGTTTTATAAATACAGTAAGAGCAAGAGGATAACTAAGGGAAGAGTAGGGCCTATTAGAGACCAAAAAAATAACCTATGTGTGGAGGCGGAAGATGTGGTATGGTTCTTAATGAATACTTTGCGTCTGTCTTCACAAAAGAGATTGTAGTTAAGGAGGATGAGTGTGAAATATTGGATAGGATAAACATAGTGAGAGAGGACGTATTAAAGGATTTAGCATCTTTGAAAGTAGATAAATCGCCAGACCCGGATGAAATGTGTCCCAGGCTATTAAAAGAACCTAGTAAGAACGGGATATAACGCTCGACTCATCGATCGACAGTTCCGACGGGCCACAGCGAAAAATCGCATAGACCTCCTCAGAAGACTAACACGGGACGCAACCAACAGAGTACCCTTCGTCGTCCAGTACTTCCCCGGAGCGGAGAAACTACGCCATGTTCTCCGCAGCCTTCAACATGTCATCAATGACGACGAACACCTCGCTATGGCCATCCCCACACCTCCACTACTCACCTTTAAACAGCCACCCAACCTCAAACAGACCATCGTTCGCAGCAAATTACCCAGCTTTCAGGAGAACAGCGTCCACGACACCACACAACCCTGCCACGGTAACCTCTGCAAGACATGCCAGATCATCGACACAGATACCACCGTCACACGAGAGGACACCACCCACCAGGTGCACGGTTCATACTCCTGCGACTCGGCCAACGTTGTCTACCTCATACGTTGCAGGAAAGGATGCCCCAGAGCACGGTACATTGGCGAGACCATGCAGACGCTGCGACAACGGATGAACGGACACCGCGCAACAATCGCCAGACAGGAGGGTTCCCTCCCAGTCGGGGAACACTTCAGCAGTCATGGACATTCAGCCACCGACCTTCGGGTAAGCGTACTCCAAGGCGGCCTTCGAGACACACGACAACGCAAAATCGTCGAGCAGAAATTGATAGCCAAGTTCCGCACCCATGAGGACGGCCTCAACCGGGATCTTGGGTTCATGTCACGCTACACGTAAGCCCACCAGGGAACAAAAGCTATCTGTTTTTAATATAACGGGTCATTTGCTGGCTTTCTCTGCCTTCCGGATGTTTCTGCCTCTTTTTTCCTGTTTGTTTTCTTTTGTTGACTGTACATTCGGGGGCTCTGTAGGTAACGCCTCTCTGTCTGAACACGATGATTGCCTTGGCAACGGGCAGTTGCAAAGACTGTCTGTAATCACCATGTATTGTTCTGTGATTTATAAATGCGTAGGCTTCGAGGAGTTCCTGACATTTACCTGAGGAAGGAGGAAGCCTCCGAAAGCTTGTAAATTTCAAATAAAATCGTTGGACTATAACTTGGTGTTGTAAAATTGTTTACAATTGTCAACCCCAGTCCATCACCGGCATCTCCACATCATATTAAAAGAAGCAACAGAGGTCAGAACCTCCGCTGTCATTGTCCGTCATTTTCGAATCCTCCCTGGCTACATGTGTGGTGCTGGAGGACTGCTAACGTTGTACCGTTGGGAGAAAAGGATAGGCCTCGTAATTATAGGCCAGTCAGTCTAACCTCGGTGGTGGGCAAATTATTGGAATCAATTCTGAGACAGTATAAACTGTCATTTAGAAAGGCACGGATTAATCAAGGACAGTCAGCATGGATTTGTTAAGGGAAGGTCATGTCTGACTAACTTGATTGAATTTTTTGAGGAGGTAACAAGGAGGGTCGATAAGGGTAGTGCGATTGATGTAGTCTATATCGATTTTAGCAAGGTTTTTGACGAGGTCCCACATGGCAGGCTAGTCAAAAAAGTAAAAGCCCATGGGATCCAAGGGAAAGTGGCAAATTGGATCCAAAATTGGCTCAGTGGCAGGAAGCAAAGGGTAATGGTCAGGTGTTTTTGTGACTGGAAGATTGTTTCCAGTGGGGTTCCGCAGGGCTCAGGACTATGTCCCTTGCTTTTTGTGATATGTATTGATGATTTAGTCTTAAATGTCGGGGGCATGATTAAGAAGTTTGCAGATGATACAAAAATTGGCTGTGTGGTTGATAGTGAGGAGGAAAGCTGTGGACTGCAGGAAAATATCAATGGACTGGTCAGTTGGGCAGAAAAGTGGCAAATGGAATTTAATCTGGAGAGTTGTGAAGTAATGCATTTGGGGAGGTCAAACAAGGCAAGGGAATACACAATAAATGGGAGGATACTGAGAAGTGTAGAGGAAGTGAGGGACCTTGGAGTGTTTGTCCACAGATCCTTGAAGGTAGCAGGACAGGTAGATAAGGTGGTTAACAAGGCATACGGAATACTTACCTTTATTAGCTGAGGCACAGAATCTAAGAGCAGGGAGGTTATGCTATATCTGTATAAAACACTAATTAGGCCACAGCTAGAGTACTGCGTACAGTTCTGGTCACATTACAGGAAAGAAGTGATTGAACTAGAGAGGGTACAGAGGAGATTTACGAGGATGTTGCCAGGACTGGAGAATTTTAGCTTTGAGGAAAGATTGGATCGGCTGGCGTTTTTCTCTTTGGAACAGATTGGACGCTGACGGGTGATTTAATTGAGGTGTACAAAATTGAGGGGCCTAGTTAGAGTAGATAGGAAGGACCTATTTCCTTTAGCAGAGAGGTCAATAACCAGGGGGCATAGATTTAAAGTGATTGGTAGGAGGATTAGAGGGGAGCTGACGAAAAAACTTTTCCCAAAGGGCGGTAGGAGTCTGGAACTCACAGAAACCCTCATCACATCCTTGAATATGCATTTGAAGTGCCATAACCTAATGCTACGGACCAAGTGCTGGAAAGTGGGATTAGGCTGGGTGGCTCTTTTTCGACCGGCACGGACGCAATGGGCTGAATGGCCTCCTTCTGTGCCGTAAATTTTCTATCTTTCTATCTCATATCAGAATGATGCTGAATGCAAAGTGGAAATAAGTTTCTAAATGTGTCCTACCCAAGCTTGGGCTTGCTATGTAGCATGATCTGTTTAAAATAAATCTCGGTTATAGAAATGGCAAGTTGAGAGATTTTCTTTTCCAGTATGCTTCAATGAACAAAAATCTTTAGATTCAAGTATCTACAGGATCTCTTTTTGCATAACTGTTTGTCAAGAGTTTTCAAATGATGGATTCTTAAATATTTATCCAAATTTATTATTTTAACTTTTTAAAACTGGCTTTATCCAAAGGGTTTTTCCCTTCTACTGAGTAAGCACTCAGTTGGAAGGATAGGCAAAGAAAGGACAGATTCCTCCATTGGTTTCATTATCAGTGAATGTTCACATTGCAAGCCACCAATAAGCCTGCTACCAGATAATGCATCCATGTAATCCGAACTGAGTGATTGAAATTGAGATAATGTGAATTCTTGATTCACCCTATTTCTGCATGGTGGAATTCAACAAACAACTTCTCTTCCAGTTACTGACATGAGAAACTCACAGCTAGACACAGTAGAGATCTATCTGACTGTTCTATTATGTTAAGTGCCAACAGCACTGTTTCACACTGTATGCATAAAATGAGAACAGAGCACAGTGTGATTTTCTTAAAGGAGGGGCTACCCAAAACCCAAACCAATGCAGAATGGGTGGAACATTTGATTTTTCCCAACTTGTCTGAACCTTGATTGGTTTTAAATTTTTCAGATTCTGTTCGCCGCTGAAAGCTATAGCTGGTATTTGTGCCATGCCTTTCACCTCCAAAAGTCATCCTTAACGTCCTGAACTGTTAGCCGTGTTCCCTGCAGGTGCAAATAGTTGACCAGCCAAACCTTCTAACCTATTAACTCCAACCTACTTTATATATTTCTTTTGAAGTTGGCTCCTGACACAAATCTTGTCATTAAACTGAAAAGAGGGTACTTAGACCTGTCATTGATGTGAGAAAAAGTTAAACCCCAACATATGCCAAACTGCATACTTGAAAAAAAATCCACTGGAAGGGATGCCAGAGTGCCCACCTGTTTAACCCAGGCCACCGACATTATTCAAAAACTTCCAATGCCCGTATTTCTGGGGGCGAGAACATGGGTGTTAGCCACTGCTAGGCCTGAATCCCACAGTGGTACGGGTGGGCACAATCCTCTTAATTGACACGTTGCCAGGCCAGCAGACATCTAACCATTTGTGGCAAAAGTACAAAGCTCTTGTGTAGTTTTGGCTGTGTGAAGCTTTAAAACACCCAAATTTTGTTACATTTGAGTTTTGATTCTTCGGGGGGGTAATTTTGACTCTGTGCAATAGTGTAAAATGGGTGACTGCAAATTGGCAACCTGTTTTACACCTCTCCCTGTTTTTATTTGTGTTGACTGACCTTGAGAGAAGTGTTCTGTTCTCTCAAGTCAGGAAGAATACAAAAATAGCCCAACTGCTTTAGAATTATTGACATTTTCTGTGTGTTAAAGGCAGAAAATAAATTTGATCACTGTTTGAAAATAGAGTTCAGATTGCAGCTTGACCGAATGCTGTACTTATCAACTTGACCTAACAAGTTATCACTTACTGATTGTTATTTTCTCAACTCTTCAGTACTTCATTCCAGCAATGTGGTCGATATTCTCAGATGTGTTTGGTTTGACCTGGGCAGCATGCAGCTACATCTGAAAGCTGGACAGGACCAGAAAGGCAAGGTGGTGGTTGAAACATGTACACCACCTGGCAGCTGATTACTATTGGCTGAGGCCGGAGAACAGCTCGCCTTACTGCTGCCTCAGGTGCACAGCTGTACTACAGGTTATGTTGCTGGCTGCACATTACACACTGACTGCTGCTTGCTGGGAGAGTGTGGATTTAGTCTTAACATTAAAAAGATTCATGTAGTTTGAAACTTGAATACACACTGGACTGCAGTTATACTGCAGCGTGCAAATAGTATGACATTGGTGCAGTCCGCAGTCAAATTGCGTCCTGAGTTGTACAAATGATTTTGCATTGACGTGCATCCAAAATTGGTGTGCCTTGGCGCAAAAGTATTCAAATTATCCAACCAAAGAGGGATTGGCACATGGTCTGGGGAAGGAGAAAATAATATCAAGATAGAAGGGAAATAGAACAAAAGTATAGTTAGTTATCATTAGTTTGGCTGCAGTTAGAATATTGTGCACTTAGGGAAGTTATCAAGACTACGGAGAGGATGCAGAAGAGATCCACTAAGGTGATACCAGGGATGAGAGACTTTAGATAAGTCTGGAAGAACTTGGGTTCTTTTCATTAAAATAAAGATGGCCAAGAGGAAATCTGCTAAGTGTTCAAAATTCTGAGGTTTTTTTCCTAAGGTAAATTTGAGGGGAGCAAAAACTATTGGTTGGTAACTAGATGGCATAAATTTAAGATCATCACTAAAAGAATGAAGGAAGAGGCTCGGAGAAATGTTTTTACGCAGAGGGCTGTTAGGACATGGAATGCCCTACTGGAAACCATGGTGGAAACACAATCTATAATAGCTTTTAAAAAGGAAGCAGATAAATATTTGAAAAAGAAAAAAATTAAAAGGGTATGGGGAAAAGGCAGGGGAACGGGACTAAGTGGATACCTCTTTCAGAGAGCTGGTGCAGCACGGTGGGCCAAATGACGACGACCTATCCTTAAAAAATTCTATGATTCTATAAAACAATGTTATCCAAGCTGTGCAGCTATTTTCAGAAAGGCTGCGATAGATAGCATAGGTGACGGAGCATGTGATTGCGATAGCTGCTGGCTAAAGAGCATCATGACCCTTCGATCCACCTACATGTTTTATCACTTTTTAACTGTCTCACTGGATGGGGTATTGCACAGTGAAGGGATGTTCCAGCTGAGGGGAGGTGAGGGAGCAGAAACAACAAAACAAAGTATCTGCCAAACCCCAGTTGCAAATGCACTGAGTGTGGGCTGAACATAGAACTGGTATTGACTGCAGCCAAGGAGCAGTGAGCAGCCTATGGTCTGCTTTCTTCTGTCTGGCATTGGCTGATGCTGCAGGGAAAATTGGAGAGTTAGAGATAAAAGAATAAACTGGATTATAGTGCAGAACTGTACATATTAATAATCCTGTTCAAAAATACTTGATACTGAAGTAAATTATAGTCTTGCTTCCTATGATAACACTATAATTGGATGACTCTGAATATACGTTATTAGTTGATGTTAGAGAAATTATTTATAAATTCTAGGTGGTGTTTCGGCTGCTTGGAACATGTTGAACTTGCAAGTAGACATCTCTCTCATGTCACAGAATTCTATTGTACTGTTGCAAAATACAAATGGTGTACAGCAATGTGAAGTACTATTTCTGAGTAGTCTTTTTTCAGCTAGAATCTCATTTCCTGCAAACAGTGACCTGAAGGAGATACTTTTGGGAACTGGCAGTATATCATTAAATCTCTGCATTCCACTTTACCGGCTACCAACAACTTGATATCAAGCGTTGGGATAACCTTACACAAATGAAATCACATTCTGATGGCCTGGAGCCAAATTCTGATTTTAAACTTTGGCCGATGCCAGTTATCTCAGCTCTGCAATGCCATAGCCATAGTCCTCAGAAAGCTGACCGTTTTGGCTTCAAACATCCAAATCAAATGTCCTGGAACCTGAGCTTCGCTTAAAGCACATTTGAAAAAAATTCAGTGCTCATCTTAAAATTGGACTTTGGCCATTGAGTGTACTTTGGGTTTTATTGCTACTAATTTGGGCTCGGCACTGTGTATAATTGCAGACATTAAGCATTACCCCTCCAGTAGATAATCAGCAGTTAAACCTCTAATTTGTGATCATGACAGACAAAATGATGTCTAGTCACAATTTCCTATCAGATTTTGAGCAGCAAACATGGGTTTTATTAAACTCCATTTGAAATAAAGTATGTTTCTTCATGAAAGAAATGTTGGTTGCTGATGTGCGATGCATCTCCTGCTACACATGAAAGTGCTGTATTTTTAGAATTCATTGACCTTGACTTTGTTGAAATCTTAAAGGAGTTTGAGGGAGACCGTTGCATTGGCTTAGATCCTATCCTTTTATCTTTGGTAGCTGAGTTTATAATCAGCTCAGACATATTGAAAGGCTGCTTTGTGTGAGTTGTATGGAACAACCTTTATTTAACAAGTTTTCAATTGAAATGGCTAAAAATATTATTCATACTTTTACACAGGGAAAAAGCATATACTATAATTATTCGCTTGCTGCGTCTAATTGGTAAGTAAAATCAAATTTCAGTAAAAATTTGTAGGGAGTTCCTTGGAATGATTGGAAAAGTGAATTGATTGGGGGGGGGGGAAATAGAAAATTTTCTGGGTTCACTGTGTCCATATTCTGTGTAATAACCAGATTGTGTATTGTATGATTTTTATTGTATTCTATTAAAAATTATCCTGTGTATATTCCATAATGTTGCTTTTGCAGGAATCTTGGGTAAGTTTTACAGTGTGTTTCTCATTTTAAAAAAAAAATTTTGCTTAAATTCAGCTGTTCTTTTGAAGTCTGATCTGAATATGTGTGTGCTTTATATCCTATTGCACTCCATCTGCTTTATAATTTTTCTTGTATGGCATTTAACATTTTGATATCAATTTGTTTTTTTAAATATTGAGAATGAACAGAGTGCCCTACTTTTTTTTGCACAAACATGAATTAAAAGTGAATTGGTTTCTTATATGGCTGGTTATAGGGTGATCATTAACAGAATATTATCTAATATATGCCATTCTGTGTTTGAAACTGGCCTTAGGGAAATTTTTCAAACTGACTGGTAAATGAATCTAAATATTCTACTGAAATGTGATGTAACCTTGCATTAAAACTGTATCTAAGTGTTTTTCTGCCATCTCCCTCCAACATCCATTACCAGAACCTTAAATGAGCATTGAACCTGTGTAGCAACACACTGCTTTCATTACTAGCTCATAGTCCTCCAGCTTTTTTTTCCCAGATTCTTTTTCCGCTGCTGAATAACTAAACATGTTGCAAAATGTCCCAAGCAACTTCACTAGGGAGGAACCTACTCTTTACTTATTTTTGTGGACCTCCTGAGTTGACATTACATCTGCTGTAACATTCCTCTCCCTCCCTAAACTGCTTGTGGTGCATTTGTGTAAAAGGAGAGAACCTCCTTCGTCACCCAAATTTTCTTATTAATCAAACTGTTCAAAACATGTACCTGCTCTGAATTCTGAGAGTGTGCTTCCACTCAGCACGAGTAACTACTGATTACTGTTACGGATGGCACTATTTTACATGGGAATTATCAGTGTTCAATAACACCTATACAATATAGAGGCAGTGCAAAAGGCCTATATTAATTAGTACAGTGTCACGATTGGGAGATGGCAGAGACAAAAACCTCAGCTTAAAGAATGTACAAACTTTGCTATTTGGTTTTGCTCCGCAATAAAACCAATGCTACCGTGATTAATTCTGCTTAAATAGCGTCTTCTCCTGAATCTCCAGTTATATTCCTGGACCTCGATTGAAATTGGTATACCATATTTTGTTTTAATAAGATACATCTACTTAAAACAGTTGAGTACTGATTAAAATAGAACCCCTGAGCTGCACACTTAAAATGTTGTGGAGATGCCGGTGATGGACTGGGGTTGACAATTGTAAACAATTTTACAACACCAAGTTGTAGTCCAGCAATTTTATTTTAAATTCACAAGCTTTCGGAGGCTTCCTCCTTCCTCAGGTGAACGAGGATTTCATTTCGTTCACCTGAGGAAGGAGGAAGCCTCCGAAAGCTTGTGAATTTAAAATAAAATTGCTGGGCTATAACTTGGTGTTGTAAAATTGTTTACACTTAAAATGTAGCCACTGAAATGACTCCCACAGCTGCTGGAAAGTCTGTGGAGTAATAAATGTATTATTAAACAATCAGAGTAGATTGGAGTTTAGATGGAGGAAAAAACGTGCATCAAACTCACCTGTTCCAATTACTTATTTCTTCTCTGACACAAATAGCATGAAACAGTCCCTCTTTGAATTACATAGAAATTAGAACATAGAAACAGGCCATTCGGCACAACCAGTCCGTGTTGGTGTTTATCCGCAAGACAAGCAGTAGTCCTAAACCCATGTGCCCATCATGTTCCTAAATCCCTTTATCCCCTTTCCTTCAACCACCTATCTATCCTTTTATTAAATGCTGACATGGTCTCTGCTTCAAACGCTAACTCCAGCAGTGAATTCTATAGCCTCGAAACCCTCTGTCTAAAAAAGCTTCTTCTAATCTCTCCTTGCGTTTAATCTTATGGCCACTTGTATTAAGTCCCCCAACCACTGTACTCTATGTACTCTGGCCCATCACTTCATACCTCTGAATTGTTGGTTCCTTTAATATCAACTTAAGGAGTTGTGAAAGTTGTTGGGTTTCTTTGCTGATGGCTCCACCATTTTAAGCTGTCTCTTTCCTTTGTTTAGTGGATTTTTAAAAATATAAACATGATTTCCTTATGGCTGCGGAATTGTCATTTAGTGAAATCTGCTTTTGGGTTGTATTTGTTTGGTTAGAAGGAGAATGGATCAAATTTTGATTATCAGAAATTCGTCCTTAGTTGATACTTCCTCACTTTACAAGCCATTGAGGCATTGAAGCTTTGTGATATCACTGAGTGCTGGTACCTCCTGTGACAAGCCTACATCATTGATGAAAGTTAAATCGAAAACATGGCAAGTGGCATTGTTGGAAGGGTAGCTGCACTTGGGCAATTAAAAATTACAGTTTTGCAATTCATATTGTTCTGGTCTAATTGGTTTGTTCTCAATTTTGTACATACTGGTGTAAAAATATTTATTTCACAGCTTTCTCAGCAGCTTTGGAGCCTCCTGTTCCAACTGTTGCTTCCTTTTTGTTTTCCTCTCTGTGAAACGGTGTCTCATGAGATTCTCTCCTTGCTGCTGTTTTTCTATATGCTTGCCTTCCTCATCTGTGGCAATGATGCAGTATCCCATAGGTCGCTGCCCTTACTTACCACTTCGACAGCTTTTTGTCATCTTGCCGCATTGCTGATTTTTACCGATGCTGATCTGTTTGTCTTTCTACTCATCGGACTAACTGCTTAATTTGCTTCTCTTGACAAACTCATGAGTATCATTTGCATTGGAATTTAGCCATTTCTCATCTGCACCCTCTTGATGCTTCCTCATCTGTTATTTAATGTAAACTGACGTTGGTTTTTTTTAAGTTACAAAAAATTATCATTATATTTTCAAGCTGTAGCACCACTTAATTTAAATGTTCTTGTACAGGTATGGTAGTGCTAAAAGCCTTCCTGTGTAAAGACTGTAACACCACATTAACCATTTCAAACGTATCTTCAAGTACAATGTAATATCAGTCTGGCACTGAACTCGGTTATTTTTCCTTGAATTCTCACCCCATGGTTGGCAAAATTTAAGATGAAGCGTTGACTTCAGTGCCATGAGTAAGCTAACTATATAGAGCTAGCATTAAGTTCTGCTGCAAAAAATCCCCATCCCAATTTTCTCCCCTTTTCACCTCTCCTCTCCAAAAGGTATTTTTTTTATTTGTTCATGGGATGTGGGCGTCACTGGCAAGGCCGGCATTTATTGCCCATTCCTAATTGCCCTTGAGAAGGTGGTGGTGAACCGCCTTCTTGAACCGCTGCAGTCCGTGAGGTGAAGGTTCTCCCACAGTGCTGTTAAGTAGGGAGTTCCAGGATTTTGACCCGGCGACGATGAAGGAAAGGCAATATATTTCCAAGTCAGGATGGTGTGTGACTTGGAGGGGAACGTGCAGGTGGTGGTGTTCCCGTGTGCCTGCTGCCCTTGGCCTTCTAGGTGGTAGAGGTCATGGGTTTGGGAAGTGCTGTCGATGAAGTCTTGGCGAGTTGCTGCAGTGCATCCTGTGGATGGTACACACTGCAGCCACAGTGCGCCGGTGGTGAAGGGAGTGAATGTTTAGGGTGGTGGATGGGGTGCTAATCAAGCAGGCTGCTTTGTCCTGGATGCTGTTGAGCTTCTTGAGTGTTGTTGGAGCTGCACTCGTCCAGGCAAGTGGAGAGTATTCCATCACACTCCTGACTTGTGCCTTTCCTGATGGTGGAAAGGCTTTGGGGAGTCAGGAGGTGAGTCACTTGCTGCAGAATACCCAGCCTCTGACCTCCTCTTGTAGCCACAGTATATATGTGGCTGGTCCAGTTAAGTTTCTGGTCAATGGTGACCCCCAGGATGTTGATGGTGGGGGATTCGGTGATGGTAATGCCCCGGTCTCCTAAAGGTACTGAGTTTTGGTGGGATATTGGCAATTATAGCCCTCCAGCACCTCATCCAAGTGGTCATTATTCATTTGTCAACCTCAACAGTCAGTATTGGCAGGTTATTTGACCCTGGAGAGCATCGCAGCTCAGCTTAATCCCGTTCTTGCTTGATAAACATATGGCAGGAGTTGCTGTATAGTGACCAGGGTGAGGAACTATGGCTGTTCTCCTGCCTTCCCAAACCCCAGTTCAGAGATGCAGTTACCAGTTATAGTACTGCCAACAGCTAACTCAACAAAGGTTGGGACCTTCTGAGTAGATGGCATAGTGCCATACCAGGTAGTATATTTACTCACTAGGCCATCAGAGAGCCATCAAAGACTTTTTTTCCATGAAGTCTTTGCCTTTTTAAATGGTCTTGGAACAAATCCAACAGGATTCTGGCAAGAAACAGTATGTGTCCTTCCTATAATGTGATTACTCTTTATAATTCTGATAATGGGGATTATGTAGCCTGATCCTGCATGGGCACATGCACTGTACCTGATGACTGCAATACTCCCAATCAATAAAGAAAAGAATAAAGAAGGGATTTCTTCACAAAATTAGCACATTTTCCCATGATCCAGTTTTCTATTTTTACTACAATCTTAGCAAATTACTCTGTGGCATTAAACAAAGAGCAGTGGATTTTTAGTTGGGGTAGCCCGGTGTGAATGCCTTCTGTGAACAGCTGGCCCATTCTTTTGGTATAAGCTACCAACTGCTGTGTTACTGCATTTTATTTTGACTGATTTCTTTGCAGAGATGAGATGTCTGTGAAGCTGCTGGGATTTTGGCAGATGTCTCTACTTTTTTTTTACTAAAGTGAACTCATGCAATTAATTGCATATTGTGGCTCTTTTGGTTACTGATGCCAAATAATAAATTTCAGGGAAATTTTCCAACTTTAGGAAATATTCAGGGGTTCGGTTAATCAGAGAGTCACTGCTGAAATTGAGGGCAACTTCAGAAGTTGCTACAAAAAGGCCTAAATGTCTTTTTATTTGAAAATGGAGGGGTGGGGGAATAAATTCCAACGTACTGCTGGAGTGTAACACTGGCATTTCATGTCTGGTTGGAATGGAAAATTTGGCAGTTTCGATAATGAGCGTCAGACCCCCCAACAGTGGTAAGTTTAAAATTAACTTTGGATTCTTTTTTGTTTCTCTAACACTCCTGCAGGAGTGGCTTCAGTATCGTTCCACAGGTGCCAATTGCCTTCTGGTGCATTGCCCAACTGGCCATTCTTCCTGGTGTGAGTGTGAACAGTCAGTGCTGGCAAGTTATTCAACTCTGGAGGACATCACAGCTGAGTACAATCCTGTCCTCGCTTGATTTTCACACCCCAACTGAGATCCACTAACAGCACAGGCCTAGGAGTGAACCGGGGACATTCTAGACTTCTGGCGCAGCTTCTCGCTGCTTTACCAGTTGAGCCGTTGGGGAAACAAATGTCTTTTAATTGCCACCAGCAGCTAAATGTAGGTCAGTAAACTGACTGGCATGACAACATTACAAAGCACCATCATCATATCATCACTTGCTCTCTGCCTGTACTTAACTTCGGTTGCTGCATATGTATTACACAAAACAATGTAACTGTTGGAAAGAGCCTGAACATTTGCAAGTGCCAGAATTAGAATGATTGGTTAAGAGTTCAATACTCGGACAGGGAGGAGCCAACATTAGATGATCAATTTGTACTCTTAATTCGAATCAGCCCTGAATATCATCCCTGAGTTATGAGGGAGGTGTATGATGGCATGAAATGGCTTAGGTAACTGTACAATCCAGAGAAATGTGACCAGAGAGACTGGAAGCCTGAGGATAAAGTGATTTCATTATGAGAGACTTGTTGGGGAGAGGGGACATGAATTTTACACTAGAAATAGTCAACGCCTTAGCTTAAAAATAGACAAAGCTGAAGAATTATTTGTCACCCTTATGTCACCATGACAACAAGAAGTGATGATCACCATGACAGACATTTGGATTCAGTTTTGTAAAATCTTGAATGGAACAAAACAAAATTCAGCTCAAATTGCTTTCCATTTACACAGGAACATCTGCTCCTTGTGGAGTAAGCTACCAGGGAAAGTGATTGAAGTGGACTGTATAAATGGGTTAAAGAAGCAATTACATGTGTTTCTAGAGAGAAAGGATTGAGAGAAATTACGTGAAGGCAGCTAGGTAAGGTTGATGTATCCAGATGTGAAAGACAGGACGTAATAGCTTTTTTTAATGTTCCCAAGATTTCTTGTGTTCTTAGCCGTTGTGCCCAACCTCGGGGAATGTGGGTCTGGAGGCTTGCTGAGCACAGGATCTGGGTTAGGTTTGAACAGCATTTATTCTCTGGAAGTACTTTGCATCTGTCTTTACCAAGGAAGATGATGCTGCTGCCAGAGTCTCAGTAAAGGAAGAGGTAGTTGAGATACTGGATGGGCTAATAATCAATAAAGAAAAGGTACTTAAAGTAGATAAGTCACCTGGTCCGGATGGGATGCATCCTAGGTTGCTGAGGGAAGTAAAGGTGGAAATTGCGGAGGTACTGGCCATAATCTTCCACATGCCCTTAGATAAGAGGGTGGTGCCAGAGGACTGGAGAATTGCAAATGTTACAACCTTGTTCAGAAAAGGATATAAGGATAAACTCAGCAACTATAGGCCAGTCAGTTTAGCCTCTGTGGTGGGGAAACTTTTAGAAACAATAATCTGGGACAGAATTAGCAGTCACTTGGACAAGTGTGGATTGATTAGGGAAAGCCAGCACAGATTTGTTAAAGTCAAATCGTGTTTAACTAACTTGATAGAGTTTTTTGATGAGGTAACAGAGGGTCGATGAGGGCAATGTGGCTGATGTGGTGTATATGGACTTTAAAAAGGTGTTTGATAAAGTGCCACATCATAGGTTTATCATCAAAATTGAAGCCCATGGAATAAAGGGGGCAGTAGCAGCATGGATACAAAATTAGCTAAGTAACCGGAAGCAGAGAATAGTGGTGAACGGTTGTTTTTCAGATTGGAGGGAGGTGTACAGTGGTGTTCCCCAGGGGTTGGTACTAGGACCACTGCTTTTCTTGATCTATATTAATGACTTAGACTTGGATGTACAGGGCACAATTTCCAAATTTGTAGATGACGCAAAACTTGGAAGTGTAGTGAAAAGTGAGGAGGATAGTGATAGACTTCAAGGGGACATAGACACGCTGGTGGAATGAGTGAACGTGTGGCAGATGAAATTTAATGCAGAAAAATGTGAAATAATACATTTTGGTAGGACGAATGGAGAGGCAGTATAAACTATTCTAAAAGGGGTACAGGATCAGACAGATCTGGGGGTATATGTGCACAAATCGTTGAAGGTGGCAGGACAGGTTGAGACAGAGGTTAAAAAAGCATACGGGATCCTGGACTTTATAAATAGAGGCATAGAGTACAAAAGCAAGGAAGTCATGATGAACCTTTATAAAACACTGGTTCGACCCTGGAGTATTGTGTCCAGTTCTGGGCACGACACTTTAGGAAAGATGTGAAGGCCTTCGCGTGGGTGCAGAAAAGACTTACTAGAATGATTCCAGGGATGAGGGACTTCAGTTACGTGGATAGACTGGAGAAGCTGGGATTGTTCTCCTTGGAACAGAGAAGGTTGCAAGGAGATTTGATAGAAGTACTCAAAATCATGAAGATTCTAGACAGAGTAGATTGAGAGAAACTGTTCACATTGGCGGAGGGGTCAAGAACCAGAGGACGTGGATTTAAGGAGATTGCCAAAAGAACCAAAGGTGACATGAGGAAAAACTTTTTTACGCAGCGAGTGGTTAGGATCTGGAATGCATTGCCAGAGTGGGTGGTGGAGGCAGATTCCATGGTGGCTTTCAAAAGAGAACTGAATAAGTATTGAAAGGAAAAAATTTGCAGGGATATGGGGATAGGGCGGGGGAGTGGGACTAGCTGGATTGCTCTTGCATAGAGCCGGCATGGACTCGATGGGACAAATAGCCTCCGTCCGTGCTGTAACCTTTCTATAATTCTATGATTCTAAGCACTGAAGTAGGCATTGGGAAGCTAGGGCTTCCCTGGCAGTCTGTGTTTCATTAGTGCAAACTTGTATTTCCATTAAGTATAAAATGACGAGGGTAATTTCTGTTAAATATGGGTTTTGCCATTTACACTTGATTTGTAAATGTTAACTGATTTTTTTGTAAATCGGGACTATGGGGAAAGAGCAGAGGAGTGGGACTAATTGGATAGCTCTTAAAGAGCTGGCACGGGCACGATGGGCTGAATGGCCGCCTCCTGTGTTGTGCCTACTATGATACTATCAACCTTGAGAATCTAACCAGTACGAATGTTATTTTAATGCTTTGCTCATTAGAGAGCAATAATTATATTAAACGTTTTCAAATAGTTAACTTTTTTGCTCGTATGTCTAACTAGTAAATAGAAACCTGTGCAAAATTAGTTAACAAATTTAGCAGGATTACTTTGGACTTCAGCCTGTGTCCTCTTTTTAAAAGCAGTATGTTTTGGGAAATTATTGTGCTGATCAAGGTGAGAGGGGTCAGTGCTGGAGAGTTTTTCTGCTTTGTCATCATCGAGTACTCCTGGGTCAAATAAAGAATAAAGCTTCCTTTACCCTACCCAACAATGTAGCTTAACACTAGATTTAGAAGAGCACCCCACTGCATCCATGTGAATTTATGTGCTCCCCCTGCCTACCAACCACTCCTCCAGTCTGAGTGAGGTTGCCAATTAAGTGTCAAGTCATGGGTAGTTTTGTGCTGTGGGCTCATTTCCTGTGGGACCCTCAGAGCAAACAATGAAAGAGTTTTATTCCATCAATCTGGGTTGGGTTTGAACCTACACCCTAGAAGTGAAAAGACAGTAAGCTAACCCACTGCCTCATGTGGTCCTTCCCCAAAGTACTGTATAATGGAACATCACTTGTCTTATCGAATGGGAGAGACTACTTGCAGAGAGCGGCTGGTGAGCATGCACAAATTAGAACTTCTTATTTTGATTTACTATTAGTGTCCAATATCCAATATACTGCCATTGGTGATGGATGGAACTGTTGCATCACACCGGGTGATGCAATATGTAATTGTTTATAGTCAAAAAGTGTTCAGTGTATAATACAGACCTATTAAAATGTAATGAAAGAAGAAAAAAAAAGAAATACTCTCATTTATATAGTGCATTGCATGACCTCGGGACGTCCCAAAGTGATTTACAGTCAGTGATGTACTCTTGAATTGTAGTCACTGTTGTAATGTAGAAAACGCGGCAGCCAATTTGAGCACAGCAAAGTCCCACAAACAGCAATGAGATAATGGCCTGGACTAATATTCCAGACACGAGTTCAAATCCTGCCACGGCAGTTGGGGAATTTAAATTCAGTTAATTAAATAAAATCTGGAATAAAAAGTCACTATCAGTAATAGTGACCATGAAACTACCAGATTGTCGTAAAAACCCATCTGGTTTACTAATGTTCTTTAGGGAAGGAAACCTGCCGTCCTTACCTGATCTGGCCTATATATGATGCCAGACCCACAGCAATGTGATTCTTAACTGCCCTCTGAAATGGCCTAGCAAGCCACTCAGTTCAAGACCTTCTCAAGGGCAATAAATGCTGGCCTTGCCAACGATGCCCATGTCGTATGAATGAATAAAAAAAATGACCAGATAATCTGTTTGTGATTGAGGGATAAATATTCACCGGAACACTAGGGAGCACTCCCTTGCTCTTCTTTAAAAGATCCCATGGCACTATTTTGATGTCCACCTGAGTGTGCAGATGGGGCCTCGGTTTAATATCTCATCTGAACGATGGTACTTCTGACAGTGCAGCACTTCCTCAGTACTGCACTGGAGTGTCAGCCTAGATTTTTGTGCTCTGGAGTGAGACTTGAGCGCATAACCTTTTGACTCAGAAGTGAGAGTGCTACCAGTGAGCCACAGCTGACATTTCTGTCAGTTAATGGTATCTCTTCAGCTGTCCTTCCTCAGAGGATTTCAGTCATTAGGAATATCACAACTGCAAATGTCAAAAGAATTATCAATGCAGAGCTTTAATTTCTTTGTTCCTCATTGCCAATTTAATCTTTCCTTCTACCTCTTAGTGACTGCCACGCTCATAGAATAAAATCAAGTGTTTGACAGTTCAATTATCATTTAAGCAATGAACAAAGAAGCCTGTATAATAAATTTTTTCTCTCACAGAATTGTGGCTGGCTGGGATTGATAAAAGGAAAATGATCTCATTGAGGCATTCAGACAGTGTCAAGAACAGTTTATTTTCAGGGATGAAATTATTTTCATCCACCCGTTATATTTCTGTAATTAGGGTTGCTAACCCTCCGGGATTATCAGAGAGTCTCCCGGAATTGAGGATTGATCTCCCGGGCACTGCTGTGAACAACCGGTAGAAAAATTTGGAAGCTCGCCTGGTGCTGGAATGGGGCAATTTGTTCTTTCCCGACTTGGTGCAGCTGCTCCTACAGCCTGCCTATAGAGCGTCTGTGCACGCACAGCTGGTCCCCTCATGCAATAGAGCTGTTTCAGCAGGGGCATTGGGGGGGTATCCTCACCACTACGGCCTCACTGTTTTTGGTATCAGATATTACGTGATCAGATGTCACTTTATCAAACCTCCAGGAATACGTCCGAGAGTTTGCAACCCTACTCATGAGACATCGTGAAGTGTCTGCCCAGTGACACCATGTAGGAGGAAATGCTGTGCAGCGTCTCCACTGATAATGCCACTTGGGAGTTCTCCACAAAATACCTGCTTCCAGGCTCTTTCAACCCAACAGTTCTAGAGCATAATGCAGAGTAAGAACACATGATTGAGAGCTAGTGTCCCGCTGTATGACAATTTAACAGCAAGTGCACTTCCTCTTTAAGACCACATCCTAAACTTTTTGAAGTCAGCATTAATCAACTGCACAAATGTTGTTGGAATTAATTCTTGAAATTGTAACTGTTAAAAGAAAAAGGAACAGGAGTTCTAAATGTAAAAATGACTCATCCTGAGCTATTATCTTGTGGCTGTGAGTCATGTTCCAGCAGGTTCTGTGCTTTGGACCTCTTTTTGCAGCTGTCAGAATTTTTTTTTCCTTTTTCATGAAGTGTGAGGTTTGTGCTTATCGAAGCGAGGTGAGGGATGTTAGTGCTGAGTAATGTAACACTTTCAATTTCTGCTTCCCAGTCTCGGCATCAAGCAAATCCAGATTAGGTATAGCCTCAACAATGTGCCTTAGCTCCAGCCATAGAAGAACACCCCCTACTACAGCAGTTAATGCCAATCTGTGCCCTTCTGCAAGCAATATTGCCAATTACTGTCAAATCTGAACTTGTTTTGTGTTGTGGGCCTATGCTCTCTAGAAACTGGAGTGAGACTGCCCAAACTCATTTCACAGAAGAGTGTAATAGCCAGCAAATAGAAAAAAAGTTTTGTCCCATTAATTAATCTAAACTGGAATCAGAGGTGAGGTGCCACTGTTTAATAACCCATTACACAAACCCCTTTTGCATCCCAAATTCCACATCATTCACTTTCACTGGAGAATCTTATATGTTGATCGAGGGCAATTAGGGATGGGCAATAAATGCCGGCCTTGCCAGCGACGCCCACATCCCGTGAACGAATAAAAAAAAAAGGTCCAATGAAGGCAAGAGAAAATTTGTAAAAGTGTCTGCAAACCAAAATATTTCATTATTACAACAAGGTGCATTGGCAGTTTGCTTTCAGCTCGCTTGAACACAAAATACAGTGCTCACAGTGGATCTGCTCAGTGGTTCAAATTTGCTCAGTCTTGCAATAAAAAGTTATTTTAAGGAACAGTTTGCGGCATTTGCTAACAAATGGAGATTATGTTGGTGGTGGGAATTGTTAATAGACTAAATGTGTGAGACTAAGGTGATCGAGGATCCTGCACATCAATTGCTATTGAAACTTGTAGAGATCAAACAAAAAATTGATTTTGGTATGCATAGTAACACACTGCAGTTAAACATCAGAGAGCAATCAATGGCCAGGTCAGTACCAGAATGACATCTTCATGCCACAAATACACTTATCGCAACAAATTAACTTCCTTTTTAATCATAATATTGAATTAAAAACTATAATAATTTGAAAGCCAGCCCACACGAGCAGAATGTGCATGCTGGAAATAACTAATTGCAGTTAATTATCATTTGTCTGTCTGCACTGCACAATGTGATTTTGAACACTTTAACAACTGCCCTTGGGTGAATCAGACAGGACCTGTTTCTCCTCACTTGCTTGGATGTTGCAGCTGCAACAGCACTCAAGAAGCTTGATCCAACTATCTTGCTCCTTTCAGCTCTTGATCACCTCCCTCCAGTGACAGCAATTGATTTTTAGCTCATGAATTGAATCATAAGCATTAAAATTAATATCCCTCCATGTGTTTTTTTAAAGTGCCACTTCTTTCTGTCCCTCTGGAACTTCTTCACGGCTGAAAATCCATCATTTGTTGCTACAACTGCTGAAGAGTAGATGATTGTTTAAACTTTGTGTGCCTTGCCTGGCAGCTTATGATTTGGTGGTATACTACCCAGCTATGGGGTGTTTATAACCTTTTGCTTGTTGATGGTTGGATTACACAGGCATTCTCTGACTTTTTATTCCATCTTATCTGATTACTTACATGCTTGTGGTTGGGAGGATGTGTGCAAATATCCAAGAATCCCCATATGAAACAATTTTGTGTCAATGTCCTCATTTCTTTGTGAGCAAAATGGTTTAGGATTTTGTGTTTGTTGCAGCAAGAGTGTCATATCACTGTGTATAGGTGGCTGTGTGGTTTTATTTTAGTAATGCTTTATATTTGGAATTTCCTCACTACATAGAATGTACAGGCCATTTGGCCCAACAGGTCCATGTCAGCGTTTATGCTCCACACGAGCCTCCTCTCACTGTTCTTCATCTCACCTCATCAACATATCCTAGTTCATTATTATTCTGATAGGAAATGTACTCATTAGCTGCTATACAAATGCCTTATCAGAAAAGCTTAATGAATTACAAGACAAATGACTGCTTCATTGTGCTGGTACACAGTAATAAGGATTCATCATTAAGCACAGATTGTCGCTAAACAAATAAGGCAATTATTGAAATTAATTTTCTAAAATGATAATGGGGTTTTAAATGCAAACTGAGGCTTGATTGCTGAGAGATTTTTACAGTGTTTGTGCTCATCAAGGTTAATGCCTGAGAGTAGAACACTTTCCATTTCGGACATCAAGGTTGGGATTCTCTCTCTCCCTCCCTCAGTTGATTTTTTTTTCCCGGTGGTAGAACAGCCACAAATTAAGCCCCAGGGAAGGCCTGGGCCTGGCTTAATTTGTGGCTGTTCTACCACGCTCCCACCAGAGTCACAATGAGACTGCACAGAGCTCTGCGGATTTTCGGCCCGGTTAACTTGGCAACTCGGAAATTAGAATAAACAGACAAGAAATCGTGCGGTTTAGATGGCAACGCCTGCATCTTGGACAAATCACAATAAACCTCATGTTTATAGCAGCAGGCTCCTTACTGAGAAGAAGGTAGTGAAATACTGTTGCTTACTACACTGCATTCTGTAAGTGGGAACAAGAACCAATGCATTCCGTTTTCATTCTGAAATACGGTTTTGAGTCCGATGGGCGCCTTGTTGCACTTTAATTATCCCTTTCACGAGATTACTGGTGCTGATCAGCAATTTAAATTCAGTCAATTGGTGCTATAGAAAATGTCTTTGACCAATGTGCCATTAACTGTGACCCTATTAACACCAGTATTTTTCTACTACAAATTGCCAACACTCGCTTTGATATCCTTATCCTGAAAAAATGTAATCTATTATATATTCATCCTGTGGGCAGGTCACTGTCAACAGCCTCTGAAGAAAGAACTTGCATTTATGTATCGCCTTTCATGACCGCAGGACTTCTAAACGCATGTCAGTTTTGAAGTGCAGCCACTGTTGTGATGTAGGGAAACAATGGCAACAACGGCACAGCAAGGTTCCACAAACAGCAATAATATAAATGACCAGATAATCTGCTTTAGTGGTGTTGGTTGAGGGATAAATGTTGGCCAGGATACCGGGAAGGACTCCCCTGCTCTTCCTCAAAGTGCCAGGTGGTCTTTTATGTCCACCTAATGTCTCATCCGAAAGACGGCACCCCAGCATTTTAAAACTCTGTAAATACTATTTACTTTTGAGCGTCAGATCTGCTTCATGTGATCCTGTCGCTGTCAGCACTTGCATATGTACGATGACGCCACCAGTGATGTGTGGTTGATGAAATCAGCACAAGGTGGCCTGGTTGCAACTGTCTCCTCAGGTGCTTGAGAATATTCCAAGTGGAAGTTCATCTTTAGAACAAGTATTCAAGTAGGAGGGTCCGATCCTGAAAGCTGGTCTTGCTCCAGTTTCTTCCACTTCCCCTGGTGACAGCTTTAGCTGCCATTTCAAAAAAGGTGGCATTACCTCTGGGATGTGTACAATCTCCAGTTTGAAATGTGCATTTTATTTGAGGCAATAAAGAAAGTGTGCAGGGAGCTGCTGTTTTATCCAAAACAGTAGATGTTAAACGGATTATCCCTGATACTTTCCTCTGTGTTAGTTGCACAATTTCATAAATGCATGTTTTGGACCATCTTAAACAGAGGGTACTGCTTTGGCAGTACAGCAGTTCTAACATTTTTCTGGGTAAGTAAATCTAGGTGAGTGGACAATGCAGCTTGAAATGGTACTCAATGCTGTTGCCTGAGGTTGAGTTTTGGAGTCTCTATTTAAATTATATGTTATGAA
Source organism: Heptranchias perlo (assembly GCF_035084215.1). NCBI lineage: Eukaryota > Metazoa > Chordata > Chondrichthyes > Hexanchiformes > Hexanchidae > Heptranchias > Heptranchias perlo. The sequence continues at coordinate 38,937,425 of NC_090350.1, read as the reverse complement.
AATCAAAAACTTGAACATTGTGTTTTTTAGATAGCTGATCTCTCCCTTCCCCGCCCAACCCCCACCAGCCATGGTGTTCTTCATGGGTAATCTGGGGTCTGGAGCAAAGATGGAATTGTGTTTAACCTGGTCTTTCCTTTTTAATTGTAAACAATTTTACAACACCAAGTTATAGTCCAGCAATTTTATTTTAAATTCACAAGCTTTCGGAGGCTTTCTCCTTCGTCAGGTGAGTGTGGGATTCCATGAAAGGTACCGCATATATAGTCATAGAACAATGCCTGGTGATTACAGATAATCTTTCCAACTGCCCGTTATCAAGGCCATCAAATGAATTGAATAGTGTTCAGATAGAGAGACATTACATACCAGACTACTGAATACACAAACGGCCAGAACCAAAGACAGACAGACAGAGAGGGAGAGAGAGAGAGAAACATCCGAAAGGAAGAGAAAGAGAGAGAATGACCAGTTGTATTAAAAACAGATAACTTTTTTTTCCGCTGGTGGGGTTACGTGTAGCGCGACATGAATCCAAGATCCCGGTTGAGGCCGTCCTCATGGGTGCGGAACTTGGCTATCAATTTCTTTTTAAAGCGAGCTGCTGAGGTGCTCCTTGGTCTAAGTAGGCACATACTGAATTGACGTCTGACTGAATCAGGAGAGTCCATGTTAATGCGGATGTTCCAGATAGCCCTGTCAAATGTATCTCACAGATTTCTTAATGGAATAGATTCAAGCTGCTGCTCCGTTGGCCACACAGGTTTCCGTTTGAGTCCTATCACTAAGATGTTTTTCGATCTATTTCGGTCTGTCTCTGTCTCTGTCTCTGTCAACTTTACTTGCATTTATCTCCCCAGTGCAATCGCTGGTGGAAGTGTGGCAGGGTGGTGTGGGACCAGCACCCACCCAACTGCCTCAGTGCTGATCCTGCCTTGGGGCGTCTTACTTCGTTAAAGGCACGATATAAATGCAAGTAGTTGTTGTCAGATTTTCTAGGGTCAGCCTAATTTTAGTATTCCGGGAGGGCTTCTGGCTTTTACAACTCCGACTGGGAGTTCCTCTGTTTGAAGACAAGAAATGGCGCCTTGCTAGAATTATAGAATCATGGGATTTTACAGTGCAGAAGGAGGCCATTTGGCCCATTGTGCCTGTGCTGTCTCTGAAAGAGCTATTCATTTAATAGCATTCCTCTGGCCTTTTCCCAAATCCTTTTCATGGATTTAAATGCAGCTTAAGGGGCCATGCATCATCAAAGTTTTTTTTTGTAGAAGCAGTATGCAAATCTTTGCAAAATGTCTGAGATCAGATGGGATCTTTTACAGCCACCTGAATAGGCAGACAGGACCTCAGTTTAACATCTCATCTGACACAGTATCTTCAATTGTGTGGCACTCCCTCAAGTACTGCACAGAAGTATCAGCCTACATTGTGTGCTCAAGTCCTGCAGTAGAGCTTGAGTGCCCAATCTTCTGATTTGCCTTTGTTGCCTTTGTTGCTCCTCCTCTTGCTCCTTCAAAAGCAAAGGTACAGGAGTATTCCCAATGGGAACCTTTAGAATTGGGGAAGGGACAAAAGCAGATGATGAAGCAGTTGTCAGCAGCAAGAAAAAAAACACACAAAAAATTGATATTGGCTGAGAAATAAGTTTTCTGTGCATCCTTTGATAAGTCACTTGGCCCTTTAAATACTTTTCTGCCTTTCCCTTACTGTCTGGCAACACTGGGCACCTATTTTGTATGGGCACGATTTGCGTTCAGCAATAACAGTGCGATAATGATAGAAAATAGGATGTGTAATATGTTACCATGTTATTTCTGCCTCATTTAAGTACGCTTGCCCACTTTTGGGCAAGTACTTCTACCCAAGGACAGGAGCAATGTTGGAAAATTGGGTAGGCAGATATCTGGCATAATGGGAACCTGCCCTGTTTCCCATATTGGCTGTCCCAATATTGCACAATAATCGGGTTGTACGAAGAGAAAAATCCAGGTACACGTATCTGTAATACTGTCGGATTGTTGATGGGTCTGTGCTATCCAGATGAGCCCATGGATCATTTCTAGGTCTTGCCCCAGTTGTTGCTCCATTTCTTCCCCCCCTCCCCCCACCACCACTGTAAGACACACACACAGTGCTCTAGCTGTGCTCCTCTCACTCTCGTGCAAGTCCACCCTGCATGCACCAACTCTGGCTCCACTCCTTCTCTCCTACTGAGATCCACTCCATTTCATCTGAGACCCGCCCAATTGCAAATGAAAATAAGGAAATGGCAGACTTGTTGAATAATTACTTTGTGTCATTTTTCACTGTAGAGGAAGAGGTTAATATACCTGACATTCCAGGGAAACTAATAATGAATCAAGGACTGGAACTCACTGACGTTAACATAACATAAGCTAGAAAACATAATGGCACTAAAAACTGACATTCCCAGGACCTGATTGTTTCCACCCCAAAGTTTTAAAGGAAGTAGGTGAGAAAATTGCAGATGCTTCAGCCATAATCTTCTGAAGCAAGCTCGATTCAGGAAATATCCCTTTTTCAGATCGGAAAATTGCAAATGTAACTCCATTATTTAAGAAAGGTGTGAGAGTGAAACCAGGAAATTATAGATCTGTTAGTCCTATATCTGTTGTGAGAAAGTTATTGGAATCTATAATTAAGGACAGAGTGACTGAGCACTTAGAGAAATTTGAGCTGATTAGAAAGGGCCAACATGGATTTGTCTAACAAATCTAATTGAATTTTTTGAGGAAGTAACTGAAGTAGTAGACAGGGGAATGTCCACGGATGTAGTTTATATGGACTTCCAGAAGGCATTTGATAAGGTTCCACATAAGACACTGTTAGCTAAAATTAAAGCTCATAGAATTTAAGGCAAATTATTGACCTGATTAGGCAATACAAGAGAGTAAGAATAAAGGGTGTGTAATTGAATTGGAACAAAGTGGCTAGTGGTGTCCCACAAGGATTTGTGCTGGGGCTTCAACTACTCACTATATTTATTCATGACTTAGATAGATAACTCTCTATTGTGTTATCTAAGTTTGCCAATTACACAAAGATTGGTGGCATAGTAAGTAGTGTAAGACGGGAGCATAAAATTATAAAGAGACATTGATAGATTAAGTGAGTGGGCAAAACTGTGGCAGATGAATTTCAACGCAGGCATGTGTGAGGTTATCTCTTTGGACCAAAAAATGATAGGTCCGAGTGTTTTTTAAATGGTAAAAAGCTAGGAACGGTGGAGGCCCAAAGAGATTTAGGGGTCCATGTATGCAGATCACCAAAATATAGTGGTCAAGTACAAAAAAAAATGAAAAAGACTAATGGAATGTTAGCCTTTATATCTAGAGGGCTAGAATATAAAGGGGAAGAAAATTTGCTACAGCTAGACCACATCTGGAATACCGTGTACAGTTCTGGGTACTGCACCTTAGAAAGGATATATTGGTCTTGGAAGGAGTGCAGCGCAGATTCACCAGAATGTTACCAGGACTCCCAAGGGTTGGATTATGAGGAGATATTACTTAAACTAAGGTTCATATTCCCTGGAATATAGAAGGGGCCTTCCTATCTCTGTAACCTCCAGCCCTACAAATCTCTGAGATCTTTGCGCTCCTCCAATTCTTGCCTCTGGCACATCCCCAATTTTAATCGCTCCACCATTGGCGGCCATGCCTTCAGCTGCCTAGGTCTTAAGCTCTGGAATTCCTTCTCTAAACCCCTCTCTCTTTCTTTAAGATGCTCCTAAAAGCCTACCTCTTTGACCAAGCTTTTGGTCACCTGTCCTAATATCTTCTTATGTGGCTCGGTGTCAAAATTTGTTTGATAACACTCCTATGAAGCGCTTTGGGACATTTTACTATGTAAAATGTCGTTTTCTTTTTTTATATAGGTGCTATATAAATGCAAGTTGTTGGGGGGTGATTTGATTGAGGTTTTTAGGATTTTGAAAGGAATTGATAGTGTAGGTCGAGAAACTTTTTCTGCTGGTGGGGGAGTCTAGGACAAGGGGACATAACTTGAAATCAGAGCCAGGCCATTCAGGAGAGAAGTTAGGAAATACTTCTTCATGCAAAGGCTGGTAGAAGTGTGGAACTCTCTCCCCACAAAAAGCAGTAGATGCTAGCTCAATTAATAATTTTAAATCTGAGATAGATAGATTTTTGCTAGCCAAGGGTATTCGGGGATATGGAGCCAAGGCGGGTGGATGGAGTTAGGATAATGATCAGCCGTGATCTCATTGAATGGCAGAACAGACTCGAGGGGCTGAATGGTCTACTCCTGTTCCTATGTGGCATCTGAGAAGATTTTGTCCATTGTGTCCTGCAGACCTAATTGGTCATGCTAACCATGTGATTGTTAATACATTGGCTACGTGGTTAACTCGGGATTAATTCCAGTCCATCCAAACCCACGCTGTAACCCTTTCGACATCTTCGTGCAAAAGATACAGCCCACCCACTCCCACTGAGACAGGATAATTTTGTCCCCTGTCAGAGGAATGACGGTCTGAGTCTGTGCCCAGGTCTCTAAGAGGTGAGAGGAAAAGGAAAGAATCCGACTTGCAGGAAAAAAAGAAAAAGACACCGAGATAGAGAGAAAGTGTGTAAGATAGAAAGAAAACATGAGTGCCAGTCATACAGATAAAAAGCAAGCCAGACTAAAAGATGGGTATGTACAGAAAGAAAAAGAAAATGTGTGAGATGTACAGAGAGTTTGATACATAAGAGAGAGACAGGAATAGGAGACTGACAGAAAAGAAGAGTGCGCAAAACCACACGGTGGCAGATAAGCAGACAATTACAGGATAAGAGAGAGAACTTTTTTAGTTTTGGCCACAAGCAATGCCAGCCAATTGGAAGCCTGAAAATGCACAGCAGGATGATAAGCATTGATAAGAGAAAGATAGGTTAATACTCTAAGTGAAACACTTCAGGGCTGGCACAGTCAAGCTGGAAAAGCCACTTCTATAGGCTAGACAAGGATAACATTTGCAGTTTTATTTTTACCCCTATTGTTTGACTAGACTTTTTTGCTGTAGAAAGTAATTCTCCCAACTGTGACGTGACATCACTGGAATTCAACTGCAGATGTGTGATACGTGGTTCTCAGGTGCCCAGTACGTGAGCTCCATATTTTGAAAACTGTGATAGATGGTCCAGTGCCAGGAAAGCACAAAGGGGCAGAGACATCAAGTAAACAAAAACATTCACATCTGAATTTGACGTTAGTTTCTTGAAGGACCGTGAATGGCTGTTTTCCCGTTAGGAGGTAACTGCTTTCCTACTTACAGTTTGATGTTGGAAAGATTGTCTGTCAACAGGCAGCCTGGTTTATTAGCTGCAGGCAAGCAGTTAGAGCTTCTCAAAGGATGATATCCTCTTGTGCTAATTGTATTTCAGACAACCGAATTCCCTGTTCTAACAACCCTCTGCATAAAACCCTCATCCTTCATTGTTTTGGTGATAACTGTAAATTTATGCCCACTAGTTATTAACCAATAGAAATTTATCCGATCAAAATCCTTCATAACGTTGAACCCTTTTTTTTCAGATCTCTTTTAACCTTCCTTTGTTCCAATGAAAAGAGCACCCGTTGTCCATGTTCTTGATTGAAAGCAATGAGTTGTATGAAGAGCCCCACAAAAATTAATTCTTGGTTTTTTTTGATACATCTGCATGTTTGTAAACCTTAGCTTTTCGGTACCTTCAATCAAGAACATGGACAACTGGTGCTCTTTTCATTGGAACAAAGAAAATTAAAAGAGGAAGGATTTTGATGTGATAAATTTCTATTGGTTAATAACTAGGAGGCATAAATTTAAGATTAAAACCAAAACAATGAAGGGTGAAGGTTTTATACAGAGGGCTGTTAGGACATGGAATGCCCGACCAGAAACTGTATTGGAAGCAGAATCCATAACAGCTTTTAAAAGGAATATGATTAAATATTTGAAAATAGAAAAATTTGTAAGAGCTAGGGAATGGGACTAAATGGATAGCTCTTTCAGAGAGCTGGCGCAGGCAAGATTTGCTGAATGGCCTCTTTCTGTGCTGTAAAATTCTACGATTGTAAGTCTGTCTTATTTTTTTTTCCTGTGGTTGTGGGTAAATGTACTGCCCGGTGTGGTATTGGGCCAAACAAATGAGTATCGACTCGTGATTGTTTCCTAATTTGTGCTAAGTTGGTTCATCTCAATCAGGGCACTGGTGAGGGTACTAAACCCACCCTCTGTGTCCCTGGATTAGGGAGAGGAAAACAATTGGCCAGTGTTCCTGGTGATTTTTATTGAAAATTACTTTTTATTTCCAATTTAGGAATTCATAATTTTTCTTATTTTAAAACTTCTTCCAGTAGCTGTAAATAATCTACTGGGAGAAAACTTTAATTTAAAAAAAAATGCTTGATCATTTCGTCAGGGCTGTAGGCTGCAAATTGTTAATATACACTCCTAAATGCTACTTCCTCCCTCATTTCCATTCCCCTTGTTGCCCCCCACCCTGTGAGGCATCAACTGGTGGCGCATCTCCATCAGGAGGGTCGGGCCACAGAAAAATTAGAATTTTTGCATCAATTTTAAAGACTTCTACCCTTCACAGTTGATACATCTTTAACCTTTTTTTGTTTAAAAAAAAGAGGAAAAATTGAGCAATGAACAAACTGAGCAGCCCCAGCTTCCCCAAAAACTGCCTCAACAGTCACTCTCTGTTTCACAGAGGCAATACTCTCTCTCCTTCATAGACGCTCTCTCCTCCTCCAGTCCCTTTCACATTCCATTGATACTCTGCCCCCTCCAACCCTCTTCTGGCTCCACAGTAGGATCGCCAACTCTGGTTACACGTATTCCGGGAGCTTCCATCACATGACCTCCAACCACCATTGGCCACCCGATACGTCCATTCTCACAGTGCACCGCCTTCCCTCACCAATTGGAAAGCAAAGAAGCTCTTTGTTACCCGGGTTGGTTAATTCTTGATTGTCAGTCAAACAGCCTTTATTCCCATTTCCAATATTTCAAAAATAAACAAACAATAATGTTCAAAAATTTTTTTTAAACAATTAAAAAAAAAATACGCCTTTTGATTTTTCTTTTGAGTTGTTTTCAGCAGTAATAGGGAGATTAATCTTTAGTTCCTGAAGGGTTGGCAACTTTACTCCAGTTACAAAGGCACTCTCCAAGGCTTCTTCGACAGCACCTCCCAAACCCCCGACCTCTACCACCTAGAAGGACAAGAGCAGCAGGCACATGGGAACAACACTACCTGCACGTTCCCCTCCAAGTCACACTCCACCCCGACTTGGAAATATATCGCCGTTCCTTCATTGTCGCTGGGTCAAAATCCTGGAACTCCCTTCCTAACAGCACTGTGGGAGAATCTTCACCGCACGGACTGCAGCGGTTCAAGAAGGTGGCTCACCACCACCTTCTCAAGGGCAATTAGGGATGGGCAATAAATGCTGGCCTTGCCAGCGACGCCCATGTCCCATGAACTAATTTAAAAAAAAAACTTTTCCATGCAATCCTCCTAGTTCTCTCCCCTGTCATCTTCCACCTCAATTCAATCCAGTACTCTCCTTCACTCCCTAGTTTGATCTGATGTGGAGATGCCGGTGCGGAACTTGGCTATCAATTTCTGCTCGACGATTTTGCGTTGTCGTGTGTCTCGAAGGCCGCCTTGGAGTACGCTTACCCGAAGGTCGGTGGATGAATGTCCATGACTGCTGAAGTGTTCCCCGACTGGGAGGGAACCCTCCTGTTTGGCGATTGTTGCGTGGTGTCCGTTCATCCGTTGTCGCAGTGTCTGCACGGTCTCGCCAATGTACCATGCTCTGGGGCATCCTTTCCTGCAACGTATGAGGTAGACAACGTTGGCCGAGTCACAGGAGTATGAACCATGCACCTGGTGGGTGGCCTACATTTCTTCCATCCGCTGTTCAAGCTGGCGCTCATTTCTCTTCCCCATTCATGAAAGCACTCCTCCTTATCTCCCCTCCCATCAATTCAACATAGTACTCCTCCCACACCCCATGAGTTCAAGCTGGCAATATTCCTTTTCAATTCAACCTGGCGTACCTCCCCTCTTCCCTTCATGCAGTGCATTTTTCTTCTCTCCTCTCCCAAAGTTCAACCAGTAAATCATTTCTCCCTCTTTTTCTCCTCGCCACCCCCCCCCCCCCCCCCCCCGCCCCAAATTCAAGCTGGTAATCTTCTCTCCAACCACCATGAACTGGGGGAGCGGAACGAGTACCATGTTGAACAGGGGATGGAAGAAACGTACCAATTCAAGTTGGTGGTATTCTTCCACTTCCCATTCAAACACACCCCTCCCCCTGCTCCTGGCTTCCCCCTTCCCTCCTCCCGTGGTCAGGATTGGGCTGTACTGTGCTGCTCCCTTTGGTCAAATAGCCAGCCTGCACTCACTAGAGAATCCTACACCACCACAGTCAAAACCTTCAAGAGTGGAAAGAAGTACATATATCCAAAATATATACAAGCTTATAAAAGGTTACCAATAACTGGTTACTGATTTTATGAAATTTACTTCCGAATCAGATCTTCATGTTGCTGCTGGCTTTGAAATCGTAGCATTTTAATGCTCGTAGTATTGATATTTTGAGCTGGTGAGTGGGGGAAATTCTGGTTCCCAAATTGCTCACACTTCAGCACAGCACAGCAGTTTTCACTTAGCTGTCCCTATGCAAAGGACATGCCGAAGGAAATTATGGATTTCAATATAGACTACAAAAGCAAAGACATTATGGTAAATTTGTATAAGTCAATGGTTAGGCCACAGTCAGAGTACTGTGTGTAGTTTTGGGTGCCCCATTTTCGAAAGAGCATATGTAGGTTCTCCAGGACAACAATGGGGTGGGAAATTACAATTATGAAGAGAGACTTGAGATACTGGGACTATTTCAACTGGAGCAGAGAAAGCTGAGAGCAGATTTAATCGAGGTTTTCAAAATTAAAGGTAAAGTAGACTATTTCCTCTAGCTGGAGAGGCAGTGATGAGGGGTTATTAACTTAAAATAGTCACAGAGAGATGTTAGGAGAAATTTCTTTTTGCAGCAAGTTGTTGGAGTATGGTTTGCGTTGCAGTTAAGGCAGAAACCATGCCAACTCTTAAGGGAAAAGTGAATAAATATTTGCTTTTCGACATTACAATGGTTACTACACTTCACAGCGTATTTCATTGACTGTAAAGCACTTTGGGACGTCTTGAGGCCGTGCTACATAAATGTCAGTTCGTTCTTCTTTCTTTTGGAGCAAAGGAATGTCTAGGCTGCGGGGCAATGGGATTAGTTTTGGATTGTTCTAGCAAAGAGCTGACACAATATGCTGAATAGTCTCCTGTACTGTAAACGAATATAGTTCTTTGTAACTAGGACTTCAAGTTGAACCAGATCTCGGTCCAAGGGCAGTAGTGCCCAATTTTGGAATATTTAATGTTTCAAACAGATATCAGACTCTTCAAAGTTAGCATTGAAATCTCACACTCGGTGGCCATACTATTTTGGGTGCAGCACCCTGAAATGTAAGTTGAGTTCTATTGCCGTGTTTGGCCTCAGAAATGACTTGTGTGACACGTGGTGTATCTGAGGCTGTTAACATTGCTGAAATATCAGGAGTGAAATTCTGGTGGGGGGGTGGTGATTTTCATTTTGGGCAAACATTGGGTGGGGCGATTGCATCACTTGCACGATGTTGCCAGTGGGAGGCCCGATTGATTTTGATGATCGGGGCCTCATTGTAAGAAAATTGACCAAGCTGCCAATGGTAAATAAGAGCCGACTGGCAGCTTGCTGATCAGGACGGGGGGAGAATCCTGGAGCTCCTCACAGGTTTGCTTGTAACTTATGCTTCCTGAAAAGCCATTAGCTTCAAAGTCCTGGGGTACTTGTGCAAAGACATTATTCTACCACTTCAGCTGGTGGTTTGCATCATCCATTCAAACAGTAAGGGCTGTCTGAATGTTCTTTAGAATACTGATTGCATTACTCCTTGTTGAATAAATGTCTTAATTGCCTTTTCTGTATGCAACAAAGAGCTGATTGATTTGTGCCTGCTGTCTAATTATAGCTCTGGGGTATTGAATGTTTTCCCTAAAGCACCTACAAATCTGTGCTGCTCCTTATGATGTGGCTCATCTTTGAGGACACTGTGGATTCATTAGTTTGTTACCAGCAGGATCTCAATTTCGGATTTTGGCCTGCAGTTCCTGTGAATATACTGAAACAGTTCATTACGTTACCTTCCGAATGTCTACCCAGCCCTAAAATAAAAGGGGAGGGGAAATAATTGATTAATAACTGAAAGAAAAATGTATTGCATTTGGCAAGCTCTACTTTGTGTTATGAAGATTCCAGGAATTAATCACTTTTTTGCACCACCAGTACACATTTAAATCCTCAAAATACAGCTGTCTATGGGCAAAGGCAGCATTGAGCGGCATGCCTCAGGAACCAGCAAACAACTTCATGAAGAACCAAGATCTGCAGAAGGGTGGCATTCTTGTATTCAGGAATCAATGTGCAAGTTTAATATTTTATCCTGTGGGATTAACTTGCCACAAAGGTACAAAGGCAGGACTAAGGACTCGAGACTTTTTACAATTTGAATCTAACATTCTCCAGTGATCAACAACCTGATCAAAGATGAAATTAAGGCACGGTTTACGAATTGGACTACTGACAAGATTGCACAGTAGTTGAAGGAAGGAAAGCTGCTGCATAAGTTTCACCAGTTTAAAATTTCAGCAATAAGAATATAGGGGGAGAATTTCAACCGCTGGCTGCCCAATTCTCGCCTGACAAATGAGCAACCAGCAGTTGAAAGTCTGGTGGGGACCTTGTGCGCCCATTTGCCCATCAGAATCGGCTTTTAGGCAGCCCTTTCAATGGGTGCCCGACTCTCCCGCCCAAACCAGGTGAGAGGCTGTTTAATTATGCAAATAAGGGTCATATGCCTGTTGTGGGATACCGATTTGCAACTTTCAAAAGAGCATGCACAGTACATGCCAGTCCCATTTCTCCAGGTGTTGATCGGCCTAACTGGCAATCCTTAAATGGATGGTTAGAGGCATCTCTGAAAAGGTAAGTTTCTTGTCCTCCTTAAGATATTTGTAGGGCTAGGAGGAGCAGGAATGCTTCTCCGGGCCCCACAAAACTCTTCCGGCCCACTGCCAGCCCGTTCTCACTGCTGTTAATAAGCCCGAACCTGAAAGTGGTTCAGGCCTCCCAACTGCCATATTGGTTGGGAATTGTAAACAATTTTACAACACCAAGTTATAGTCCAGCAATTTTATTTTAAATTCACAAGCTTTCGGAGGCTTCCTCCTTCGTCAGGTGAACGATGTGAAAATGAAATCCTCGAAATGAAATCGCATTTATATTTCACAGAACAATGCTTGGTGAGTACAGACAGTTTTTTCAACTGCCCGTTGCCAAGGCAATCAGTGTGCAGACAGACAGGTGTTACCTGCCAGGTCTCACAGAATATACAAATCACCAAAAAAAAACAACAAACAAAAAAAAACAGAGATAGAGAGGTAGAAACATAGAAAAGACAGCAACTGACCCGTTATATTAAAAACAGATAACATTTGTTCGCTGGTGGGGTAACGTGTAGCGTGACATGAACCCAAGATCCCGGTTGAGGCCGTCCTCATGGGTGCGGAACTTGGCTATCAATTTCTGCTCGACGATTTTGCGTTGTCGTGTGTCTCGAAGGCCGCCTTGGAGTACGCTGACCCGAAGGTCGGTGGATGAATGTCCATGACTGCTGAAGTGTTCCCCGACTGGGAGGGAACCCTCCTGTCTGGCGATTGTTGCGCGGTGTCCGTTCATCCGTTATCGCAGCGTCTGCATGGTCTCGCCAATGTACCATGCTCTGGGGCATCCTTTCCTGCAACGTATGAGGTAGACAACGTTGGCCGAGTCACAGGAGTATGAACCATGCACCTGGTGGGTGGTGTCCTCTCGTGTGATGGTGGTATCTGTGTCGATGATCTGGCATGTCTTGCAGAGGTTACCGTGGCAGGGTTGTGTGGTGTCGTGGACGCTGTTCTCTTGAAAGCTAGGTAATTTGCTGCGAACGATGGTCTGTTTGAGGTTGGGTGGCTGTTTAAAGGCGAGTAGTGGAGGTGTGGGGATGGCCATCGCGAGGTGTTTGTCCTCATTGATGACATGTTGAAGGCTGCGGAGAACATGGCGTAGTTTCTCCGCTCCGGGGAAGTACTGGACGACAAAGGGTACTCTGTTGGTTGCGTCCCGTGTTAGTCTCCTGAGGAGGTCTATGCGATTTTTTGCTGTGGCCCGTCGGAACTGTCGATCGATGAGTCGAGCGTCATATCCCGTTCTTACTAGGGCGTCTTTCAGCGTCTGTAGGTGTCCATCGCGTTCCTCCTCGTCTGAGCAGACCCTGTGTATTTGCAGGGCCTGTCCATAGGGGATGGCCTCTTTGACGTGGTTAGGGTGGAAGCTGGAAAAGTGGAGCATCGTGAGGTTGTCCGTGGGCTTGCGGTAGAGTGAGGTGCTGAGGTGCCCGTCTTTGATGGAGATTCGTGTGTCCAAGAAAGAAACTGATTCTGAGGAGTAGTCCATGGTGAGCTTGATGGTGGGATGGAACTTGTTGATGTTATCGTGCAGTCTCTTTAGTGATTCCTTGCCGTGGGTCCATAGAAAGAAAATGTCGTCGATGTATCTGGTGTATAGTGTTGGTTGGAGGTCTTGTGCAGTGAAGAAGTCCTGCTCGAACTTGTGCATGAAAATGTTGGCGTATTGGGGTGTGAATTTGGTCCCCATGGCTGTTCCGTGTGTTTGAGTAAAGAACTGGTTATCGAAGGTGAAGACATTGTGATCCAGGATGAAGCGGATGAGTTGTAGGATGGCGTCCGGAGATTGGCTGTTGTTGGTGTTGAGTATTGATGCTGTCGCAGCGATGCCGTCATCGTGGGGGATACTGGTGTATAGTGCCGAGACGTCCATCGTGGTGAGAAGTGTTCCTGGTTCAACTGGTCCGTGGGTACTGAGTTTTTGTAGGAAGTCTGTAGTGTCGCGACAGAAGCTGGAGGTTCCCTGTACGATGGGTTTCAGGATGCCCTCGATGTATCCAGAGAGGTTCTCACACAGGGTTCCGTTGCCTGATACGATAGGACGTCCGGGTGTGTTGGCTTTGTGTATCTTTGGGAGGCAGTAGAAGTCTCCCACGCGGGGAGTACGTGGGATGAGAGTGCGTAGGATGTTTTGAAGGTCTGGATCGAAGGTCTTGAACAGTTTGTTGAGCTGGTGGGTGTGTTCTTTGGTCGGATCTGCGGGTAACCGTCTGTCGTGTTCCTGGTTGTCCAGTTGTCGGTATGCTTCTTTGCAATAGTCCGTTCTGTTCTGTATGACTATGGCTCCTCCTTTGTCCACTGGTTTGATGACGATGTTGCGGTTGGTCTTGAGAGCGTTGATGGCGTTGCGTTGTGCTCGGGTGACATTCTGGACTGTCTTCTGAGTGCGGCTGATGAATCTGGCATTGACGCATTTCCTGACAGCTTGAGCATACATGTCCAGCTGAGGGCAGCGACCCTCCGGAGGAGTCCAGTTTGACTCTTTCCTCTTCGGTTGCTGTACCGCGGATCCCTCTGTCTGCTGTTCCGGATCGTCGATTGTCTCATTGGGTTCGCTGCTGAAATCTTGGGGTTTGTGGTAGAATTCCCGGAGCCTCATTCTCCTGATGAATTCCTCTGTGTCCGCCGCGAGACTAGTGGGGTCCATTTTGGTAGTGGGGCAGAAATTGAGCCCTCGGCTGAGAACTTCGATTTCGTCTGGTTGAAGGGTGTGGTCGGACAAATTGACAATAGACTTCCCTGTGGTTGCAACCGTGGTACCAGGGGAAGCTTGGTCGATGCTGGTGGTGATGCCGAGTTTCTCAAGCTTCCTGCTCTTGGTTTTCATGTAGGCAGCGTAGTTCCGTTGCCTCGTCTGTTTGGCGGTATAACGTAGCTGGTCTGCTGTGTCCTGAGTACAGGTTGAGAGTATGGACTCTATCTTGGTTTCGAGGTTGTGGCGTCTGCTGTAGAGTTGGTGTATGAGATGGTTGCGGAGTGTGCGAGAGGTACGGCGGCAGAGTTGGTTGAGCACAGCAGGCGTGTTGCCAATATCTCACCTATGTGGTGCTCCAAGTGAAAGTCTCCCCCATATTCTCAACATGGATACGATCTATGGAAGTATTGGAAATTAATTTACCACAAGCATAATGTAGTTTTACAGTAGGTTATTGCTTCGCTTGTAACTCTTCATCAGAACACTTTCTTTCTCGTATCATATTCCCTCCTGCTGCCTCAGTGTTTAACTCAGCATTCTATTCCACTGTGGCCAGTCCTTTGTGGACTTCTTGGATTCCCATAGAAAAATTTACACCTGAAATCTTAACCTAAAATCGTAACCTATCTTTTTCTTTCAAATGCTGATTTACCTGCTGTACATTTCCAACACTTGGTTCTTGTTTTGCCTCTGTTTGTCTTTTTTTCAATTCCTCTTTAAATTAAATTTCTTCTCATCCCTGCCGGCTCACATAGCATTAGGTCCAACATTCCATATCTTCCTGACACACACTTTTCATCCCAGTCCCAAGTGAAATTGATTGATGACCACGTGGTTCCTGTATTAGTTCTGCCACTGATAGTAAACAAGCATTTTAGGGCAGGAAGATTGTGGTGGATGAAGGCACAGGTATTGTTTAACAGAAGGTCAAGGAAAAAGATAGAATAGGAAAGATCACATAGCAAAGCTAAGATGGTGGGACTTTTTGCTGAATGAATTGATGGCAATGGGGAATTGGCAGAACAAAAGCACAATGCAAGGTTTTATGATGTGTGTCCAAGCTGGTTATGACAATTGCTTGAATTATACAGTGTTTCCTTACAGTAATTGTGGTACAGTTTGCATTTCACAAGATAATTACAGGTGAGGAAAGCCATCTTCTTTTATCCATCATAGATGCTGATTTACCTGCTGTACATTTCCTCCATTGCGGTATCTAATTGTTTCTTGAATGATTCCAGGTTTTTTGCCTCCATTACTCTATCTGGCAGTACATTTTAAGTTTTGATCATTCTTCGTGTGAAGAATTTGCTGATATCAGTCTTAAATTTATCTGCAAGATTTTTCTCTTACATTATACAGCTCCAGTTACTACGCTCGAGCATATTTTTCAGACAATTACTTTAACGTCTTGCCTGCCATTTTGCAGAATACATACAATGATGTAACAAAAATTTGCTCTATTTTAAATTCGAAACCAAGTCCTTCAATTTTCATGGGGTCCAAGTTGAATTTCCAAGACATTACACATGTCAGCATGTGAATCAGAATCATTCTGCCTCAAGAAATGGATTCTTCTCACTGGGTCCCTAGCTATGATAGGCAACAGAAAGACGTAGTAACTTGCAATCATATAGAACTTTTCATGGCCTCAGGATATCCCAAAGCACTTTACAGCAAATTAAGTACTTTTGAAGTGTAAACACTATCGTAAGGAGACGCAACAGCTAATTTCCACACAGCAATGAGATAATGACTAGATAATTTTTTTAAGTGATGTTGGTTGAGGGATAAATATTGGCCTGGGGACCAGGAAGAACTCAGCCTCTCTTCAAAATAGTGCCATGGAATCTCTTATATCCACTGGAGAGGGCAGATAGGGCCTTGGTAAAACGTCTCATCCGAAAGATGACCTCTCCAACGGTGCAGTACACTCAGTACTGTGCTGAAGTGTCAGCCTAGATTTTTGTATGCAAGTCTCTGGAGTGGGACTTGAACCCACAACCTTCTGACTCAGATGAGTGTGCTATTACTGAGCTAAGGCTGACACCTAATAAATAAACACTTGCTCTGGGTTGGCAGATGGGGTGGTATAATTGACTTCGGTTTGTTTTTCGCTTTCCCTGACCTATGAGTCAGATGTTGCCCGCATCCAGAGAAACATTTTTGACTTTGTACAAAGTCATTTTTAAAGTGATAAGCCAACCAGGATCCAAAATGTGATTTATCGTAATTGTTCACAAATCAATCCAAAATGACCCAATTCGCATCTGCCCAAGTTAAGAAGTTGGTTTGGTTTATGTACCTATTTATCCTGTACAATAAGACAAACATTTTATTAGATTTAAACTTAGTTGTTTGCTTTATTTTCTCTAATAACTCTCTTATAGTCTTACATGATCCAGCTTCTCCGGCCTAGAAAACAGGCTGGAGTTTAGAAGAATGAGAGGTGATCTCATTGAAACGTATAAAATTCTTAGAGGGCTTGACAGGATAGATGCTGAGAGGCTGTTTTATAACTAAGGTGAGGCAGAGGCCTCAACAACGTTGCTATATAGCTATTTCCTAGGAGGTTAAGAATTCTATCCTGAATTGTCCTTCAAATTTCCCCTTTCTCTGGAAAAGCCTGAGACTTTCTTCAGTGCCTTTCCTGTTGGATCAGGAACCCACCATGTAGGGAACAGTGAACCCATAACTGCATTCTATATTTCTATGGTGAATTGGACTGGACCGCCAATGCGCTACCATACATGTTCTGTATGGCAAAATATCATTAAGGATAATTTTAAGTAAATTTCAAAATGATCAACATCTGTTTGCAAATGTATGGTCTGTTGAACCTTATTTAACAATTGTTTACTGCACAACATAGGAACATAAGAAATAGGAGCAGGAGTCGGCCATACGACCCCTCAAGCCTGCTCCGCCATTCAATCAGATCATGGCTGATCTTCAACCTCAACTCCACTTTCCTGCCAGATCCCCATATCCCTTGATTCCCCTAGAGCCCAAAAATCTATCTATCTCAGCCTTGAATATACTCAACGACTCAGCATCCACAGCTCTCTGGGGTAGAGAATTCCAAAGATTCACAACCCTCAGTGAAGAACTGCCTCCTCATCTCAGTCTTAAATGGCTGACCACTTATTCTGCGACTGTGCCCCCTAGTTTTAGACTCTCCAGCCAGGGGGAACAACCTCTTAGCCTCTACCCTGTCAAGCCCCCTCAGAATCTTATGTTTCAGTGAGATTACCACGCATTCTTCTAAACTCCAGAGTACAGGCCCATTCTACTCAACAGTTATTCCCTAGCCAGGAATTGCATCATGGTCAGCTTTGATTTTCTTAAAGGGATAATTAGTTGAGTGGTGACCCACCTGTGGTAATTAGTTGTTAAATATTTTGGTTACAGTTTTGAATGATTGGACCCAACTTCTTTCTAATGAGCACCCCACGTGAATTGGAAATGGGATTTGCTTGGAGTCTCTGCTGGGATTCAGTGTAATTGTAATTCAGTGTAATTGTTTCAATGCACTTTGAGCAATTTTTTTGCCTTGTTTCTCTATAATGTTCTTTCAAAGTCCTTTGTTCACTTGCTCAGAAGTCCCTTAACCATACCTAATCAATCAATTTTTGCTATCCTAGAAGGAATGAGAAAATTGCAGTGCACACATCTTGAAGTATACAATTGATTTTTTTGCACATTCAAATGTGTTTACACTTCATGATACAGAAGACACACTGCAGAATGCCCAAATATTTATAAGACTGTGACTCATTATTAGCTGTAGGAATGAGAAAGCTGCTGGGAGTTTTCAGGCAGATTAAGCTTGTGGAATAGCAAGGATAAGGTTGCTTTAAGAGGCTTGAACTCACTTCTGTTAGCAGCCAGGGTTTGTATGTTCTTCTGCTACAGCTTGAAGTTTTACAATTTGATGAATCCAATGAACGTTGCTTCAAATGGATAAGCAAAAAGTGTTCATTGCAGGACTGGGTATTTGTCTATGCCAGTTTTGCATTATTTCTTCCTCCCCAGGATGGAGAACACTATCACCATAACAACTGCTACAATTCAGAATTAGAGATACAAAGATCCCTCCCCATTTTGTATTTAAAATAAAATTGCTGGACTATAACTTGGTGTTGTAAAATTGTTTACAATTTTGTATATTAGCAATGTAGACCAGTATCTGCTTAGAGGGAGTCATTTAAATTTTGTATCACTGAAGCCATTGTTTGGTCAACATTGTGCCACTTATTCCTTATGCAATTTATGCTTTGATTAGATCAATTAGAATATACCGGTAAATGATTCACTTTCCTTATTTCATAGGGCAGTAAAGGCCACAATGATCTTTGTTTCAAATCAACATAACATCATCAAACAATCAGGGTCTGGGGTTATTCAAGATCAGAGTTGGTGCAAAGCCTGGTAGTTAGCCAACTATACTTAATGTTGAGAAGAGAAGGCCGTGTTGCCTGTGAACAAGATTATGCTAGACAAATTTCATTTTTAAAAAAGCAAGAAAAACTTTAGTGTCAGAAAGGAATTCTATGCTTTGGTATAAAGTCACTATTATACTTATTTTGCTGCTATCACAATGCATTGTTAAAATCACTTTAAAAAAAAAGTTTTATTGGAACTATATTTTTCAATATATTCCATGGTACGGTACCAGGTATAAACAACAGCAACAACATATATTTATATAGCGTCTTTAATGTAGTAAAACATCCCAAGTCGCTTCACAGGAGCGTTATCAAACAAAATTAGACACTGAGCCACATGCGATATTAGGACAGGTAACCAAATGCTTGGTCAAAGAGGCAGGATTTAAGGAGTGTTTTAAAGGAGGGGAGAGAGGTAGAGAGACAGAGAGATTTAGGGAGGGAATTCCAGAACTTAGAGCTTAGGGCCTCGGCAGCTCAACGCACAGCCGCCAATGGTGGAGCAAAGATAATCAGGGATGCACAAGAGGCTAGAATTGGATGAGTGCAGAGATCTCTGAGGGTTGTAGGGCTGGAGGGGATTATAGAGATAGGGAGGGGCGAGGCCATGGAGGGATTTGAACACTAGGATGAGAATTTTAAAATCGAGGCGATGTAAGTCAGCGAGCACAAGGGTGATGGGAGAACGGGACTTGGCGCGAATTAGGATATGGGCAGCAGAGTTTTGGATGAGCTCAAGTTTACGGAGGTGCAAGGTGAGAGGCTGGCCACGACAGCATTGGAATAAACAAATATGTTAAACTGTAGCAAAATACATGAAATTGTCAGGTGATTCTGGAGATGGTCAATATACTGAAATGATTATTGAAATTAAACATACCCAAATTCTTAAAATACACATAGCTATACAGCTGTGAGTTTTCATTGTAACAGTATTTATACTAACCATTCCTGATGGCGGCAAGAGTAATAGAATTAAACGTACTAGAATACATAGAATATGTGCCGATATTATTTCTCCTTCACTTCTGAGGTGCATTTATGTTGTAAGGCTGTGTCCTTCAACTGCAAGCAGCGAGGAGGACTGTCTTTGACCCATCAATCTCTCCACTGAAGTCATCAATACTGCTCCTTAATTAGCATACAGGGCAGGTGCCCTTGTTGGGGTCAGAGTGACCTTTCTCCCCTGAGGGAGAATGCTCTGTTGCCATGCATTGCCCCTCTCTAGAAGTTTTGCTGAGAACTGCAAAACTGGTACAACAAGGGCAAAAAAATTACAATGTCAGCTGAGGATAGGATTTAAGCTGATGCTGTAAACTGAATGTTTGCCAGTAAACATCTGCATGATTATCAATTATGCCAGGCATCAGCTCCCAGTGCTTTGATTAAAACATGTGGGAATAGAATAATTACATTGTAGAATTGGATGGAAATTGTGTCAACTATTACTATGTTAACTATGATGTTAAGTGAACGTTACTTGATCAGAATGCTAATTAACTGATGTGTACTGAAGCTAAGTGTCTACCACGTTGCTGTATGATTACTTTACGTTCCTGGGAGCACAGCAGAATAAGGTCTATCTTTGCTGTGATATTTCAAAGTGAAGTAGAGCCAACTCTTTGGGTTACACTTAAAAGTTTCTCTCACAGATGCTATTAAATATTAACAAAATGTGAAAGATTGAGGACAAATAAAGTTGCACTAAAGGATTAATTGTCTTCTCCATACTGTGGTGACAGGGACACAAAAAGACCTGCAAATCACAAGTGTTGGGAGTGTGCTGATAAGAACAGCCATCCAAAGGGCACTTTACAACCATTTGATTTGCTGTCCTTAAATTGTGATTCAGTGTCATCTCGGTCTTTATGTTCCTCATGGTATTAGCTGATTTATTGAGGCTCAATTGTAAGGATGTTGAGATTCCGTTTTTGAATAATTTGTGATGTGTCTGCCAGCACTTTTTTGTTCGGGGCCCAGCCTGCAGACATCGTCACGGATATCACCAACAGTTCTGTTTGAGTGATGTACGTTAGTTAAAGCTTCGTTTAATTTTCTGTCCCTACTCAAACAATCCAGCTGAGACTAGCTGAAACTTACTTTTTTTTTCAAAAAATATACTTTATTCATAAAATTTGCAGCAGTACATACATTCCAAACAATATAGATTATGCAATTTGCAGGTTACATCAAGTACAGTTCAATGATACACATTGGACATAATTACAGTTCATGACACTCTAAGGTGCCTCATTGCCTCACAATCAATACAGGTGATTCATTACAGATACATTACAGATTTATTACAGTTACAGTACATCAATTTGAATTTTACATTCTGCCCGAGGGGGTTTTTCCCTGATTGCAGTCCCTCGGTATACAATGACGGGAAGGCTCCAAACGGTTGCCTTTCCCCACAGAGCCTTTGCGGTGGCTGCACCCATCCTCAGTG
The DNA here is from genome assembly GCF_035084215.1 of Heptranchias perlo. Classification (NCBI taxonomy): domain Eukaryota; kingdom Metazoa; phylum Chordata; class Chondrichthyes; order Hexanchiformes; family Hexanchidae; genus Heptranchias; species Heptranchias perlo. The sequence continues at coordinate 38,916,707 of NC_090350.1, read as the reverse complement.
CGTCGCTAAGCACGTAGTCCTGGACCTTGGAATGTGCCAGTCTGCAACACTCTGTCGAGGACAGCTCCTTGCACTAGAAGACCAGCAAGTTTCGGGCAGACTAAAGGCTGAAACTTACTGTTGAGACAAAGACCCTGCATGAATTTTAGCCCGGAGGATGATTTGAACTTGGTTTCCACAGTTCGGAGCCCAGTGCCATTAAATCTGTACTGGCTTTTACTGTAATAGGGTTCTTCTATATCAGTAAGCGTATCAGTCAGCAGCTGTTCAAAATACTACACCGACATATGGAAGAAGAATGTGACATGAAATTTATATAATTATATGTGTGTGGTGTATTATGAATAATTCACAGAGTAAGTTCAGAGTAGACAGCAGTTAATGATGCAGACAGACTGTGTTTTGTAAAATATAATCAGTCATCAATCTTGTTTCACATGAGTGTCACACTTTTGCATGTCAAAGAAGATCAAGTAATTACCACAAACAGCTTGGAGGAATGCAGATGTCTCAAAATTAATTTCACATACTTGATTGCAGCAAGTAGTTTAAGTCTATTGACTGCTTGCATCAAGTAGAGACAGGATCTCTCCGTACAAGTGGACTACAAAAGCAACTTCAGCACCGAGAAGTGAAAAAGTATCGGTATTATTTAATTTCAATTAGCTGCACCTTCAGTATTTGTTTTGCGTAGTGTGGTTGGATAGTGTTTATATTTGGATTTCCTTGGTTGAATAGATGAGGGCTAAGGAACCTTCAAAGTTAAAGAAAGAAGCACAGCTAATTTGAATAGGAGCACACTTGTATTTTACCCCACATCAATTTTGTCTGCACTGATCACTGTTTCTATACACACTACGTTCCCTCACTGGATGACACTACTTTTCAATCCACTTGACCATATACTGCTATTTAATCAATTCAGGTTACCACCAACGAATATTTAGTGTCACAAGTCACCACTGAGCAACATTGGGGTGGGTAGTAGTCGGGGCCCCTCAAACATTTCCTCCTCTTTGCATTTTCCATATACTTGGATCTGACTCTTGCTCTGCTTATCATAACATCACATAATGAGATTGTACGTCATTAGTCAGCCAGTCTCATTTCTGATACTTTTTGCTTCTCTGTCTGTGTGGCTGATCTACTGCCAGTCCTGATCACACTAAATTATGTATGACTATGATTCCGCTGTCTTGATAATTCTGTGATTTTGTAGTTGAGCATTAATCTACAGGGAGGTGGCAATATGTTGCCTTATGATGGATCTCCGCCTTTTGATCCCTAGTACTCCAGTGACGAGGAAATGGGAGCAGTCAGTAGATTTATTGTCTATGTAATTGCTTTTAATTTGAAGCATGCAAATCAAAACAGCCTAGTTAATACTCCTATTTCTTTGCACAAATGAAATTGTTGTAAGGAGAATGTATTGTACAGTCACTATTTCAAATTGTGTAATGCAGAATTAATATTTAGATCTTGACACCAAAGCTACGTCCAAATCTGACATCTAAATTTTATTAAAAATTAAGGCCATTTGTAGAGTGTTCTGTGCGTTCTGGAAATCCTTCAGATTCTAAAGGCAGAAGTTCGATAAATGACTGAATGACATACTATAGAGTCGAATCATAAAATCTTGCTGTAATAAAACTAAATTTGTGAGTAGTCAATTGAATTTTTTAATCTCTCTATTTCTGTGTGTGTGTGGTGGGTCTGATGGCAATGTTTGAGTAACAAAACTGTGGTATTACATAGACTCTTGTGGGCTGCCAATCCTTTTTTTGTCACCCTTATTTTTAAATTTGCCAATCAATTGCATCTGATCCAGAAATCATGCTGCCCCAATACATTACCATTTGCAGCTAAGGGAGACCTGAAGTTGCCGTAAGCTTCTTCAGTTGCTTAATCCTCAACTTGGGAATTGCTACAACGGGAAATGAAGTCCACAGCTATGTGCCAATCTGTAAAGCAGTCAGTGTGCAATTACCATAATCTTTACGATCTAGAGAAATATCAGCATGTTTGTGTCAATAATATTTCAACTCATCTGCAATTTTAATCAGAATCACTTTCCACTTGTTCTTTAATGGTGCAACTGAGAGATGTAAAAAAAAAATGATCAGGGATGAAAGAGAAAATTGGAAAACCAAAAAGTGTTCCCAAGTATATAATTAAGGTGGTTGCAGAGGCATCTGACTGTGGAGGAAAAAATAGTCGGCACTGAAATAGCAATTAAGAAATTAGAGTGCTTTAAGGTTCATGTAGCACCAGCCCAGATGGAAACACTGCAAAACTCAATAGATAAAAGTAATAGCAGAAGTCAGACACACAGCTACTGTAAATCCATCCAGATTTTTTTTTTAAAAAAAAGACACCCATATGATCCTAGCATCATAGGCTTGAGTCAATTATAAATAATGTAATTCAGCGATACTTGCAAGAGTAAGGATAAGTATTAAAATAACCAGGGTTTATGAAAAACAAGTTGCGCCTTTTAAACTTACAATTTTTGAATCTTTTTTATTCATTCATGGGATGTGGGTGTCGCTGGCGAAGCCGATATTTATTGCCCATCCCTAATTGCCCTTGAGAAGGTGGTGGTGAGCCGCCGCCTTGAACCGCTGCAGTCCGTGTGGTGAAGGTTCTCCCACAGTGCTGTTAGGAACGGAGTTCCAGGATTTTGACCCAGTGACGATGAAGGAACGGCCATATATTTCCCAGTCGGGATGGTGTGTGACTTGGAGAGGAACGTGCAGGTGGTGCTGTTCCCATGTACCTGCTGCTCTCGTCCTTCTAGGTGGTAGAGGTCGCGGGTTTGGGAGGTGCTGTCGAAGAAGCCTTGGCGAGTTGGTGCAGTGCATCCTGTGGATGGTACACACTGCAGCCGCAGTGCGCCGGTGGTGAAGGGAATGAACGTTTAGGGTGGTGGATGGGGTGCCAATCAAGCGGGCTGCTTTGTCCTGGATGGTGTCGAGCTTCTTGAGTGTTGTTGGAGCTGCACTCATCCAAGCAAGTGGAGAGTATTCCTTCACACTCCTGACATGTACCTTGGAGATGGTGGAAAGGCTTTGGGGAGTCAGGAGGTGAGTCACTCACCGCAGAATACCCAGCCTCTGACCTGCTCTTGTAGCCACAGTATTTATATGGCTGGTCCAGTTAAGTTTCTGGTCAACGGTGACCCCCCAGGATGTTGATGGTGGGGAATTCGGCGATGGTAATGCCGTTGAATGTCATGGGGAGGTGGTTAGACTCTCTCTTGTTGGAGATGGTTATTGCCTGGCACTTGTCTGGTGTGAATGTTACTTGCCACTTATGAGCCAAAGCCTGGATGTTGTCCAGGTCTTGCTGCATGTGGGCACGGGCTCGGACTGCTTCATTATCTGAGGGGTTGCAAATGGAACTGAACACTGTGCAATCATCAGCGAACATCCTCATTTCTGACCTTATGATGGAGGGAAGGTCATTGATAAAGCAGCTGAAGATGGTTGGGCCTAGGACAGTGCTATGAGGAACTCCTGCCGCAATGTCCTGGGGCTGAGATGATTGGCCTCCAACAACCACTACCATCTTCCTTTGTGCTAGGTGTGACTCTAGCCACTGGAGAGTTTTCCCCCTGATTCCCACTGATTTCAATTTTACTAGGGCTGCTTGGTGCCACACTCTGTCAAATGCTGCCTTGATGTCAAGGGCAGTCACTCTCACCTCACCTCTGGAATTCAGCTCTTTTGTCCATGTTTGGACCAAGGCTGTAATGAGGTCTGGTGCCGAGTGGTCCTGGCGGAACCCAAACTGAGCATTGGTAAGTGCCCCATCCACCTGGAAGGATGCTGACAGTAAGTTGGTGAGCATAATGGCGGCGATTTTCAACTATCGACCGCCCATTTGTTGCCAGGTAAACAGCAGCTGAAAATTGGGGTGTGGGCAGCACCTCGGCCAGCCCATTAGCGTCCAAGGCCCGTCTGATGCAATATTCAACTGGGCCTGTAAATGGATGAGTCCCAGCTGCCTATTTCTGGCGGGGAGGTTGCTTTGAAATGCAAATCAGAGCCAGTTGCAATTTTCAGGTACAAATTGTACCAGGTGTTGAGCGGCTTAACCAGTGGTCCTTAAAGGAGGCAACTCAAAAAAAAAAAAAAAAAAGGGCTGAGGAAATTTTTAAGTTTTATTTTTGTGGTGCCAGAAGGAGCAGGATTGCCCACAAAGAACCTCTGGCCCTCTGCCAGTTTGTGTGAAGCACTTCACCGAGATTGTCTGCCCAACCACCCAGAGCTGCACCATGGAAAAAATGACACTTAATTTTGTGCCTGGGCAAAGAATACTGCAACACAAATTGCATTCTTTCTCAAACACAAACAATGTAAAATCTTTCTATGTTGTTGCTATCTTTCTGTTATAAACAAACAATACTTTCAACTTCTAACAAGGTGAAAAGATAGCCACAGCTCTAAATTAGATTCAGAAGGCATTCAGCACGAGCAGCAAGAGTATTTGCTGGAAAACGATGAGAGTGAAAAGCAACTATGTCCATCTGAAAACTTGAGGGATTGATAAATTATAAAATTTGAATTCTGTGGCTTAGGGTTGTGGTTTTCTCACTAGATCTTAACACCTCCAACTGGCCCTGATATCTCATGGGAAGGTAATGAATGGTTCCTGCTTGGTATGTTAGGAAGGTTGGCCATCCAAAAGCATTTCCAACTGCCATCAATGCAGTGTCTTTCTTTTTTGTTTTTAGAGAAGAAACTAAAATAGCACTAAAGGTAAGAATTACTGACCATATACAGTGGTAGTGATAGAACTTTAAAGGGTTGGAGGTGCAGTGTCTTTGAAGATTTTTTTTCACTTCATTTATAAGCATCAGAGTACATAATGACTCCAAAATCCCTCCGCCATGGGGGTACATCGGAGCTGTTATCTGGATGAGCGAGTGGAGTTTGGGGTGAGACCTGGTTACGCCAGCTCCCTGCCTCAATTTTAAAATGTTTGGTGGGTGAAGATTGTCTGTTACATTGCTAACAGTTGGGAGGAAACTCTGTATCTAGCCGAACTCTGTCTCCTACCGGGCCAGATCTTAGTTGTGAAGTCTCTGGTGAGGGGTAGGATAAAAACTGCTAATACCATGCTGAAATACAACGCCTTTTGACCAATCATAGAACAACAATGACAGCAGATGCAACAAAGCTTATCTATAAAGTCCTTTTCTAGTCAGGTTTTATTGTAATACCCTAGTTGTTTTGGAACAGTTTATACTATTCGCTTGAATAGGTTTACTGGATTAATTTTTTTTACTCATACTTTGTGTAAAGAAGTTATGCTTGACTTCCCTTCTTAGTCTGAACTTTCTAATACTTGTATCTTCTGGTATTTGAATCCTTTGCCACAGTGAACAACTTGCCTTGCATTGGAAATTTCCGGTCTGCAAATCATAAATTACACTTTTTCCCTCCCGTTCTACATTTCCTACTGTTTAGATTTTCCCTATGCCATACATAATTTTTTGACCAAGAATCTGAGGAGTTTACTTGCTCCTAGGCCTCTGCCAATTATAAATTGGGATAACTCATCCTCATGTGATCCTGCCTTAATATTTTTTTAAATTCTGAAATGCAGATGAAGGGCCTACACCTATAGTGCAGGACAGTGCCACGGTTGAAAAGAGAGAAGACAAGTTAAATCCAAAGGAGTAGTGGTTAGTTCGACGACAGGGCTTGGGTTTTGAAAGTTATCTAAGTTGTACATTTGCGTACATGATCTGCTTTGCCTCAGTTCAGCACACTTTCTGGCAACCAAGCTAAGATTTTGAACTCTGTGTGGAGAACCATAGATACAAATGCACATGCTGCCAACCTGTGGGAAATAGTGCACTGATAGGCCAATGCTTAATGCAAGTGGATCACCAGCAAGCCAGAGAATTTTAACAGCAGAATGCTATTCTCTACCCCTTCCCATCAGAGGAGTCAGCAGTAGAGGGATTAACCTTCGATTGGTATGTTGCATGCACCATTTAATAATCCTATGAGGGCTCCTTTCCATATTAATCATGGTAGACTCACGAGGATTCATCATTGTTTCACAGAAAATTTTTATAGGTCGAAGAGTTATGTTATTATTAACAGTAACGTCAAACATTGGCTGAAAATTTTGGTTCCTCCTAGTTCCCTGCAGGAACCCCAATTTGCAGCCTGCTAAGGGAGTCTGGACTGAAAGCAAAAACATCACAATTTTTGCTATCAAACAAATTTAAAAATGTTGTCGAGAATATTAATAAGAATCCCATATCAAACTCCCAGCAAATAACCTTTCTGTTTAAACTGAAAGCATAATGACCTTGTCCTATTTTCTAAGTAATGAACTGTACACCCAACTTAGATCAAATACATATTAAATTCAATACAAATATTCAATTCTGCATCAGACAGTATGGAACAATGTATGTCATTGTATAAAACTGAGGAAAGTAGGTTTAGTGAGCTCCCTTTTCAAGTGGAGAATAATAGTGTTGTCTTGTGAATGCTACATCACATGCTAATCTAATATTTAATCTAATATTGTCATTATTTAAATTTTAAGATCAGTTTCAATTCAGCTCCTCCTCATTATAGGATACTCAGTTTTCACCACATGATAGCTGCCTTAATAGTAAATAATAATGAAGAACATAATCAGCAGCTGTCTTCTTTTCTTCTGCAATCGGGTTTTTGAAACTCAAGCTGGGTGTCACCTAACACCTACTTCCTGCTTTATTTTGCAAATCCATCAGCATCTTTATAAAAGGAAGCTACCTCCTCTGTCTAAAGAACTGGCAAGGTTCCACACTGAAAAGATGAATCTATCTTTCTCCTTACCGATGCTGATGGATCTGCCGTATGTTTCTAGCATTTTCTATTTTTATTTCAGCTTTGCAGTTTTTTTGTTTCTCATGATTTACCATTTCTTGTCTTTCCAACTTTGGTGGGCACTGCACTTAATGGAACTTGATCGTTCACCCAAGCTTCTCAATTTAAAAATAAACTGTTGTGGAGTATATGTTTCTGTCCAAATGCAATCCATTTCCCCACTCCAGCACTGAAATTTTCCACACACCTTTTAGCTTTTGCTCCACAAAAATTGTGTTTGTCAGTGTAAAAAAAAATCAATGCCACTGAATTAGATTACTGATTTTTGAATCCCTATTTTTAAAAATTGTTTTTATTTTGATTTTTCCTATTGTGCCATTTTCATTGCATGTCACTTTTACGGTTCTCTTTGTTGTTGCCTCAGATAAGCAATTGTAAACAATTTTACAACACCAAGTTATAGTCCAACAATTTTATTTGAAAATCACAAGCTTTCGGAGACTTCCTCCTTCCTCAGGTGAATGTGGAAATGAAATCCTCGAACCTTTCGCATTTATAAATCACAGAACAATTGTTGCGCGGTGTCGCCGCTGCGACAACGGATGAACGGACACCGCGCAACAATCGCCAGACAGGAGGGTTCCCTCCCAGTCGGGGAACACTTCAGCAGTCAAGGACATTCAGCCACCGACCTTCGGGTAAGCGTACTCCAAGGCGGCCTTTGAGACACATGACGACGCAAAATCGTCGAGCAGAAATTGATAGCCAAGTTCCGCACCCATGAGGACGGCCTCAACCGGGATCTTGGGTTCATGTCACGCTACACGTAACCCCACCAGCGAACAAAAGTTATCTGTTATTAATATAACGGGTCATTTTCTGTCTTTCTCTTCCTTCCGGATGTTTCTATGTTTCTGCCTCTCTCTCTCTCTTTTTTGGTTGTTTGTATATTCGGTGGCCCTGTAGGTAACACCTCTCTGTCTGAACACTTTGATTGCCTTGGCAACGGGCAGTTGGAAAGACTATCTGTAATCACCAGGTATTGTTCTGTGATTTATAAATGTGAAAGGTTCGAGGATTTCATTTCCACATTCACCTGAGGAAGGGGGAAGCCTCCGAAAATTTGTGATTTTCAAATAAAATTGTTGGATTATAACTTGGTGTTGTAAAATTGTCAACCCCAGTCCATCACCGGCATCTCCACATTTCAGATAAGCAAGACCTTTTGTTTGCACAGCATGACTGCAGTTGAACCATTAACATCAGCCAAATGACAGCTGACAGATAACTAGCTGGGAAACAGCACTGCTAGTTAAGTTTCACTGTGGCTGACGACTCAATTGGTAAATAAGATGCTGTTGACGTCTGATATCAAAATGAAAATATTTGAAAAAAACAAACACAATGGCCTCAACTATAACTCCGGGTGGGTTTTGAGCGTGTGGGCAGCAAGGTGAGTGCGAAATGCACCTGCTGCTGCAGAAATTAAACTTGGGCTATTTTAACTCCTGGACATCATTCAAAACCCCCGCTGGCTGACTTCCCACCTGGAACGACGTAAAATTGTGTGATCCAGAGGCCGCTGGGGCTCATCACATACGGCCAGTGTGTGGAAAGCGAGCACCCAGATCCGGACTGTATGTGGAGCCAAACACCCTGTGGCAGTATAACATCAGCAACACCATTGGCAGCAACAGGGCGGTAAGTCATATGTAGCCATTTTTGGAGTGCCACCGCCTCATTTCCACCAGGCAGGAGGCCTCAAAATCTCCCCATATATATGTGTCTGTATCCACGTCCAAATCTAAGGGGGTAATTTTAAAAGCTACCAGCAGACTCCCCTTGCCCACATATTCAAAATTTGCATGTGCACTGCTCACAATTTTCCAACTATTCATGTTACTATTTGGAAAATTGTGGGCGGTGTGTGTCTGGATTTCCAGTGCTCGCCGTAAGGGGCACAAGTTCGTAAAATTACCCCGCAAGTATCTCTCTCTCTCTCCCAGTATCTGAATATATTTGTTTGTCTCTGTTTCTGCATCAGTGTGACTGTATCTGTTTTTATCTTCATCTGTGTGAGATGAATCTATACATGAGTAACTAAATGGCTGCAATGTAGCCAGTGTAAGAGGCAGACAAAGGCATACCTGCATGCTTTTAATCATTTAAACAATAATGCATTCGAAATCTTGTTATTTCCAGCCCTTTTAATGAATAATTTGATATCAGACAACATTTTTTAACGGGAAGCGTTTACCACAGGGATGGTGTATAAGTCTTTTTCTCATCTGCTGGTGTGGCTGAGAAAACTGTCAAAATGTAGTGAAATTGCTGTTCAAAGTGTGCAATTTACATCCATGAAACACTCTTCGGTTCCTTGGTCCCTTGTTGCTGATTTATCCAATGTACAGAATCAGATAATCACCTCCCAGTCTTTAGTTTTCAGTTTTTAATCTTTGTGTGTAGCAGTGAATGTTAAATAAAAATTATCAATTTCTGATGACAGATTTGCAGCTAGCAGGTAAAGCAAAGCCCCCGTTGTGGGAGCATCGAAGGGCCTTGATGAATTAGAACATTACATAGAGTTGCATAGAATGTACAGCACAGAAACAGGCCATGCGGCCTAACAGGTCCCTGCTGGTGTTTATGCTCCACTCAAGCCTCCTCCCTCCCTACTTCATCTAACCCTATCAGCATATCCTTCTATTCCTTTCTCCCTCCTGTGTTTAGCACCTAGCTTCCCCTTAAATGCATTAATGCTAGTCACCTCAATTACTCCTTGTAGTAGTGAGTTCCACATTCTAACCACTCTCTCTGGGTAAGAAGTTTCTCCTGAATTCCCCATTGGATTTATTAATGACTATCTTATATTTATGGTCCTTTAGTTTTGGCCTCCCCCACAAGTGGAAACATCTTCTCTACGTTTGAAAGCATTTTCTGGTTCGTGGGAGGATCACAACAGCATTTTCTGCATTTATTTAATTAGTTAATTTGCCTAGCCAATTCCTCATACTTGCATTGGAGGCAGTTCAGAGAAGGTTCACTAGGCTGATTCCAGGTATGGACGGGTTGTCTTAGGAAAGATTGAACAAGTTGGGTCTATACTCATTGGAGTTTAGAAGAATGAGAGGAGATCTTATTGAAACATAGAAGATTCTGAGGGGACTCGATAGGGTAGATGCTGAGAGGATGTTACCCCTCATGGGGGAATCTAAAACTAGGGGGCATAGACTCAGTATAAGAGGTCGCCCGTTTATGACGGAAATGAGGAGGAATTTCTTCTCCCAGAGGGTCGTGAATCTTTGGAATTGTTTACCCCAAAAAGCTGTGGAGGCTGAGTCATTGAATACATTCAAGGCTGAGTTAGACAAATTTTTGATCAGCAAGGGAGTCAAATGATATGGGGAAAGGGCGGGAAAGTGGAGTTGAGGTAAAAATCAGATCAGCGATGATTTTATTAAATGGCAGAGCAGGCTCGAGGGGCCGAATGGCCTACTCCTGCTCCTATATCTTATCTTTTGGTCTACCCTATCAAACCCTTTCATAATCGTGATAGAGATCTGTAAGATTAAGTGTTTCCAGGATATAATTGAGCTATAGTCAGTACACATTTGCATAGCTGTATTCAGCTGAACCCCTTTTGCAGAAATAACAGTAAAAATAAGTCTTCCACTGACTGTGACTGAAAATTATTGTATGATTGGACCATGGAGCTCCAGTGCACTGTGACATGGATTGATGTGAGCTTATTCCTGTGATTGCTCACAGTTTCATATCTCACCTACTCTATCATATGAAGGCAACAAGTGTAAAAACGAAAGGGAGAAATATTCCCTCCCATTCCATCTTGGGCCAGTCTTGCACACCTCCTAGCATCCAATAATATTTTTACATTGATGGTATGCCATCAGCATCTGTTAATGGCAGCATGCTATTGATATTAAGGTGACAGACTCTGCACCTCCAACACAATCTTTTGTGAATCCTGAGGGTTGCTGTTAGTGATGGCACAAATTGTGAATCATCATCCTACCGACCCTCCAAAGGGCCAATAGAGACAACTGGTGCATCGGTAAAAACAAAGGAGAGGACAGAGCTCAGATGTCATGTATCTCGACTTTCCCACCCTCCCAAAACAATGAGCTGCTGATCACTGGAAATACACGGGCAGCTTGCCAATACAATGCAAATGAGGCCTGACCATCAAAATGGTTCCGGCCTCTCGCCAGCGATGTTGGGCAGGTGTTCCGCTTGGTCTGCCCACTGCCATCGATGTGTGCCAAAGATGAAAATCGATCCCGAAGTGTTTGCAGATGGCCCTGATGCTCTGCTGAAAGATTTGTATACTCCTTGGATTTTCTTAAATTAGCTGCTGTGTGATAACCCTGCTCAGGTAGAGGGGAAGTGTCTTTGACAACTTTCAGAAGTGAGGCCCAGTGTTCGTACTGACAGCTGAAAATGACACACCGGATTAATAATAATATTAGCATCAACAGGTTTCAGCTTGAACTGCAATTGAAGGGTTAAGTTCTAGGAGGCTGTATGTTGTTAACTGAATATGAAACTCAAAAGAAGGGACAATCGGTCCAGGCTCCTGCTTCTGATTGTCATCCAATAATTGCTATTGGGAAATGTACTGGGTGAGGTTAGGATTGGATTTGGCTGTGATACACCCTGTGGTTGAATATCCTGAGGATGCTTTGATAGTGAGGAGGAAAGCTGTAGACTGCAGGAAGATATCAATGGACTGGTCAGGTGGGCAGAAAAGTGGCAAATAGAATTCAATCCAGAGAAATGTGAGGTAATGCATTTGGGGAGGGCAAACAAGGCAAGGGAATACACAATAAATGGGAGGATACTGAAAGGTGGAGAGGAAGTGAGGGACCCTGGAGTGCATGTCCACAGATCCCTGAAATTGTAGCAGGACAGGTAGATAAAGTGGTTAAGAAGGCATATGGAATATTTTCCTTTATTAACCGAGGCATAGAATATAAGAGCAGGGAGGTTATGCTGGAACTGTATAAAACACTGGTTAGGCCACAGTTGAGTACTGCGTACAGTTCTGGTCACCACATTACAGGAATGATGTGATTCAGAGATGAGAATTTTAGTTATGAGGAAAGATTGGATAGGCTGGGGTTGTTTTCCTTGGAACAGAGGAGGCTGAGGGTGATTTAATTGAGGTGTACAAAATTATGAGGGGCCTAGATAGAGCAGATAGGAAGGACCTATTTCCCTTAGCAGAGAGGTCAATAACCAGGGGACATAGATTTAAAGTGATTGGTAGAAGGATTAGAGGGAAGCTGAGGAAAAATGTTTTCATCCAAAGGGTGGTCGGGGTCTGGAACTCACTGCCTGAAAGGATGGTAGAGGTAGAAACCTTCAACTCATTTAGAATGTACCTGGATGTGCACCTGAAGTGCCGTAACCTACAGGGCTACGGACCAAGTGCTGGAAAGTGGGATTAGGCTGGGTGGCTCATTTTCGGCCAGCGCGGACAGGATGGGCCAAATGGCCGCCTCCTGTGCTGTAAATTTTCTATGATTTCTATGGGCTGAATTTTCTGCCCATGAATAATGAATTAGTGGGAAATCTAACTCTAATGTGAATAATCGCCATTTGGTGAAGGTACTGGACAGTGGCCAGGACCCAGGAAACCATAACCCAGCATGAGTCATTGCCTTAAGGAAGGAAGGACAAAAAGGAAAGAAAATTGGAAGAAGAAAAAGAACAGAACCTGTTGGTTAAAGTTGGAGTAACACATGGAAACGATTTGTTTTCATTTGCACAGGTAACCAAGGCCAAACATTGTTCTGTTGTGTTCAGAAACTGTAGTCACAGTGGATATGTTGCTACTGTTCTACACTTGTCTACATTTGTGATAAACAGTGAGCTTGCCATTAAAAATGTATTTGTGATCTGGTATTATGGGGTGAATTTTAACCCACCCTGCCCCGCGCAGTTAAAATAGTTGGGCAAAAGTTACCGCACCGTTCCTGCCCCGAGACCTTAACTGAGCCCGTTTTTTTTAGGCGGCCGAAGCACCCACCTGACTGAGGTGGGTGCCTCATTAATATATGCTAATCGGGGTCCTATGACATCCATAGGGCCCCGATGGCATTTTAGCGCCTACTGAGCAGAGTGATCGTGGCGGGCGCCTCACTCTTTAAAACTTGGCAGGGAAGAAGAGGAGATCCTCTAAGGTAAGTCAAAAATTTCCCTTAGTGGAGCCAGGAGGAGCAGGCATGCTCCTCTGGGCCCCACAAGGAAAGATGGGCTGCAGCTGCTCCAGCTCCTTGCCTTCCCACCCGCAGTTTGGCCCTGCTCCCCGTCTCATGACATACCTTGGTGCCAGTGGGTGACTGGCACGCCCTGCGATTTTAACCTTCTAGAAGCCGGCCAACTGCCTTTCTTTGCCAGTTTTGGGCAGGCAGCTGGCTGGTAGGATGTAAATGAGCCGTTAAAATCGACCAAGACCACCCACAGAGACCCCCGAGCGAGAAGGTTGTTGACTCCCCCTGGCTTTTCACACGTGTTAAAATCCACGCCCATGTCTTTCAAGATATTTTACCATGGCTGTATGCAGAGGAATACACAATACTGCAATCGTTTGTGATTAAGTATTTGCATCACTGATGGTGTATGCTGCAAATTAGATTTTCTCACCTGTTCCTACCTTACCTGTCAGCTTGGCTCAGTTGGTAGTACTTCTTCCTGTCAAATGGCTGTGGGTTTGAGCTAAGATGGCAGTAGTGATGGACTGCTGCATTTTTGGAGGTTCTATCCTTTAGATAAAACTGAGGTCCTGTTCTGATAATTCAGGTGGATGTTAAAAGTCCTATGACCATTTGAAGAAGAGCAGGAGTTATTGTGGTGACCTGGCCAACATTCCTCCTTCACCAATAATACAACAAGCTAAATAACAGTCAGTGCAGACTTGGTACATGGACTGACAAAATCAAAAAAGTGAAGGGTTTTTAAAAAAAAAGTACATCTGCTCACGAATAAATAAATGTTGGTGCTCCTATCCCTGCCTCATACAGGACAACAATGCCCTGTTTTACCAGTTTAAGTTTTATGGTCATGTTATGCATGCAATAAGCTGTAAAATGAAACTACAAAGGTATGTTTTTTCTTCCGAGAACTTACATGCCTTCTCGGTAAAGGCTGGCAGAATTCTCATTATTTGTTAATTGTAATTTACCCAACGTTTGTGTACAGTATACATTACTCAAACAAGAGTGCAAAGTACTCTTGTTTGAGTAATGTATACTGTACACAAATGTTTTCAGATTAAAGGTGTTTTTCCTTGTACACAGCACATCACAAGATAAAGAAGGCACTTCAGCCTATTTAATTTCATTCTTCTGGAATACCAACCCCACCATCTTATAGAAAGGTTACAGCACAGAAGGAGGCCATTCAGCCCATCGAGTCCACACTGGCTCTATGCAAGCGCATTCCAGCTAGTCCCACTCTTTTCCCGTAGCCCTGCAAATTTTTTCCTTTCAAGTACTTATCCAGTTCCCTTTTGAAGGCCATGATTGAATCTGCCTCCACCACCCCTTTGGGCAGTGCATTCCAGATCCTAACCACGCGCTGTGTTTAAAAAAAAAAGTTTTTCCTCAAGTCACCTTTGGTTCTTTTGCCAATCACCTTAAATCTATGTCCTCTGGTCCTTGACCCTTCCGGCAATGGGAACAGTTTCTCTCTATCTACTCTGTCTCGACCCTTCATAATTTTGAATATCTCCATCAAATCTCCTCGCAACCGTCTCTGTTCCAAGGAGAACAATCCCAGTTTCTCCAGTCTATCCACGTAACTAAAATCCCTCATCCCTGTAATCATTCTAGTAAATCTCTTCTGCACCCTTTCTAAGGCCATCACATCTCTCCTGAGGTACAGTGCCTAGAACTGGATATAATACTCCAGTTGTGGCCAAACCAGTGTTTTATAAAGGTTCATCATGACTTCCGTACTTTTGTACTCCATGCCTCTATTTTATAAAGCCCAAGATCCTGTATGCTTTTTTAAACTACTTTCTCCACCTGCCCTGCCACCTTCAACGATTTGTGCACATATACCCCCAGATCTCTCTTCCTGTACACCTTTGAGTTGTGCCCTCTAGTTTATATTGCCTCCCCTCATTCTTCCTTCCGCAATGCATCACTTTGCATTTTTCTGCGTTAAATTTCATCTGCCACCTGTCCACCCATGCCACCAGCCTGTCTATATCGTCTTGAAGTCTATCACTATCCTTCTCACTACCCTTCCCAGTTTCGTGTCATCTGCAAATTTTGAAATTGTGCCCTGTACACCCAAGTCCAAGTCATTAATGCATATCAAGAAAAGCAGTGGTCCCAGCACTGACCCCTGGGGAACACCACTGTACATCTCCCTCCAGTCCGAAAAACAATCGTTCACCACTACTGTTTCCTGTCCCGTAGCCAATTCTGTATCCATGTTGCTACTGCCCCCTTTATTTCATGGGCCGCAATCTTGATGATAAGCCTACCGTGCGGCACTTTATCAAACGCCTTTTGAAAATCCATATACACCACATCAACTGCATTGCCCTCATCTACCCTCTCTGTTACCTGATCAAAAAACTCTATCAGGTTAGTTAAACATGATTTGCCTTTAACAAATCCATGCTGGCTTTCCCTAATCAATTCACCCTCATCCAAGTGAATGTTAATTCTGTCCTGGATTATCGTTTCTAAAAGTTTCCCCATCACTGAGGTTAAACTGACTGGCCTATAGTTGCTGGGTTTATCCTGACACCCTTTTTTGAACATTAGCTCTTTCTTAGATGAGCCCAGTGTCCTGGGTTCAACAACTATGCCTGGTAGCCTGTTCCAGTAGTTGATCATCCTCTGTGTAAAGAAAAGCTCAAAAAATTTGTTCTAAGCTTGCCCTTCACAACCTAGAACTTGTGCGCTCTTGCCCTACTAACCTGGAATAGCAAGTAACATTTGTGCCACACATTGGCCATCTTCAAAAATAAAAAGTTCAACCACCTCCCCCTGACCTTCAGCAGGACCACAGTCACCAAGTCCTCCACCATCAACACCCTGGGAGTAAGTGATCAGAAGCTTAATTGAACCAGTCATATCAACATCATAGCTACAGAAGCAGGGCAGAGGCTGGGTATTCTGTGATGAGTAGCTCACTTCCTGATCCGTAGGAACCCCTCCACTATCTAAATGGCAAAAGTCAGGTGGGTGATGGGTGCAGACACAACACTTGTGAAGCTCAACACCATCCAGGGCAATTTGATAACCTGAACAGAAATTTGTGGTGCTTGCACTCCAGAATTCCCCAGATATCCAGGATATTGGGATCTGGATTTCTGCTATTTACATATTGTTGCAGCTACAGTGCTACTAAACTTGGATTTTCAGCTACAAATAAATAGATACTTAGTGCCATGGATCTACATTCCCCTATCTTGGAGAAATCCCATCCTTCATTGAACTGAAACCCTCCTCTCCCCAGTGTCTCACACATGTCAGATGCTGCTCTTCTCTGACATCTAATGAGGGCTGCTTCCAGCATCGATCCACTAGATCAATTACATCTCCTGCATCATAGTGTGCAGGCTGAAGAGGAGACTAGCTGTGGCTCTGGCCAGATCTGGACAAGACACAGAGAATTAAGAAAAAACATCATGGGTTGGAAGTGGAGCTGGTTCCTGTTATTTTCTTAAATGTGGTGACGTGCACATGAGATCAGCAAAGTGAGAAATTCAATCCACACACTAACCCATAAAACATGTTATTTATAAAAGGTTTACATTCTGTGGTATGTGACCATGACAACCAGAAAATCATAAGTAATGTTGTTGACAAATGGCCAGGAAGTAATTCAAAACATCTGATCTGGACCAAAAAATGATCTGCATATCTATATGTTTTGAGTGTATCGCCATGTAACATGTATCTATTATTCTCCTACTAAGGAAGCACTTCTATTTCCCTGACCTGTTCCTTTAAATTTAATTTCCGAGGTCACACTTGATGTCACACTTGAGTGTCAACGTATATTTAAAAAGAGAGAGAACATCAGTCACTTATTGCTGATTTCTGTTGACCTGGAAATATATAAACACGTACTAACCGGTGAACTTTCCTCATCACCAGCAGTTTACCTCTAATTGGAATCAGGATGTTCAGCAATTAGATTATGTGGACTTAAAGGATCAATTACATCTCCTGCATCGTAGAATGCAGGGTCAACACAGTCTTAGCAAAAGAATAAGTATAATGCTCCTGTTAAAAGTACCATGAGCAACACCATGGAAGATCTGACTATTCTCTATCTGCTGGATATATATGTAATTACTTCATATATTTTAAACATTTCAACTTGGGAAACCCAATTTGGCTGTCTTTAAAATCCATTCCCCTCAATGGATAAGTCTCAGTACTTATTAACTGCGTTGAGTTCTTGTAAAGTTTTCTAATAATTAGTGGACTTCTTTGTGCATGGAACTGGATGATTTGAAATGGAGAAAGTATATAGTTGCTCATTTTCAATGTGATTAAGCATGAATAATAAAATAGCCATTTCTACATGTGGGGTGCAATTTAGCTATTAGTACAGATTATAAATGATGTCCTGTATTCGCTGAGAAAAATGCAGTTGTAAGGAAAACATTTGCAATTTTTACACCTTGCTAGTGACACCTGAATGTGTATAAGTTTAAATTAAAGAAAGAAAAGAAAGAATTTGCATTTGAATAGCACCTTGGATGTCTCAAAGCACTTCAAAGCCATTGAAGTTTGGTCACTCTTGTAATGTAGGCAAATACGGCAGCCAATTTTCACACAGCAAGGTCCCACAAAGAGCAATGAGATAAATGACAAGATGATCTATTTTGGTAGAGTTGGTTGAGGGATATATGTTGACCAGGACATCGGGAGAACTCCCCTGCTCTTCAAATAGTGCCGTGGGATCTTTTATGTCCACCTGAGAGGGCAGACTTCGCCTCGGTTTAATGTCTCATCCAAAAGACAGATTAATTTTCTTAACCAACCTTCATGTTCAAACCAGAAAATGGCCAGCATGTTCTTGAGGACAGCCTGCAAGTTGTTGATTATCAAAATTAAAATCTATTTGTCCGAATGATGCGAGATTTTAAGAATGGGTGCCCGTAAAATTGGAGGCTTCATATCAGATGGCATTAGGTTGTGTAATGTGCTTGTAGAGTGCTGATGAGTCAACTAAAGCAGATTTTTGAAAAAACACGGAGATATGTTTTTGCTGACATTGGATAGATTTTGCTGTTTTACATGGTAAACAGCAAATTTGTGTTGTGTATCACACAATTGTTTATTATTTTCATAAGTATAGTTATCAGTCATAATGACTATATGCAATTTTTTTTTATCCAGCATTCTAAATAGTTAACAGCCATTAATGATTAACCAAACCTGCTACACTAATTAATGTATAGTGTCATTCAGATTTTCAAAGTCTGGACTTGAGATGGATATAATTTACATGCGTACCCTTTTTATCCAGAACTTTAATTTGGACTGAAAGGAACTGTCGAAATGGTCCAAATTATCTTTACATGTGTTACAAATGGGAGTTTTATAGATTTTGTATTTTATAATCTGTTACTTTTATATACTGATATTCAAGGGTGTTTTATTACATAAATATTAAATAATTTTCCACTAATATAATCTGTACAGTTCATTTCTTTTAACTCATGGGAGGAATGAAATGCAATCGCTTGTTAGGAATGAAATGCAATCCATGAGTTAAACGGAGTCACATGGATTGTCTTCTCATTGTACTTAGATAATATATAGCTGAAGGGAGTTTCAGTCTCCTTAGTCAGGCAATTTTAAAAATTGGGTTTCCTTCAATCTCATAATCAACATACAACTGAGTTAACCAATCTTGTATTAAAAATAGTATGCTGTATCTCATTAATTCAAGTTAGCAGAGAGGTGACAGATGCTGTTCAATATACAGAAATGTGAAATAGTGGGTTTTGGGGATAAGAATAGTGAAAGGAAGTATAATTTAAAAAGTAAGATTCTTAAGGGTGAAAGAGAGATCTACATGGATCTTCATAGAAGGGAGTGCGGATAGAAAAGGCCATAAAAAGGTAACTTACATTCCAGGTTACATATGTAGGGAAATTGAATGCGTAAGGAAAGAGATGGTGTTGCATTTGTATGACATTGGTTAGGCCACAGTTGAAGTAGTGTGTGCAGTTCTAAACCCTCCCAATATAGGAAAGATATTAGAGCTCTTGCGAAAAATAGTGAAAACTCATCAAAATAATTCCAGGAATGAGAAGTATATAGGGGCAGATTAAGGAAAATCCAGCTCCAAATGTTCTTTCCTCCATGTTCTTTTAAAATTTTCTAGTAGATTCAGTGAGTTACATTTAATTCTGAAAGTATGTGGTGGTTGTTATTAAGGCCAATTAGTAACAAACTAGAAAAGATTGCAGGGCTTCATCAGCCATTTATAGTACACAACATGCAGCTTTCGATCATAAAAACATTTTCACATCAGAGGGAAACGGTCAGGAAACTTCCTGTACCTGAGTATGGATAACAAGTTACATCAATATTGATGCATTAAGTATTTGAAAGGGAGCATATAAAATAACTGGGGGAAGTGTGAGCTTGGCTCATTGGTAGCACTCTCATCTCTGAGTCAGAAGATTGTAGGTTCAAGACAATCCAGGACTTGTACACATCATTTAAGTTGACACTTGAACGCAGTACTGATGAGGCACTGCAATATTGGAGGTGCTTATTTTCGACCAAGATATTACACCGAGGCTCCATATGCCGATTCAGATGGACTTAATAGATCCAAAGCACTATTTGAAGAACAGGAGGGGGGTTCTCTTGGTGGTGTGGCTATTTGTGGGACCTTGCTGAGTGCAAATTGACTGCCATGTCTGCCTACATAACAAAATTCATTGTCTATGAAACACTTTGGGAAGTCCCAAGGATGTGAAAGACACTATATAAATGCAAGTTCTTTTCTTTTCAAAGCACAGGGAAATTAGATTACAGCAGACAGTTCCCGCTGAAGAGATAACGCTGCTCAGGCCCGGTGGGCCGAGTGGCCTCTTTCTATGCTGTAAATTTTATGATTCTCCGAGGAGTTTGTCAATAATTTCTATATTACAAGCCAGATAATTCTGATGTAATGAAACTACCAATTCTACAGATCCCAATGGGAGCGTGAACTCTGTTCCCAGTGAGATTTTTTTATAATGGCATTTTAGAAGAGCTTAGAATATAAGAGTGCCTGTCAAGCCCAATCCTTTACCCAGCCCTGTTCAATCTCTCCTATCAGGGACTCCACATTTAATCTCCAGGTCAAAAATCAGATTCCCTGATCACCAATGGTAGTCAATCAAAACTCCAGAATATTAATCAATCCTCGCAGCTCAATGGTCAATGCAAATTCAGATTTCTCTATGAATCTTTGCTGTCGAAGCTCATGCATGACTATGCCTGGGCAAAGCACCAGAGGGATATAACGAAATTCATTGATGATATTTTTCAAAATAAAACTGTCAAAGCATTGATTGCTCTTAATGACCTTTTTGGCTATTAATGTAGATTTTCTGATTAATTTTATTTAAAGTGTGTTAACATCATCTGAGGCATTGAATTGGGAGTCCTGCTACTTGACGCTACACAAGAAACCTGATTAAACAGATGATTGCTGAAGCACCTTGGGTTAATGACTATACCTACTGATATCAATACAGCTCCCTTATACTGTTTAGCATTAGCAATTTTTCTTTATTCGTTCATGGGATGTGGGCGTCGCTGGCAAGGCCAGCATTTATTGCCCATCCTTAATTGCCCTTGAGAAGGTGGTGGTGAGCCGCCTTCTTGAACCGCTGCAGGCCGTGAGGTGAAGGTTCTCCCACAGTGCTGTTAGCTAGGGAGTTCCAGGATTTTGACCCAGCGACGATGGAGGAACGGCGATATATTTCCAAGTCGGGATGGTGTGTGACTTGGAGGGGAACATGCAGGTGGTGGTGTTCCCTTGTGCCGGCTGCTCTTGTCCTTCTATTGTAAACAATTTTACAACACCAAGTTATAGTCCAACAATTTTATTTTTAATCCCACAAGCTTTCGGAGGCTTCCTCCTTCCTCAGGTGAACGGTGTGGAAATGTCCTTCTAGGTGGTGGTGTTCCCATGTGCCGGCTGCTCTTGTCCTTCTAGGTGGTAGAGGTCGAGGGTTTGGGAGGTGCTGTCGAAGAAGCCTTGGCGAGTTGCTGCAGTGCATCCTGTGGATGGTACACACTGAAGCCACAGTGCGCCGGTGGTGAAGAGAGTGAATGTTTAGGGTGGTGGATGGGGTGCCAATCAAGCGGGCTGCTTTGTCCTGGATGGTGTTGAGCTTCCTGAGTGGTGTTGGAGCTGCACTCATCCAGGCCAGTGGAGAGTATTCCATCACACTCCTGACTTGTGCCTTGTAGATGGTGGAAAGGCTTTGGGGAGTCAGGAGGTGAGTCACACGCCACAGAATACCGAGCCTCTGACCTCCTCTTGTAGCCACAGTATTTATATGGCTAGTCCAGTTAACTTTCTGGTCAATGGTGACCCTCAGGATATAGATGGTGGGGGATTCGGCGATGGTAATGCTGTTGAATGTCAAGGGGAGGTGGTTAGATTTTCTCTTGTTGGAGATGGTCATTGTCTGGCACGAATGTTACTTGCCACTTAGGTTGTCCAGGTCTTGCTGCACGTGGGCACGGACTGCTTCATTATCTGAGGGGTTGCGAATGGAACTGAACACTGTGCCATCATCAGCAAACATCCCCATTTCTGACCTTATGATGGAGGGAAGGTCATTGATGTAGCAGCTGAAGATGGTTGGGCCTAGGATACTGCCCTGAGGAATTCCTGCAGCAATGTCCTGGGGCTGAGATGATTGGCCTCCAACAACCACTACCATCTTCCTTTGTGCTGGGTATGACTCCAGCCACTGGAGAGTTTTCCCCCTGATTCCCACTGACTTTAATTTCACTAGGGCTTCTTGGTATCACACTCTGTCAAATGCTGCCTTGATGTCAAGGGCAGTCACTCTCACCTCACCTCTGGAATTCAGCTCTTTTGTCCATGTTTGGACCAAGGCTGTAATGAGGTCTGGAGCCGAGTGGTCCTGGCGGAACCCAAACTGAGCATCGGTGAGCAGGTTATCGGTGAGTAGGTGCCGCTTGATTGCACTGTCGACGACACCTTCCATCACTTTGCTGATGATTGAGAGTAGACTGGGGCGGTAATTGGCCGGATTGGATTTGTCCTGCTCCAAACTGTGATCTTAAGTGGCTATTTTAGATTTAAATAAAATGTATTCTCCAACTTTAATCGAGAGCACGTCACCTCCAATTTATTTTCATTTTTTTCTGCCCTGTGGTCCCCTGAGCAATGCACTTCCAACACCTGACAGGGCAGGCCTCCACTGATACCATTCTTCAGCAAGCCACTAGAGGTACGTGAACAACCTGGGGAGCATGCTCTATCTGGGTTTTCCTTTCCCACCTCTCTGGAGAGATGTCTGATGGAGAGATTCACTCAGCACCTCACCACACCAGACAGCAAGTGTGGCTAAGGTTATGAATTGTGTTGAGTGTATGGATAAAACCCCTTCACTTCATGGCCCATGCAATTATACCCCTGTTGACTGTGCCACTTTACTCTTTTTAAAAAAAAATGTTTTTGAGGTTAAAATAATTGATGAATCAATGCAGCTGAAACTGCCTTCCTCTAAAACTACTGGAGTGCCACACATTTGAGCTTGGGACAGTAAACAAATTACCAGCTGTCAGGCCTTTACCAATATCTCTCTGGAGCCGGGTGCTAGAAGGTGCACAAAATCAGCCCAGAATCCTTCACTTTCCAGTTCCAGATTGCCCTTCCTCCTTCTGAGGAAATGCCTTGCTATGCCTGAGCTTGGTGTTTCCCACTGACCGTCCAGCTAAGCAATTGGAAACAGAAGTGCGTGCAATAATCAGGCGTCTTAGTGAATAGTCATACTAACACTACCCATGACTAATTGACAAATTTAAGTGAAGTGAATAATTGAATTCCCATCTGACCAGCTCATATAGCGGGAGGCCTGATACAGAAGTTTATTTACAGTGACCTGGTCTCACAGATCTAGTGTATCAAACACTTTTTTAAAAATAAAGAAATCTAGATGAAAACACTTAGTGTAGGACACCACTGGAGCCGAAAAGAATAAACTAGATGCTGAGGTAGATAATTCTAAGATTGGGTTTTTAAAGCCTGTAGATTGTAGAAGGAAGGGAAAATTGATGGAGGTCAAGAATTTCAGTGTTGAAGTCCTGGAAAAGGATGAGAATAAGAGATGGTGTGATTGTTAAAATAAAAAGCAAACACTGAAATATATATTGGTTTACTTGAAACAGGATGGAATCTCTAATTTCAGGTATTTTGAACTCAGCTAATAGATTTGAAAACATACGTCCTCAAAGGAACCTGTTCAATTGAAACTATTTGCATAATCCCAAATTGGAACCTTCCAATTCATTAAAGGAAGATTGTTGCTGTTTTGGGAAGAGAAACCCCCTCTATGAGCTGTACATGTCAATGAAGTCAGGTGCAGCCACCACATTGATACTGTCATTGTTTCAGTGATGTCATTGTGCCTTGTTTTGACAGAAGGAATCGAGTTTCCTTACAATTGTACAGTAGCAACAATGCCATTTAAAGTGCTTGTTTAAAAGCATTCGTGGCTCAGTTATGTGGCTGTGGATTCAATGTGAATCAGTTGTACTTGTTGAACAGATGGTGAATCTAGTATCCTGTGGCTGTTGGTCTAGATTTCTAATTCAGTCCTTTGTTTCAGTTTGTGCCCCCTTCTCCTCAGACTCTGGCCTCCTTCACATCTTCCTTCCTTCTGCTCCACCTTCAATGGCGGAGCCTTCTGCAGCACTCTCCTAAACCCTTCCACTTTCAAAAGCCTCCTTTAAAAACTTATTTCTTTGATCTTGTATTTATCATTATCCTTTTACCACCACTTAAGTATCTGGTTATTTTTGCCTCTGTGAAGTGCTTTTTGGAATGTTTTATGATGTTAAAGGCTCTATATAAGTGCATGTTGTTGAAGTACTCACGTTGCTTTGTCATATCCTTTCAGGTGGTGTAAGGACATTGTGTTGCAATGACTGAGGTGGAGCCCGTGCTGGACTTCGCTACGTCGGGACGGACAGGCCGAAGAAATGCTTTGCCTGACATTCTGGGCTCGCCTGCTGGGGTCAGTCCATCAGAACTTCCCATGAAGCTGGCAGAACTATCCATAAATGCAGGTATGACTTACTTGTGTCTAGTCATTGTATGTGCTTTTTGAGAGGAATTTGTGTAGCTATGGACACTGTTCCTGTTTCATGCGCACTTGAAGTTTTTTTTGTATGAATAAAATTTTGGTAATGCAGCAGTTATTTCCAAATAAAAAGCAACAAATTACTAATTGAAATAAAAATTTCATGGTTAAAATTGAATAGTTCCATCTCAAATAGAATAGTTTTACAGGCCACTGCACTTAGGTGCAAGAAGCAGCAAAATAAGTTTGCTTCATCTATGAATTGTTGTTCTCTACTCATTTCAATGACATTAACTGTTCTTACAAGCACCTTTTCTTTAGCAGCAGTGCACCCCAGTGATTAAAGATGGTATTACTACTTAGTTTATTCTAATTTTTTTCCCCATCTCTCCTGATAGCACTGACTCTTGAGATTTAGTTTCAAGGACACTCTGCATCCTCTGGTACTTGGCCAACTGGCTATTTTTCATGTATGAGCTAAGACTAGTATCACACCTGTGTCCGTTTCTGTCCTCCACAGATGCCCACCCGCAACATGTTTCAGCAGGAGTCACTACGTAGCTATCTAGATTGGGTATCTTAGCTAATTTTTCCCATTATAGAACGATACTGCACAGAAGGAGGCCGTCTGGTCCATCGTGCCTGTGCCGGCTCTTTGAAAGAGTTATCAAATGAATCCCTTTCCCCTGCATTCTTCATCAAAGGCTCAGAAGCCAATTGCAATTTCTAAACTGCTGCCGTGGTTGAGATCAGCTAACCTAGTAGATACTTTCTGGTCTTTGTGACGTACAGAAAGTTTGCTTTTATGTTACATTTATTGTAATATGCCGGATGCTATTGGTTATCCTTCTTTAAAACAAATGGCTTAAATGCAATTTCACACAGTGCAGAAAGATTTAGCTCAGTTTTAAAGATGCACGAAAAGTGTTGGAAAGGTAAAAATGTAAGAATATTTAGGAACAGGAAACGTCCATTAGCCTGGCCCTTTTTTTTAAGATTATCCACACCTACCCAACTTTTCACAATATCCCCCAATCCCTAATTGTCTCTTGAACCTATTCTGTTTGATTCAGTGGCCTTTCTTGGAAGCCTATTCCACAATTCTATGCTCTTTGGGTTAAAATGTTCTGCCTGACTTCCCTTCTGCCCCAAACTTTCTAACTTCTGACATCTGTTCTCCGGTATTTGAACTTCATCATAGTGAATCATCATTCCGCCATGTAGAAGCGATTACAAATAATTATATAGCATAGTGAAGCCAATCACAGCATGTGTGCGCACACACTGGGCAGAATCTGCCCCGTCACACTGTTTATAACATAGCAATCAGTGGAGACTTTTCAATTGTACAATCCAAATCAATGACCCAGATAAACAGTTCATAAATGCCCTGGATGTTAATGTATTGGTTGAAATGAACGATCGTATTTTTGATCCACATTTTTACATGCTTAACCATGGCTATGGCTTGTATTGTTTTTTTTTAAAAATCACTAAGAATTAATGAAATAGAAAGAGATTTTAAACATGACCAACTTAATTTTTAATGCCTGGAATTTCTTTACAAGTGTCATTTCACTGACAACTGTATCCCTTATTAACTCTCCTGCATCTTGTTTCAAAAATATCTCTTACAGAACAGGCCTCCAGGTGAACTGTAAGTCTGTACCATAGGCGATTGATACTCCAACCCAAGTAGAATCACATTATTCCAGTTGGCCTTTTTATAGTCTATATTTATTGGTTTCTTTATTTGCTTAAGAGTTACAAGACAGCTTTCCTGATGGCTCAATTGGTGAAGGCAAAGACCATTAGGTTCAACAAGCCTGACGAGCCATACTCCTGGATTGAGGAAGGAAAAGTCGGCCAGGGTTCCTGCTCCTGGTCACTATCCAGTGATTCTTGCTGAAAAGGGTTAACATGTGCATGTTGGGTAAAGCAAAGATTGGGCTCAGCTTTGATGTGTATTACAGTTGAATAGCCTGCCAACACACTCAGTCTAGGCTCACACAACCAAGAATGATTAGAGAGGTGAGGTACTGACCAACCTGTGGAACTGAATCACAGCAAGAGTCAGTGCCTCAGGAAAAGAACGTGATAACTGGAGTGGAAATGTCTTTTTAAAACGTTATAAGACATCACAAAAGCAACAGAAATTAGATGCTAGAAATGTAACAAGTGCTATAGTTAATGGTATTCCATTTAGAAATGCATGAATATCATTCATGCCCATAATATTTAGGTAATTACTTGATTCTGTGTTTCTGACCTTTGCTAACAGACAGATTATAGAGGGCTTTTTGTTGGGTAAATCATTATGGAGATTTGATAGGATGAGATTGGTTTTGTAATTTCTTAGCTGGTACAACATGTACTGTGTTATTTGCTAAGAAGATGAAACAAACATGGAGATGAAGTAATGGTAACTTTTAAACTGACTTAAAAATAGGAAACTTATAGGGACCTGTAAAACTGTGTTATCCACAGGCTACATATATGTTGTCTAAGTCTGTTCTGTAAGGGATCAACAATAAAGGGCTCATTCTTCAGATCTAAATTTCAGTTTAGCAAGCACTAAAAGTACTAATTTTCATTTTCCTTACTGTTCTATTATGAATAAAGAAGGAGCAGAAGGAACTCCAACACCATCAACAGAGGTGCCACTGGAATCAACAGAGAGCCCAGAGCCAAAAGATGCATCGTAACAACATGTCAAGGAAGGACCTTTACACTGAAGACTGTGTCAATAAAGCTTTAAATCAAGTGATCTGAAAATCACCAGGATTCCTTGGCGCTATGTGTCAAGTTCACCTCTGAGCCTGGCGGGTCAAAAGGGAAGGCGGAATTTACAGAACTGAACAACATAAAATAAATAAATCAACATTGCGGCTTGGAAAGGAAGCGTGGAAGACGATCAAGATGAAAATGAAATCGAGAAGTTAATCTTCAAGCCTAACATTTAATGAACTATCACATGGATTAAGCCCTAGAGGATGATGGGGAGGATAGTTTAACAGTTTAATTGCCAGCTATCAGTCACTGTGACCGCTCTGGTGCAAGTTTTTTTTTCTCAATGTA
Organism: Heptranchias perlo; assembly: GCF_035084215.1. Taxonomy (NCBI): domain Eukaryota; kingdom Metazoa; phylum Chordata; class Chondrichthyes; order Hexanchiformes; family Hexanchidae; genus Heptranchias; species Heptranchias perlo. The sequence continues at coordinate 38,889,443 of NC_090350.1, read as the reverse complement.
AATCTTTATAATCTGTCAAATCAGTAAGGATACACACATGATAACGTAAGCATCGCTATACATATATTGGCCTGTTTTAAAATCACAACCCAATTTATGGACTTTTTCTGACTTTAAACCACTAAAATATTATTTTAAGACAATGTCTGACATGTCAACATTTTGCCTTCATTCTTAAAATGGTCCATTTTGTATGCTTGTGCTTTAGTTCGCTTGAAAATTTGGGGCGTTCAATTTTCAAGCAACAACTTCATTGGGGCAAAATTGTGCTGTTTGTATGAAATTCTTCTATCTGCTAATTTAAACAGGCACTGACTGACCTGTTTGAAATCACTGCTTGATTTTACCCCATGTTTTTGTATTATTTTGTTGCTTGTTAGCTAAATACTGCAATTTATACAGCACCCCCGCCCGCCCCCAATGCCAGTCGTTTTGTCAATATGGCATCATACCACCATATCCTTAATCAGCTCTACTACCTTCAATCAACAATTGAAAATATCTTTCAGCCCAGTGTTTGAGGGGGTGTAATAATTCTTAAAGCTACCAACATCATGGAAATGTTAGCAGCGAAAGTTATGATCAAAAGAAGTGACAGATCATAAACCCACTTAAATACATGGAGCGATGTTTATTTTTAGGAGTGAAATACATCAAAATAGGCTTAATTTTTAAACCAAAATGAATGAATCTTGTTTGAAATGAGAGAGTCAATACTTTTTTTCTAATAGTGTAAGCTGTATACATGTATCCTGCTCCAACAGTAAGATTGGTGTTGTCAGTGGAAGCTTTAATTAAGTTCCAACTTTCCTTCATACCCCAGCCTGTCACAGCAATCTGAATCTGGCTAAGAACTACTTTGAAACCGGGGGTGTTCACACTGACACTGAAGTGAGCTGAAACGTACAAGACTTGGTTAATTTTCTGCAAAGTTTTCAGATCATTTTTTTCTCTTAGAAAGCATGCTGGAACAGGAAATGGTGTCCTGATATCCAGATGCATATATCAAAGCTTTGTGATTTACACATATGATAGGTTTGCAATACTAGAATTTCATGGAAATATCCCTGGGTATATGTAAAGGTTCTGGATACATTTTAAAGGCGCCATGTCTTGATGTTTATACCCAAGAGGAGTAACACCTTAAAATAGGTTGAAACTCCCATCTATTAAGGATTTAATTGTGGGTTGTAGATTTAACACCGTGAGACTGGGGATGGTTGAGAAGTTATTTATACTACACACTAAGTAAAAGGTAATAACTCATACTATGTATACAGTGCACTCCTCAGTGTCAACTCCTACACATTATAAATTGAATAGGTTGTGCCTATCCGGAGAGCTAATAGTTTAGAGTAGAACAACCTGTGTTAAGTCAATAAATTTATAATTACATTAACTGTCAATCTCAAACAATGTTCCAGTTTCACAGACTTGACAGCAGCAGAAGGATTGCTAATAGATTACAGCCCAGATACACAAGGGGAAAGACTACTTTCCTTGAATATTTGGGTTTTACATTCTCCTTAGTGTGGAGTTGTGGGTATGGATTAATGCAAACTTGAATGTGAAAACAAAACTGATTTATTTATTTGTTGGGGAGGGGGAACTTTTCCAGGTTGCTCTTTTTCAAAACCAGATGTAGCTTCATTTTGAAAATTCATAATACTTTGAACAACTTTCTTCTTTGATCTCATAAAATTAATATCCTCTCTGCTATTGTATTTTTTTAAACTCAATTAAGCATTATAATTTAGTAAAGAAATTAACTGACCCATGTCAATGATGTGATGAGCAATAACAACCAGCTCATAAATTTAAACATTTTACATCAAAGGGCAGGATCACCATTACCCCTAATAACTCATCATTCTCTATTAAAGGATGTCAAAATATTTTGCTCATTTCAAATAAGATCTTATAAAAGATATTTAACATTGTAGCAAAAGTAAATGTGAAAAAATCAAGGAAACACAGGTTCCAAGCTAGTGAAAGGCAAATTCAGGACTGATATCAGGAAGTTTTTCTCACATCAACATGTGGAATGGAATTCAAGGTAGAGGAGTAGGGGTGAAAACCCTGCAATCAATTGAATGCTATAATGGAAGGGGGTGGGGTGGGTGGGTTAGAGATGAACGAAGCAAGATGGGCTGAGAGGCCTCCTTATCCTTAATTATCTTGTGATGGATTAAGTGAGATCAGTAATGCTAATATTGATCTACTTCTGGGTTGCAAAGCTGGTGCTTATGTTCAAGCCATTTTCAATTAGCTCCTGCAAGAACTAATGTAGCCATTTGCAAAGGAAAGCAATTAACTGAATGGATCCCAAACTGCTGCCTGGCATATGTTTTGAAGTATGTTGGTGACATAATCAAATCAACAAAACTTTGCTTCTCACTTATTTCAATTAATAGTGCAGCCACATGCATTTGCAGCTGTTTGCAGCCTATCATTTCTGCCTTATACATTCTAGGAATTGGAGCAGAAATCTGATGAATAAAATTTGCAGCTAGCAACAGCAATAATTCCATCATGATTTCACTGGACTTGCAGTGAGGCATTCAGGAAGTTTATTTTACATCACTATTCCCGTGTCAAAGTATAGATGCAGTGTTGGAGCTGCATATTAGTTCTGGTGCATCATTTGGAAATAATTCAACAAACATTGCTAATTCTCAACATATTCTTTCATAACATATTCTTTCATAAAAGGAAAATATCAACCTCTGACTATTGATGTCCGTCAAAGTATCCTACATTCTCCTCATCTCTGCTAGGGCAGTAATCTGGAGAAGTGGATCAGGTGGCCTTTATAGAAATTTTACTGAACTCAATAAATGAAAATCAGGTGGGTTCTATGAAGGGTGGGTAATGTCTCCAACCAGACTACCACCAAGGCAGTGAAGATGAAAATGCACCCCAACAAAGGTGCTATTGCTCGAAAATATATCCAACAACTTTTGCAGTAATGCAAAGTTTTAAAAAAAATACATAAATATCCTTGCCATTCTTCAGGTAGCTATCTGTGCCTGGAAATTGCAGTTGTGCCAATGTACTGCCAGATATGCAGCTGGGTGGGACCTCTGTCTCCCAATCTGCATATGCTTTCCCAGTCCCAAGGTGGGGTCACTCCCATAAAAGGGGCAGCTGCTCATGCCATTTACAGCGCTCCGTGGGTGTCCCTCATTTGTCACGGGGATGGGGAGGTAGCCGCTCCTCTGTCATTGCGCTTTTCTAATGGCATTTGATCCCTCTGGAAATAGCATTGTAGGTTCACTTGAAGACACGGCCATACACTGAGTGAAACTGGTGGGATTTCCCACGTGCAAAGTCTTTCTCCCAGTCATGCCTTTTACTGCGATGCATGACTGGTGAAGCGGGGGGCGGAGGTTGTGAGCAGATGAGGTGCCTCTACCCACTCTGTCAGAATTTTTGAATGTGGCCAGAAAGGGGTGAATGACCTGTGAAAATGGGTTCCACCCTAAATCCCTCCCCCACCCCCATCCAGCCTGCATAATTTCTGCACCACCACTGGCAGGAGGGTGTAATTACAGCATAACAAGTTTACACAGGCAGTTTCCACTACAAATGTGGATATTGAATTTAATATGAAAATAAGAACAGAATGTATGACTTAGAATGGGGACTGATTTATGTCTGCACACCCTCACCCTCTAACCTCGCTTCACCTAAGAATACACTTGGTTTTGACTCCACATGTACAATGGCAGATTGTATTCCATGGGAGATCCACTAGTGGTCTAATAAATACTTAGGTAGTAAATGGTCTCTAGTGAGGCTGGGGAACTCGATGCCTGATCACTCAGGTGCAATTAAGTTAGTCCTAGGAGACCAGTAGCAACTGGGGAAGAAACTAGGGGTATTTCATACACTCAATATGAAAAAAAAAAGTCAGACATTGCCTTTGAACAACATAATCTGCAACACTTTTGCTGATGGACTTGTTTGAATGTGCTTCAGAATTGGTCATCTCCACTGTGCGCCTGTAAAAACAATGCTGTAATTTTTATGGTAGACAGTGACCTCTGCTGGTGAAATGATTGTCTAATATTCCTATCAATTTCCAGTGCTTTCCGAATAGACAAAATATTTTAGTAATCTTAGCAACAATCTGTGTATCCAGTTAATTTATATGTTGTCTTTTTTTAAATTGGCTTTTAATTACTGTACTGTCTTTTTATTTGTATAAATTTTAAAAATTGTGAATGGCTGTGTGGTTTTCTATAGTGTAGCTCCCTATAATGCTACCATTTTATAATTAGAGGTACTTTTAATGGGGTGGGGGTGGAAAGCAATAAAAACGTGTTGGTACAGTTTGCAAAGTGAATGGGACCTTTTTTTTAAAAAAAATGAACTTTCTACTCTTGAGAAAGTAATTGTTAGCCTGGTGTGCTACATGTCTTAAGTTTATTTTGGCACAGCAATAACACTGATTTAACATTGTAAGTGCCAATTGGATGGTATTCCAACTTGAAAGCGAGGTTGAATAACTGAAGGAGAAATTAACTGCCATTACCTGTGCTCAGTTAGGGGGATCAAAATAACATTGATTTTTCCTTTGAGCATTTGTGACTCAAGACAATCATGTTCATCAGTGAAAGAAAGCTTGTGATTATATTACTTAGAATACAGATGAAAGGAAGTAAATTAGTTAGGCAAGTAGAAAGATGAGCTGATTTTAGTCAATCAACACTGTACTATCTGACTATATCAAGACTGTACTATCTGACTATACCATTCTAGTACCTGCGATGCTACCCATAGTTGAAGAAGTTTGTCAACTTTTTACAAACTTCAGCAATTTTGTGTAAAAATCACTAAGATTCCAATGAACTATAACCCTGAGATGTCACTCTGACCTGTGTTCTATAAATATGGGATTCATGTGCTCCATTTGTGATTGTTATTTTCTTTTTGCCATTTTCCCTATGCTGTCAGGGGATAGGACTTGCGGCCTAACAGAATTTTTTTTTAAAGTTGCTGGAAAATCTGAAAACTGTAATTACTATGAATCTGACCTGTCACTTCTATTAAAATTTTGGATGAATTTTGTGCTCAACATGAAGAATTTTGGGACTGGGAAATGGAACATCTTTCCATTTTGATACCCTGTCACCAGCATCAAGTCCTGGTGTACAAGGTACAGCCCTCTCTAATCTGCCCAATAATTTTCTGTGGTCCACACCTCCCTGTTGTATCAGAGTGACTTTTTTCATTTTATTCACAGAGGTGACCTTCATCTCGTCACTTTGGACTGCATTCAAACTCAGATTCCACTGATGAGAAGGACCATATTCTAACATATTGCATCATCCAGTTCCTTGAGCTGCAACAATAAAAATAATAGGCGGAACTGTCAACTTCGGCAGGAGTGTAAAACGGGTGGTAGTAGATTGGCCATCTGTTATATGCCACCTAACTTTCCTTTCCCGTTGATTTCAATGGGAAGGAAAATTGAGCAATGTGTATAATGAGCGGCCAATCCGACACTGCTTGTTGAATTTGAAAGTTCCATCCAATCTGTTTTGTTTAAATCTTTGATAAGAGATCTTCCTCCTTTAAGGAAATCTTGGATTAAATGTATAAGATTATAATAGTAATACATGGAATGGAGGTATACATAAATTTTGTGATGGAAATAAGATCATCAAATTTTACTCCAGAATCCATCCTGCACATTTCACATGACAAAATCACCAAGGTAGGTTCAAATGAAGAAGGTTCTTCGGCCTATTTTATCTCAACTTTTGATATTACCAAACCAAATGACTTCCCATTGTAGCATCTACTTGTTTCTTAAATGAGTCCAGTATTCTAGCCTCAAACACTCTTCCTGGCAAACTGTTCCAGCTGCTAATCACCCTCTATGCAATGAAATTCAACTACTGGTACTTAGTACATCACAATCTGTAACAGTTCAGACATCCCAGGCAACTGGCACAGCTCAATTTTGGCAACTGGTTTGGAAAACATCTCATTTGTTTGTATTAAAAGGTAAATATTTGAGAGTTATATTTCACAAATATTGTCTCAAGCAAATTTATATAGTTACTCTGTTGACCCACAGACTCTAGAATCTTATGATTTTGAAGACTGTAAATTGATGTACAATGGTATTTTATATACAACTGGTAATATAGTTGCATGTTAATGGAATCATATGTTTACAATTTGCAATAATTCCCAAATTCATGTGACAAACCTATGACAGGATTTTGCAGTCATATTATGGAAAACATTACAGAAAAGGTGAAGTGTAGTTGGACCCAAGGGATACCATGCACATTTTATTTTTAGTATTTTGAAATTATGATGTAGTATTATAATGGAAGGGAATATTGATTGCCATCTATTGGATATTTTAGGGATGGCCAGAGTTGAATTGTATCACCAAGCTAGGACAAATGGGGAAAAAAAACCTAGAGTTAAATTTATAAACAGATTTTTGGAGTTTGTGGTTAGATTATTTTAATTTCTTTGCTCTGCTGTGCTATGGTGCATTGTAATTCTACATCTCAAAAATCAGTCTATGCTGCTGGTTATGTTGCTAACTTAACTTTGCATGAAGTGCAAAACATATCTTGGATGTGCTGACTATCTCAACTTCAAAATTAGGGTTGGAATCCATATAGAATGCTTTTTGTCTTACTCAGAAATGTATCATGGTAGATAGAATGGCTGGTCCTGAGTGTGGTACAGCACTATTATAAAATTATCTGAGATACACAGAAGTTACAGCTTTGAGATGTGTAACAGTTATGTTGATGCAACTTAATTCTCATTATTTTTGCAGTCTGTTTTAATTTCAGATAACCTTTCCAAGCCTACATTTTCCTGCGGCAACTGTGTTTGAACAGATTCTAGGCCGGTGGGAAGGAAGCTTCTTTGATCAGTAAATCCACTAGTAGTGGAATTGCTGCCAATTTCCAGTTTACAGTCAACATTAATGATTAGCATTCATTAAGGCTCATTTAAGGGAAATTTTCCTAGTTTTAACTTGCAGGTAAATTCCAGTGTTAAATACTGGCAGTGTCTAGATCAACAAAAAAAATGAAATTGGCTTTCATGCCATGTGCCCAGAACAAATGCATTTTCAGACCTACACCAACACTTTTTGCAGCAATGGCTTCATTAAATGCACTGATAATCATACAGCAGCAAAACAGATGAAAGATTTACCCTCAAAAACTGCTAGCTATCTGGCTTTTTCTAAGGGAATTTAGGCTTGTTCAGATTCCCTACCTACATCTATAAGAACATAAGAAATAGGAGCAGGAGTAGGCCAATCGGCCCCTCGAGCCTGCTCCGCCATTCAATAAGATCATGGCTGATCTGGTCCTAACCTCAAATCATGTCCAATTTCCTGCCCGCTCCCCGTAACCCCTAATTCCCTTTACTTCTAGGAAACTGTCTATTTCTGTTTTAAATTTATTTAATGATGTAGCTTCCACAGCTTCCTGGGGCAGCAAATTCCACAGACCTACCACCCTCTGAGTGAAGAAGTTTCTCCTCATCTCAGTTTTGAAAGAGCAGCCCCTTATCTATCCTACTAGAAGAGAATCCTGGTGGCCTCTACTACAACAACAGAACAACACTTTGCATTTTGCAGTGCCATTAACGTGGTAAAGAATCCAAAGGCATTTCACAGGACCATAATCGGACAAAAATTGACAAAGAGCCAAAGAAGGAGACATTAGGACAGATGACCAAATGCTTGGTCAAAGAGGTTGGTTTTAAGCATCGACTTTAAAGGAGAAGAAAGGTGGAGAGGTGAAAAGGTTTGGAGAGAGATTTGAGGTATACACAAGAGATCAGAGTTGGAGAAACACAGTTATCAGAAGGTTGTAGAGATGGAGGAGGTTACAGAGATTGGGGGGAGGGGGGGTGCATGGAGGGATTTCAACATGAGTATGAGGAACATTAACAAAATTTGTTCACAAAGATGGGTTTTCAGATGGCTGTTAAAGGAGGAGAGGGGAAGGTGGATAAGTAGAAGGGTTTAAGATACGAATTCCAGCATGCAGTCGAGGCAGCTAAAGGCTCTGCCACCAATGGTGTGGTGAAGGGAGAGGTGACATACAAAAGGCTAGTCAGAAGACTAAAGGGTGTGGGCCAGGAATAGAAGACTGGTGGAGGCTGTAGTGATAGGGAGGGGCAAGGTCATGGAGGGATTTGAAGATGAGTTTAAGTTTGATACATTGGGGGACAGGGAGCCACTGTAGGACAGTGATGATGCGGGTGATGGATGAGTGGGACTTAGTGCAGGGCAAGATATAGGTGCCTGTATTTTAATAAGTTGCAATTTGGGAGGATGGAGGATGGGAAGCTAGAAAGGAGGGTGTTACAAATGTGTGTCTGGTATAGATAACCTTGATTTTGATGGTGTCAATCCCTTAAGCATTCTAACTTATTTTTATGGGAGTTGACTCATGTAGCCCTATATCAACTTATGATGGCTTAACCCAGGAATGTATCAATCACATCCCATGTGATTTAGACCAAATACTTGTGCCTTTCACACGTGCATTTCTTCAATTACCCCAATGGTGGAGTGGGTTACTACTAGGTGAAGTGAGGCTTTATAACAGCCGTCAAGCTGTTTTATTCCACAGTAAGATGAACAACAGTTACGATCGGTTTCACTTATTTCCATCAATACAACTTGTCTTTGAGTAATGATCTAAAAATGAATATGTTATGCTATTTCGGTGCTTGAAGCCAATTTCTGAACTCTCCTCTCCTGTGTTCCATCCCCCTCACAGTCCTCTGTGGTATGACTGTCCCCAGCTTTCGTAGCTCTGTTTATAAAAGCATGACTCCAGCATCAACTTTTAGTCAAACTGACACTGCCCCCAACCCCCAACAACCCCACCGAAGAGTAAAATCCACTAGCTTAACTTGGCAATGATCCCTGCTGAGTTCAAATTAATAGAGTTGTTATGGACGAAATGAGTATGAATGATCACTGGAATGTCAATCTATATTTCATTATTGGCAGGATGCTGGTCCAGACTCCCTATCCGAAACTTAATATACACCTGTTAGCCCTGCTGTCCTGTGAATTCAACTCCTTGAGAGCTAATTTTGGCTCAAGTTAACACATTTAAACATATTACACCATCTCCAGACATAATCTGAAAAGTCCAAGAAGTAATAATGTCTGAAGGTGACTATCATGGACAAAGGTTTCGATAATAATGATTTCAGTGGCAGTGGGTATGAGGTACAGGTGGGCAATGTTGCCTATGTGGAAATAGATAGTCTTGGTGATGAATAGGATGTGGGATTTAAAGCTGAGTTCTGGGTTGAACAGGACACCAAGGTTTTGCACAGGCCTGGTGCAGTCCAAGTGAGTTACCGGAGAGCTGGATGGAGTTAGTGGCAAGGGTCCAGGATTCATGAAAATTATGGTATTGATATCCTGATGTTAAGTTGGAAAAAGTTGTGACTCCTTTGTGACCTAATGTTGGATTGTCAGTCTGGCAGCATAAGAGGTGTGCATGGAGTCAAAATGGGTGAAGAAGAGATGGAACTGGCGTTATCGTGGAAGCAAAACCTATACCTACAGTTGATGTCACTGAGGGTAGCATGTAGATGAAGAGGAGGGGCCAAGAATAGAACCTTGGGGGACATTGTAGGGGCAGGAAGAGAAGCCTTTGCCCGACATGCACTGGCAATGTTTGGATAGAAAGAAGTGGAAAATCATGCAAGGGCAGCTGAGTAGAGGATAGGTGATGGAGAATGGGAATGATCCACTGGGTCAAGCACTGCAGAGAGAGATCGAGGGGGACAAGGAGGAATAATGCATCATGATCACAGTCACAGAGGATATTGTTTGTGACTGTAGTCAGGGCTGTCTTAGTGCTATGAGCAGGGTGGAAACTGTCTGAATGGATTTAAACACAGTTTTACAAGAGATAGGTACAGAGCTGGAAGGTAACAACGTATTCAAGAGCCTTAAAGCAGAAAGGGAGGTTGGAGATGAGGCGGTAGTTGAAGAAGATGGATGGCTTTTTGGGGGTGTGGGTGATGACAGTGGTTTTAAACGACAGATGGACGGTACCTGAAGAAAGGGAGCCATTTAAAATGTCAGCTATCTAGGAGTTACAAAGTGATAATGAATTGATGAGCAGGTCAATCTTATGAATGAATCTGCAGTTCATCAATTCTATTTAATTATAATTGCTGCTACAACTTGAGCAATTATATTGTTCTCTACTCTTTTGCAGTTTTCAAAATTTTTTTCCTTGGTCAAACAGGACTGAAGAGCTCTCTGTTACTGCGGAGTACATAATCTGGTGATTGATTGACTATCCCATCATGTGTCAGGGTATCCTCAACTGGGGCTGACTATCCTCACTCAATTTAAGTGCAGTGTTTTGCCAATCAGAATACTAATTTTCAACACAGTAAAGTTCATAATCCATAGCAGTAAGGAAGTCACACATTTTCATGAAATATACACTAATTGTCATAGGAAGCAATAGCCTTTAACTTTTAATTGGATCAAAAGTGAACCTATTATCTTTAACATCTTAATGTTTATCTAATTTTGGTTAAGCTTGACAGTAGGTATAAACATAGATAACAGATGATGACACCAGCATATAACAAATGAACAGTCTGGGAGTCACATTTGCCTCACCAAACCAAAAGATTGTTTGCCAACTATAAGACAGGATAATATCAGTGGAAATTAACAGACTGTTCATGGTATGAAAAACAAGTTACAATACTTTGTGGTGAGGCCTGATCAAATTGAGAGATCTCTCACTGTTACAAATGTGGACTAAGGTTGTAGCCATAAAAATTTGCTTTCTATCTCAAACTGTAGGAGTTGTAGGATAAACCTGATTTCCAGTGATTCTTCAACCTGGACAATAGTCAGTCAAAGAAAGTTACACTCACGGTAGTTTTGTTAATCAAAAGCAATTTAATGATTTAAAAAGTTCACACAAGCATGAAGCAAATCAAGTAATACGTACAACCTTAAAAACCAATGCTTTCAACCTCAAGGCCAAAGAACAAGCAGTTCTTTCATAACTCCTGAAGTTTCTTCTCTCCTCATTGGCTATCCTTCCTTTAAGCAAGCTTCATTAGGCTTCACCTGACTAGTGTCTGAGGTTTTCTTTTTATATTGTTTTTTGACCAATGGGACATAGGATTGGGGGAGTGTCATTTTTTTCATCCAATCATTCCCTTGTTTGCTAGGCTTCATCCATTAACAGGCCTCAATGATTTACAGTTAATTCAGTCAAAAAACAGGTATAAATATCTCAGTTGTTGTTCAGACATTTGGAGTAGTGTAGGCCTCTCTTATCTGTGTGTAGACTCTCTCATGGCCTTGCATGTCTCCAAAATGTCCCGCTTTGCTCCACAACTCTAATTGCCTCAGCAGTCTTTTTCTTTAACCACTTTGTGTGTCTTTGTATGGTATCACACCTGTGGTATGTGACTCCTCTGATCAGTTATTTTCACAAGCAAAAGCCTGTTCAGTTGCTGTTTCTGTCGTTTTAAATTGATGCTGTCCAAATATAATATCCAAAAGGGCAAGTTAACCCTTTCAAATGTAATGAACAAATGTCCAGATGTTTTGAATTCACAATATTCAAGGGGTTTTAACCCCTATCCTACAGACTGTCATCCATGCCAACTGTTGTAAATTCAAGATAAAAGACCTCAAAGCTGTACAATAACAGGCTTGCAGATATTAAGGAACCTGCAAAAATCTGTAAAATCATCATATTACTATTTTTCTGCAACTTATAAGAATTTTCTTTTTGTCATTGATTTAAAAGGAAAAGAGTAATAAGACTAAATGTGCTCTCTATTCAATGACAGTAATTTGATGACAGTTTAATGTGGATATAAATTATTTGGATTTTATGGGATTCTGACAAAAGCCAGTGAAAATAAAGACTATTTTAATTTTGAAAGAAACCAGACAGCAATGAAGAACTATAAGATGCAATGTGTAGGAGTGTAAAGCTATAATTTGAAAGCTGTCCCAGGAAGTGGTCTGTCAGCCTTCCCAAAGGTGGTACAATCCATTCCCTTCCCAAGCAGCAACACCGTATTTCCGTGCATTATCACTAGGGAACTGGACAAGAAAATCATCACTCCTGCCACACGAGGTATGAAAAGAATTTTACCATTTGTTTCTCTAGAAAAGAGAAGACTGCGGGGTGACCTGATAGAAGTCTTTAAGATTATAAAAGGGTTTGATAGGGTATACGTGGAGAAGATGTTGCCCCTTGTGGGGAAGACCAGTACTAGAGGCCATAAATATAAGATAGTCACTAATAAATCCAATACGGAGTTCAGGAGAAACTTCTTCACCCAGAGGGTGGTTAGAATGTGGAACTCACTACCAAAAGGAGTAGTTGAGGTAAATAGCATCAATGCATTTAAAGGGAAGCTAGATGCTAAACACATGAGGAGAAAGGAATAGAAGGATATGCTGATAGGGTTAGATAAAGTAGGGAGGGAGGAATCTTGTGTGGAACATAAACACCAGCACGGACCTATTGGGCCGAATGGCCTGTTTCTGTGCTGTAGATTCTATGTTTCACATCACATGGGCTTCGACTGCTAATTTCACTGTTAAGACCAGCTTGGTGGTGGCATTGTGGAGATGCTACACCACCATTTCCAATATACTGTTGCCACGGATTAAAATTGGTAATGTAAGAACTTTGTTCTCCAAAGGGCAGTGACATCAATGAAATTTAAATAACATTTTCTTTTATAATATTTTTATATTGGGAAGGAATGGCCTTTTCAGCTACCATCAGGACCTTGAAGTAACAGTTTAGCTCAGTGGTAGCACACTCACCTTTAAATCGGCAGGTTGTGGGTTTAAATCCCACTCCAGTAACTAAGCACAGAATTTAAGCAAGTGCTGCAATGTCAGAGATGCTGTCCTTTGGATGAAACATTAAACCGAGGTCTTGTCTGCCTGTTCAGATGGACAAAGGATCACATGGTACTATTTGACGAGCAGGGGAAATTTCTGGCGTCTTGGTCAACACCCCTCAACCAAACAGATTAACTGGTCATTTACCTCATTTGCTGTTTGTAGGATCTTGCTTTGCTCAAATTGACTGCAATATCTACCTACATAACAACAGCAACTGCACTTCTAGAATAATTTCCTGGCTGTCAAGTATTTTGGGATGCCCTGTCAATGTGAAATGTGCTACATAAATGCCAGTTCTTTCTTTGTATCCATTTCACTTCCCCCCACCCCCAATCGATACCCGAATTGCAGCAGCACTACAAAAAATTGAACATGACTATCCGTTCTCCCATGGCACAAAACGCTTCACAACAACACAAGTTGTGGAATATAACTGCAGCACTTGTGTTAGTTCAACACTGTCTCAGACTAAGTGCATCACCCCAGCACAATAGAAGGCAGATATGGTTATCAGCATTTTAACTTTAGTTCATTTTGTTGATGAGGGCTCCTTCTATAAACACCTGGTTTCAACAATGAAAAAAATCAAAACTGTATTTATGAAGAGTTGAGATAATGTTCCCCAGAAAATATTTAGCTTCCTATTCATTTCAACTGACTTTACAAAATTGAAATCAAGTCTGGAACAAATATAAAAATCATGGGCTCTATTTTAGCACCCGCTGTCGGGTGCGTTCCTGGCGGGGGGGGGCTCTGAAAATCGGGGAATCCCGGAGCGGGTCGGGAGCCCGGCTCCAACCCGCCCACTTCCGGGTTCCCCACAGACACACCGACGTGCGCGCGCAGCCCCCGCATGTGGGACTCCCGCAGGCAATTAAAGCCAGTGGGGTGCCACTTGATAGTATTTACTTAGGTTATTTCAGGTCATTAACAGGCCTGATTAAGGGAATATGTGAGGAGGGGTGGGATTTTAGAGACAACTGGGACTGTTTCCCATACTGGGGGAAACACTTCCAGTTGAAATGGACGTGTTGCAGCTGTCAGCCTGTGGCAGCTGCAAAGGTCCATTTGACAGGTGGTGGGGGAAGCCCTCACTCATTGCAGGAGGCCACTCTGTCACTTGGGACAAAGTTTGGCCTCCACCACCCTCCTCCTGACAAGAAAATTCACCATCTTGCACACTTACCCCGAGGTCCAGAGACATGTACCTACCTTGCGGACCCCCTCAGATGTACATCTTCGGGATGGGGACCGCCGTAGCTGCAGTCATGACCTCCTCGGAGGGCGAACAGCATCACCAGCCTCGCCGGCCACGCCGTGCACCTCTGACACGTGGAGCTCCACAACACAGTGCTGTGACACATCCACCTGCACAGCAGGAGGGAGGGCAACCGCAGAGAGAGATGCGTTGCAGAGGGCACTACCCTCGCCACAGGGTCCACAGACCGAGGCTCAGCTTCCTGGACCTCTCTGAGCAGCAGTGCACACGGAGGCACAGAGTCACTCGGCATGTAGTCGTGGACATCTGCAGCCTCCTTCATGCCGAGCTGCTCCTGGCTGGCCCGAGCACTATCTTCTTACCTGTCGCTGTCAAAGTCACCAATGCCCTCAACAACTTCTCCTCCGCATCCTTCCAGGGTGCCACCGGGGACATCGCCGACGTCTCTCAGTCGTCTGCACAAAAGAGCCCTGCAAATACACCTACACCCACTCTGCAGTGACACAATGGATGTCATCAGTTGTGGGTCTTCATTGTGATCCTCAGGAAAGGGCATTACTGCACTAACCAGACAAGATTCGCTAAGACGTGGCAGTAGTAGTGCCAATATAATATGTAATGTGAGTTGGTCAGAAATTCAATATAAGTAAAAACCATGACAAACCCTCAAACACCCTTGTGCATCCCCTTCATGCTCACGACACGTTTGCCTTACGCTTCCTACTGCACATATGTGATGCATGCCCTGTGGCTGCAGCACAGGTAGTGGCAGGTTGAGTGAGGCTGACTGTGAAAGAGATGCATGAGAGGGTGAGTATGAAATAGAGCCATGAGATTGTATGAGGATTGGATTGAGTGGTAGTGGCGGGATGAGTACTGGCGAGGTGAGTAAGTGCAGGTAAGATGAGGATGAGCTTTGAGTGCGTATTAGGGGTGATGTGACAGAGTAGTGTTGGTAGTGCAGAAGGAGATGTGGGGTGGGGGGCGGTGAAGTGGCAGATGGAGTGTCGGGGAATGAGTACGTGTACTCACTTTGGCTGACCTACTTAGGTCATTGCAGTGCCTCCTGCACTGTATGCAGGTGGGCGATATGTTGGTGGTGCAGGTGACTTCCTCTGCCACCTCGAGCCAGGCCTTCCTGGTGGCAGAGGCAGGCCGCTTCCTCCCGCCCGCCGGGGGGAAGATCTCTGTCCTCCCCCTCCTCCTCACCCCATGTATTGATACTTGGAGTGAGGCATCATTAAACTGGGAGCAGCCTTCCCCCTGGGTTGCTCCATGCTGTAATTTTTTCTATTTGTTGCAGCATCTGTCAGTGGAGGACTGCCCCTTTAAATAGAGCTCCTCCAGCTGACAGAGCTTACTGCACATGCGCAGTCCGCCCGATGCGCAGATCAGCAGTGGGGAACCTGGAAGACCAGGTAAGTGGATCCAATTAGGCTACGATCGCGCGGGGGGCAGACTGATTTCGCCGGGCGCGTTACCCACGCGCCCAATAGCCCCACCGCCGCAAACCCACAGCCCTGGTAACATCGAGCCCCATATGTTTGTAATTATTATTTGAGCTCATTCAGTGAAAAAAATAAGTGAACACAGTCAATGCTCTAGCTTTGTATGGAGATAAAATGTTACATTAAAAAAATTGCCAGTATAAAATGATTTGTGATCTAAAACAATGTGATCTTATTAAATTTAAACTGCATTCCAAGTAAACTGAGGCTAGTTATGACAGTTAAGATGTTGAGATAACACAGCGTAAGCCCTTGAGCCAAACATCTGCTAACCACCCCAACTACCTCAAGAATATTTGAGAGCAAAATCATCAGCATGCATAATTAGGGAAAATTTTCAACTAAAAAGCATGTTTCTCTCCCAGACACTTAGTGAGGTAAGACTTGAAACAAATCGTTAAGCTCCTTTATATCCCAGCAAATGAACGTACAGAGACACAGTTATCATCAGGTTTGCTTAGTTCAATTAGTGCTACTTATCATTGTGTAATGATGCAAAATAAAGATGTGCCATGCTTCTCCATTTTACTGGGTCATCTTACCTGACTTAAATAAGATGTCATCTAACTATTCTCCAGCATGTTTAGTCCCTTTGCCTCAGCAAAGGCCCTCACAGCTCTCCCTTTAACAAACTTGAATGCCCTCGCAGCCTTCGTTTCAAAAGTATGTATTTCTGGACCTTTTCCCTCTCACAGCAACTTCTCCCTCTCTTTTATCTCTCACTTCACAGACACAGATCAAAAGGTTTCCAACACAATGGGGGCAATTTTAACGGAGAGCCGGGGACTGATTTTATCTTCTGGGATCACCTGCATGCTTGTCATCAGTCTCCCGTCTGGGACCAGAAGGCATGGTACCCGGCACTCAAGTAAGTGGTGGGGAGGGGAATTGGAAGGGCATGGTGGTCAGGGGAAGGGGAGGGAAGTCCGGGCAGGGGAGGCCCAAGGTTTCATCCTAGGGCCCAGTGTAGCACATCTGCTCCTCCTTGCACACAACAAAACTAAAAAAAATTAAAAACGATTGACCTTTCTGGGCCTTTTCTGCCCTAGCTCCTCTTGCTGCCAGGTTGGCCACAATGGTTTTCCCGTGTAGGCTTCCAGTTAAGATTGCAGTCGGGCCCCGATGATGTCACTTGTGCTTGATCTGCATAGTTAAACTCAGAGGGTTGTGAATCTTTGGGATTCTCTACCCCAGAGAGCTGTGGATGCTCAGTCGTTGAGTATATTCAAGACTGAGATCGATAGATTTTTGGACACCAAGGGAATCAAGGGATTTGGGGATAGGGCAGGAAAGTGGAGTTGAGGTAGAAGATCAGCCATGATCTTATTGAATAGCAGAACAGGCTTGAGGGGCTGTATGGCCTTCTCCTATTTCTTATATTCTTAAAGAAGGACCCCGCTGCCTTCCAGCGGGTGTCCCTCTTGCCTGTTCAGAAGAAGGGAAGGCAGGGGGGTCAGATCAGTTTCCGCTGGGAGGGCAGGGTTAAAATCGCCCTCATTAATGAGTTGGAGGTGTTTTTTTTTGATTACCCAGACAAGTTACTGCATTGCTTATTGTTTAGTCTCTGGGAGAAACAACTTTGATTTAGCATATTAAACACCTTTCGTCGAGGAGTATTTTTTAAAAAACTTGTGGAAATACAGTTGCTCAAAACGATATTAAAAGTAGTTCTTATTTTCAAGTCGTTTCTTGGAAAAAATGGTCAAAAAATCCTGAGATGTGACAATATGACTGACTAATGAGTAGACAATCAGTATTGAATAGCAATATGAATTTTCAGGTTCTTGCATTTAATTCTGTAAATGATGATATTCTCTGTTACTAGAAAAATCAAAATGTAAAAACATGGTAAAAAAATCAGCAGATTTTTTTTAAATGAAAAAGTTCCATTCTAGAATGCATGCATCATATTGGGGCAGTTCAATACAAGATCTATTCATGTTAAATACAAATCATTCAGGGTTTCCTCATTAACCAGCAGCTATAATTAGCAGGAGTGTGATTGAAACTGCAATGTATGACGTGATTTTTCATTTTACCAATTTTGCAAGATCAGTGATTTGTTTTCTGGGCACATGTCTAATGTTGTGACTATTTCACAATGATACAGTTACATTAAAAGTCATTGATATTTTCACTGCCATACTCAGTTTTTAGGTTCTTGTTTGTTTTCTGAATTAATTTCAGCCCCAGAAGTGATATTGACATGTGGATGCTATATTGTTATGCAGTCAATTTGGAATGAAGTACTCAGACAGACTGTCACAAAACAAGTAAGAAGCTTGGCTGATGTTCCACTTGCTGGAACATGCAAGACAGTTAATCATTAGACTATTTGTAGTTTGTTGTTAATGTGGCCATTATAGTATGAATTTGTTGGCTGGTTTAGTATTAACAAAGGCAGGCTCAATTGCATTAATCTGATTTAAGCAACACAACTTCTGTCCTAGATGATTTTTGTATTTGGTTGAAGAATTTCCAGAGACCCTGTTTCATATAACAGGGTCTCTGGAAAGAGACCCTGTTATATGAAACACTGACGTGGACTCTGGTGTGGGGCTGGCTGGCTGACTGAAATTTCCACAATACCTCCACAAATGTGTTGGCTGGATTTTTTAGTAGGAAAAAATCCAGCCAACACATTTGTAATTGAATGAAATAAAATTCTTATTTTTTCTAAAATTGTGGTTGGTTGCCTTTCATTTTATCCTACCAAGAAACAGTGGAATGAGCTCTATATATCAATGGAAATCAATGCCTCAGTCATAAAATGCATTATCTCCAATTGCGAACTCCCTGAATATTATACTTTTAAAAACTTTTAATAATTCCTGGAGTCCATTCATGTTTGCAACTCCGAGAGATCTGATCGAGGAGTTCAAAATTATGAGGGGTTTTGATAAGGTAAGTTGGAAAAAACTATCTCCACTACTCAATGAGTTGATAACTAGAGGGTATAAATTTAACATCAGTGCCAAAATAATGAGTGGAGAAGTAGAATTTTTTTTTAAATGGAGAGGATTATTAGGGTCCTACCAGAAACAATGGTGGATGCACAACCACTCTTGCTTGGCCTAATGCTTTCTGAACAATCACCAAAGGCTTGCTCTCATCAGACTTTGTCCCCCCACCTTTTAGGACTGCCATTATCACTGCTCTCAAAAACATTCTCCCATGATCAGTCTGTCTCTTGCAACTATTGCTCCACCTTCCTACCTTTTTAATGTACTCGAATTTGTTATTGTCACCCAGCTTCATGCCCACCTTTCCCAGTTCTCTCTTCAAATTCCTTCAATCTGGTGCCCACACTGCATATAGCTGCAAAACTGACCTCTTCAAGAACACCAATTACATCCTTTGTGACAGTGACCGCAGTGTGCAATCCTTCCTTCCGTGGCAAAAATTCTTGAAATGCCCTTTTGAACCCACTAGCAAAACTTATTATCTCTCAAGATAAGAGGCTGGCCATTTAGGACCGAGATGAGGAAAGATTTCTTCACTTACAGGGTTCTGAATCTTTGGAATTCTCTACCCCAGAGGGCTGTGGATGCTCAGTCGTTGAGTATATTCAAGACTGAGATCGATGGATATTTGGACATCAAGGGATATGGAAATAGGACGGGAAAGTGAAGTTGAGGTCAAAGATCAGCCATGATCTTATTGAATGGTGCAGCAGGCTCGAGGGGCCATATAGTCTACTCCTGCTCCTATTTTTTATGTTCTTAGCCAAGGATGAGGGTGCAGGGGATTAAAAAGCCAGCACATCTCCTGTAATGATTGTTACATTCCACCTCCATAGGATCAGATTAAGTGTCCCTCAAGGCTCTGTCCTTCGCACCCATCTTTTCTCTATCTACATGCTGCCCTTGGTGATATAATCTGTGGGCATGCAGTCAGTTTTCAGACATATGCAAATGAAATTCAGCATTAGTGTGTGGCCACCATTTCTGACTCCTCGGCCACCAATGTATTTGCCCAGCTGTTTAGCCAATAGTAAGCTCTGAATGAGCAAGAATTTCCTTCAATCAAAACCATCCTATTTGGTCTCTTTCCTAAAACCTCTGCAACTTAGCACCTGACTCCCCTCCCTCTCTCTCTCTCTAGCAGCTCACTTGGACTGAACCTTGCTGTTCATGTTTGACTTTGATCTTCAAGCTCTACATGCTTGTCACCACCAAGACTGCCTATTTCCACCTTCACAAAATTGTCCACCATTCACCAGCTCACATATGTGCAATTTGGAGAATCATAATTATGATGTAAAGGAACACAGCTGATCAAAAAGCGTGGCTGATGATGGGAAAGTGCTGATGGCTACCAGGAGAAGTCAGTGCTGGATAGAGGTCCAGTAGAGTTTCTATCTGTGATGTCTTGCCTCTAGCTTGAGATCCCCAAGGCCTGCTTATGAGTGTAGGTCGTTACCTGAGCATCAACATTTACATCGATCACTTATCTCCACGGAGAACTTTCTGCGAGCTTGGAGGATGCTGCAGAGGAATCCACCAAGAAGGAAGGGTTCTCTGCACTGTATTTTCCCATGGATAAGGTGGCAACATCAATCACACCTGCTGTGCTGACTTTAGGTGTGCAGGATGTAGACACTGAGGGAGCATCTGCTCGGAATTTTCCCAGTGATGTTATGGAAACAATAAATGACAGATATGATGTCCTTGGACAGACAATTGCCATGCCAGTAGTGAGATATGCACACTTTTCAGATGTCCAATATTTTGTGCTCACAGATTATTAGCCATTGTGAGGACCTGCCTTCGAGCAGTGGCATGAACACAGTAGCACTGGTGCAGGCAGATAGCTATTACATTGTCAGCAGGCACAATTATTTACAAATCCAGGTGCAGATTTAGGCAGGTGCAGGAAGCGCACTTGTGGTGGGAGCCTGGAAACTGCATGTAAGTGAAATTTAAAGGGATGGGGACAATTGAAGGGACATGTCAGAACAGGGTGGCAAAAATTTGGAAATGGCCAAAAGGCATTTCAACCTACTAGCAGCCTTTGCCAAGGCCGAAGGAGAGGCGATTAAACAGTTACAAACAAAAATTAAGGGAAAGGAAATCCTATGTGTAGGCAAGTGATGGAGCAGCTCACCACTCAACCTCCTGATTGATAGCTGCTGTATGGAGATAGTGGCCCTCAATGCTATCCTACATCACCATAAGTTCTCACTGCAGCATGTCTGGAAGGTGGTAGAAGCAGGCTTGAGATCACAACTGACCAGTACTGTCACTGGCTATGCTAGACCTTTGCTGCATTTTTAAAAATTGTTCATTCTCAGGATGTGGGCATCACTGGCAAGCCCATCCCTAATTGCTCTTGAGAAGGCACCTTCAATGAACTGTGTACAACTGAGTGGCTTGCTAGGCCATTTCAGAAGGCAGTTAAGAATCAACCACATTGCTGTGGGTCTGGAGTCACATATAGGCCAGACTGGGTAAGGATGGCAGGTTTCCTTCCTAAATGACATTAGTGAACCAGACAGGTTTTTACAACAATCTGGTAGTTTCATGGTCACTAATACTAATTTTTTATTTTAGATTTTATTTAATTAACTAAACTTAAAATCCCCAACTGCTGTGGTAGGATTTGAACTCACATCTCTCGATTACTAGGCCAGTAACATAACCACTATATAGCAAACAGTACAGCTCTGCATCTGGCTTTCTGCTGACCTGCACCCAATGAGGACAGTTCTTCATAATTGTTGCCAGTTAGCTGCATTAATGCCTGCAAGTATGGTTAGAAGGAACGTGGTAAGTTTGGCTAATCAGGCATTGCTGGTTGATGATCACCTTGGTATGCCTTTTCATGCAGTTTCAAAGAAAGCATGAAATGAACCAATGCTCTGCACCTGACTTGAAAGTACTCAATGCTGGAGATTGGTTACTGAAATTAGAAATCCATTTCATTGCCCAGCTCTGTCACAAAAATACACCAAAAATATTTTTTTAGAAAAAAACTTTAATACCATCTGTCTGAGGTGAGTTTTCATCCATGTCCTTATGGTGAAAAGATTGCATAGGATATAGAGACACAAATTGGACAATGTGTAAGATAAGTAGCAATAAAACAGGATGTGGGAACTCATTAAACAAATGTGAAAATTACATAGAATGTACAGCACAGAAACAGGCCAAAAGATCCATGCTGGTGTTTATGCACCATACAAGCCTCCTCCCACCCCTCTTCATCTAACCCTATCAGCATAACCTTCTATTCCTTTCTCCCTCATGTGTTTTTCCAGCTTCCTCTTAAATGAATCTGTGCTATTCGCCTCAACTACTCCATGTGGTAGCGAGTTCCACATTCTAACCACTCAAAATTCACGTTGAAGCATCATACAGAAAGGAATCCAGAGAGGTCTATGTAATACCAGGTACGGTAGCATAGTGGTTATGTTACTGGACCAATAATCCAGAGTTGTGAGTTCAAATCCTACATGGCAGCTGGGGAATTTAAATTCAATTAATTAAATTAAAATATTAGCATTCGTAATGGTGGCTATGAAACTACTGGATTGTCATAAAAACCCATCTGGTTCACTAATGCCCTTTAGGGAAGGAAACCTGCCATCCTTACCCGGCCTAGCCTATATGTGACTCCTAGACCCACAGCAATGTAGTTGATTCTTAATTGCCCTCTGAAATGGCCTAGCAAGCCACTCAGTTGAAAAATCTTGCTGAAAAAAGTCATAATAAGAATAAAACCAGACGGACCACTAGGCACCGGACACGACAAGGCAAACCAAGCTCAGTCGACCCTGAAAAGTCCTCCTCATAAACATCTGGGGACTTGTGCCAAAATTGGGAGAGCTGTCCCACAGACTAGTCAAGCAACAGCCTGACACAGCCATACTCTCAGAATCATACCTTTCAGCCAATGTCCTAGACTCCTCCATCATTATCCCTGGGTGTGTCCTGTCCCACCGGCAGGTCAGACCCACTAGAGGTGGCGGTACAGTGATATCCAGTCAGGAGGGAGTGGCCCTGGGAGTCCTCAACATTGACTTTGGACCCCATGAAATCTCATGGCATCAGGTCAAACATGGGCAAGGAAACCTCCTGCTGATTACCACCTACCGCCCTCCCTCAGCTCATGAATCAGTCCTCCTCCATGTTGAACACCACTTGGAGGAAGCACTGAGGGTAGCAAGGGCACAGAATGTACTCTGGGTGGGGGACTTGAATGTCCATCACCAAGAGTAGCTCGGTAGCACCACTGCTGGCCGAGTCCTGAAGGACATAGCTGCCAGACTGGGCCTGCGGCAGGTGGTGAGCGAACCAGCACGAGGGAAAAACTTACTTGACCTTGACCTCGTCCTCACCAATCTAACTGTCGTAAATGCATCTGTCCATGACAGTATTGGTAGGAGTGACCACCGCACAGTCCTCATGGAGACGAAGTCCCGTCTTCGCACTGAGGACACCATCCAACGTGTTGTGTGGCACTACCACCGTGCTAAATGGGATAGATTCAGAACGGATCTAGCAGCTCAAAATTGGGCTTCCATGAGGCGCTGTGGGCCATTAGCAGCAGGAGAACTGTATTCCAGCACAATTTGTAATCTCATGGCCCCAGCATATTCCTCACTCTACCATTACCAACAAGCCAGGGGATCAACCCTGGTTCAATAAGGAGTGTAGAAGAGCATGCCAGGAGCAGCACCAGGCGTACCTAAAAATTAGGTGCCAACCTGGTGAAGCTACAACACAGGACTACATGCATGCTATGGACTAGAGCTAAGCGATTCCACAACCAATGGATCAGATCAAAGCTCTGCAGTCCTGCCACATCCAGTCATGAATGGTGGTGGACAATTAAACAACTAACGGGAGGAGGAGGCTCTGCAAACATCCCCATCCTCAATGATGGCGGAGTCCAGCACGTGAGTGCAAAAAACAAGGCTGAAGCGTTTGCAACCATCTTCAGCCAGAAATGCCGAGTGGATGATCCATCTCGGCCTCTTCCCGATATCCCCACCATCACACAAGCCAGACTTCAGCCAATTCGCTTCACTCCACATGATATCAAGAAATGGCTGAGTGCATTGGATACAGCAAAGGCTATGGGCCCCGACAACATCCCAGCTGTAGTGCTGAAGACCTGTGCTCCAGGACTGGCTGCGCCTCTAGCCAAGCTGTTCCACTACAGCTGCAACACTGGCATCTACCCGACAATGTGGAAAATTGCCCAGGTATGTCCTGTCCACAAAAAGCAGGACAAATCCAATCTGGCCAATTACCGCCCCATCAGTCTACTCTCAATCATCAGCAAAGTGATGGAAGGTGTCGTCGACAGCGCTATCTAGCGACACTTACTCACCAATAATCTGCTCACCGATGCTCAGTTTGGGGTCCGCCAGGACCACTCGGCTCCAGACCTCGTTACAGCCTTGGTCCAAACATGGACAAAAGAGCTGAATTCCAGAGATGAGGTGAGAGTGACTGCCCTTGACATCAAGGCAGCATTTGACCGAGTGTGGCACCAAGGAGCCCTAGTAAAATTGAAGTCAATGGGAATCAGGGGGAAAACTGTCCAGTGCCTGGAGTCATACCTAGCACAAAGGAAGATGGTAGTGGTTTTTGGAGGCCAACCATCTCAGCCCCAGGACATCGCTGCAGGAGTTCCTCAGGGCAGTGTCCTAGGCCCAACCATCTTCAGCTGCTTAATCAATGACCTTCCCTCCATCAAAAGGTCAGAAATGGGGATGTTTGCCGATGATTGCACAGTGTTCAGTTCCATTCGCAACCCCTCAAATAATGAAGCAGTCCGAGCCCACATGCAGCAAGATCTGGACAACATCCAGGCTTGGGCTCATAAGTGCCAAGTAACATTTGCGCCAGACAAGTGCCAGGCAATGACCATCTCCAATAAGAGAGAGTCTAACCACCTCCCCATGACTTCAACGGCATTACCATCGCCGAAATCCCCACCATCAACATCCTGGGGGTCACCACTGACCAGAAACTTAACTGGACCAGCCATATAAATACTGTGGCTACAAGAGCAGGTCAGAGGCTGGGTATTCTGCAGCGAGTGACTCACCTCCTAACTCCCCAAATCCTTTCCACCATCTACAAGGCACAAGTCAGGAGTGTAATGGAATACTCTCCACTTGCCTGGATGAGTGCAGCTCCAACAGCACTCAGGAAGCTCGACACCATCCAGGACAAAGCAGCCCGCTTGATTGGCACCCCATCCACCACCCTAAACATTCACTCCCTTCACCACCGGCACACAGTGGCTGCAGTGTGTACCATCCACAGGATGCACTGCAGCAACTCACCAAGGCTTCTTCGACAGCACCTCCCAAACCTGGGACCTCTACCACCTAGAAGGACAAGAGCAGCAGGCACATGGGAACAACACCACCTGCACGTTCCCCTCCAAGTCACACACCATCCCGACTTGGAAATATATCGCCGTTCCTTCATCGTCGCTGGGTCAAAATCCTGGAACTCCCTTCCTAAAAGCACTGTGGGAGAACCTTCACCACACGGACTGCAGCAGTTCAAGAAGGCGGCTCACCACCACCTTCTCAAGCAATAAATGCTGGCCTTGTGGAAAACCTTAAAGGAATGCCTGACCAAAATTAACTTTCTAATACATCTAAACCATAAAGCTGAACATATTAATTTCTTAATACCCTAAAACCAAAGAAAAGAAGCAAAGCATGATGGATAAAAGTTGACCATGTTAGCTAACCAGCTGAAAATAATGAGAAGCTTAAAGTGTTCACGTTCCCAGCAAAGACACACAGAAGAGCCAATGTCTTTGCTTATGAGATAACTGTCTAACTAACAGAAATTAATGACCATATAGCCTTGAGACTAGGAAAGTCTCTACTGATAAGGGAGCCGTGTTGCTAAGGCAACGTACCTTTCCCAGATCCTGTGAGAAGCCACCTAAAGGCATGAGAACCTGGAGGGTGGGTTCCCTATTTTTGATTGACTAACCCACTTGACCACTGAGAGTGTACATGTACACCTATATTCTATGATGGACAGACATTACTAATTGAACTGTATAAAAGTTAACTGTTTCATCTGCTCAGCGAAGAGGTGGTTCCAACCATTGCTTGGAACACAGCTTCCACTTGTACAAGTTTCTTAATAAATTCTTACTTGTCTGAAAATAAGTGTTTGGAGTTAATGCATTGTGTATAATAGGTAATCAAGTTTTCGACAGCCTCGCCAGCGACGCCCACACCCCATGAACGAGCAAAAAAAATACATGTACAGTATATCCTCCAGACACCAGGAGATGGGATGGTTCGTTTAAAGGATGTAAAAATGACAGACATATAATTAAAAGTTTCACTTGGTGGAATAGAAATTATATGTAAAGAGTTAAACTGTCGATAACAAAGTAGGGGAATAGTACTGGCCGACAGAAAAAGAACTTGTTAAAACTAAAGTTATTGATAAGGGACAAGCTCACTAAAATTCTCCATATATGGGGTTGTATTGTGTGATGCAGAATAGTGTGGATTGTCACAAAGAAGGATTGAGAGAAATGTATAAAAATTGGGTGTTTGTAATGAGTATTTGGATTTGTAAAGGCCTCAGATACCGAGCTCAGAACTGTAACACGTTTGAATCCCCAACCAACCATCATTAGGTCTGGTTAAAGTATGACCTTTTAAGTGTTTATTTATGTGCTATTACATATACTTGCTTAATAAATCTGTGACACCTGATATTCAATGTTTAGAACCTTATTGATTTGAGGTGTAAATTATAAATAAGAACACCTATCCTCTAACAGAAGGGACAGAGAAGAGGGAATTGGGAGTTTTAGAGTGAGCGACAGTTTTTGAGGGATTTAGGGGAGAGTTTTTTTCCATGGGCAGGTGGCAAGGGTAGTGGAAATCAGGGAAGGTAGGGGATGTGGATAGTAAGGAGATGAGGATGTAGTCAGAGATATCCTTGTTGGTGACTAACTCTGTCTGCAATAAGGCAGTTGGTAGTACTAAGAAAGATTGGTTGCACCTTTCCTTAATAGTATTTCCCAACTCTATATGGGAGAATGAATGGAGCAGAATAATTTATCAAATTCTATATATATAGCATTCGTAGTTAAAGACCACTTTGCAAAATGTTCTGGCAGAAAAATAAAGATGACCACCTACCTATTTTGAGCCTGAGTTGTCCCTCAACGAAAGGAAGAACTGTGTTACATCTTTCTTTGTTCAGGGTAGTCTCTGACTGAACATTGCTACGAAGTTCAGATGGGGTTCTGGACTTTTCAATAAACTTTTTTTAAAATCCAGTAATGTGTCAAAAGCAGATTATCATTCAGTGTAGCAGAGATCATAGGCCAGGACATTATATGATGCTAGAACCAATTTGAATAATAAATATAATTAGGTCTGCTTCATATAGTTAAACAAAGAAACAAATCAAGTGAACATTTTGGATTAATGCACAGTGCATCTTAGATTACTTCTCTACTTGTTGGAGGCTACACATCACGGAGATTGATATCAATTGTGTTCTGCAATGTTACAGCATCACACCATCTTTGTATAAATGAGCACGTCAACGATTTTGGCCCCCATAACAGGCCTAAACGAATTTCTAGCCAAATAGTTTATTCGTATTGATATTTGATTGTCCTAATTCATCTAAAAAGTCATAATCAAAGCATATTAATATAGGTTACTCATAATCCAATAAAACCTAGCATACTTGTTACATCACTTGCCCATTGCGAGGCTGTTTTCATTATGCCAAATTGATAGCCTGTTACATCCATTATTGTCATTGTTTACACTGCAATTCTCAGCTGGTTTGCTGTCTGTATTAATACAAGGAAACAACCTGAGGGGTCAAGAGATAGTTTTTTTCCTGCCCATCATTTTCGTACGTTCATATATCAACCATCAGTAGGTTCAACCTTGGATGAAATATTTCATTTCTGTAGTGAAGGTTTGATCTCACACAGTGGGGAATGGAACACTTCTATTTTTAGTACCCATTGTCCGCATCAATTGATCCTTTGTTAGATATATCATGACAGGGTGAAGATTAAAGTTCCTTTGACTGTCACAACAATATGACTTATTACGATCCCCATAAGAACATATCTTACTAAATCTATGTTATTATTTCTGTCTCTCACACTCGCTATCTTTTGGTCTTTCTGGGTGAGATTGCCAATTTACTTAATTTGGGCCCATTTATGGGTAGTTTTGTCTTGTGGACAAGCACCCATTAGGAACTAGGTCAAGACTATTAAACTCATCTCACATAGGTGAAAGATAGGAGACTTTCATGCAATCAGTTTGGACTAAATTTGAACACAGTTCCCAGAGAGAGAAAAAAATAAAGGCCACAATTTTATTTATTTATTATAAAAATAACAATAGGCTATTGCCAAAACTTGTGATAAATACTTATGAGCAAATAACATTCAATTAGCAGAAAAGCTGCACGTGCTGTTTCTGGATTAAAGGCAAATTGCCCCTTGGGTTATTTGATCTTTTGGTGGACAGAACACCCGAGAATTTTGGATCTTCTGTCCATCAGACCACAAAGCGTTATTACCTGTAGCAATATCTTCCATATTTTCATTGTAACCTCAAAAGTAAAGAACTAATTTTAATGATTATCAATATATTTAGCTATATATAAGTGAGGCACATTGGAGGAAGGATTGGCTCAGTGAGAAATACCACTTTGAGAGAAAGGTTTGTAACTAATATTAATACCACTTAATGGATTATTTTCCAGTCGTAAACCACTGCTCATTGTCCTGTATCCTATTTAATTTTGCAGTTTTGATCATTTAAAGGTATCTTGTAAACAAGCAAGTACAAAAAGCATGGCTACCAACAATTTTAAAGGTTCTCCATTCTATAATCTTTTTAAGAGTTTACCAGCCATGATGAACTCACATCCTAAAACTTTTTTTAAAAAGTTTTTTTTCCCCCCAGAACTTTGAGTTTTCTCTCTCTCCCAGATTACTAGGCAATTGTTGTGAATGGCCCAGAAATTTCTTGGAGTGGTGAACAAACAGTGCTAGCCGCTCCATAGATTTACAACTAACCCACGAATTTACCACGGGTCTTTACTGGGTGCACATCCTCGGATAGGAAGCGGAGAAGAGCCCAGCGTTAGTTCAAACTAAGCTTGGACTCATGGGAGAAGCGAGAGGAACACTCTTTCCCCTCGGCCGATCAGATTGAAGTGTTTTCGACAAGCTGCGAACCTGTTTCTGCAAGCTTGGAACATGAAATCCAGGAAGTGAAAGGTACAACATTAAAATCATTGTAAGGCAGTCCTGAGTGAGGGGGATTGGTAGTGAGGGAGGGAGAAGGTGTAAGGGAGAGGGTGTGAGGGAGGGAGAGGGTGTAAGGGAGAGGGTGTGAGGGAGGGAGAGGGTGTAAGGGAGAGGGTGTGAGGGAGGGAGAGGGTGTAAGGGAGAGGGTGTGAGGGAGGGAGAGGGTGTAAGGGAGAGGGTGTGAGGGAGGGAGAGGGTGTAAGGGAGAGGGTGTGAGGGAGGGAGAGGGTGTAAGGGAGAGGGTGTGAGGGAGGGAGAGGGTGTAAGGGAGAGGGTGTGAGGGAGGGAGAGGGTGTAAGAGAGAGAGTGTGAGGGAGGGGAGAAGGTGTAAGGGAGAGGGTGTGAGGGAGGGGAGAAGGTGTAAGAGAGAGAGTGTGAGGGAGGGGAGAAGGTGTAAGGGAGAGAGTGTGAGGGAGGGGAGAAGGTGTGAGGGAGGGGAGAAGGTGTAAGGGAGAGAGTGTGAGGGAGGGAGAGGGTGTGAGGGAGGGGAGAAGGTGTAAGGGAGAGGGTGTGAGGGAGGGAGGGGGTGTAAGGGAGAGGGTGTGAGGGAGGGAGAAGGTGTGAGGGAGGGGAGAAGGTGTGAGGGAGAGGGTGTGAGGGAGGGAGGGGGTGTAAGGGAGAGGGTGTGAGGGAGGGAGGGGGTGTAAGGGAGAGGGTGTGAGGGAGGGAGAAGGTGTGAGGGAGGGGAGAAGGTGTGAGGGAGAGGGTGTGAGGGAGGGAGGGGGTGTAAGGGAGAGGGTGTGAGGGAGGGAGAAGGTGTGAGGGAGAGGGTGTGAGGGAGGGAGGGGGTGTAAGGGAGAGGGTGTGAGGGAGGGAGAAGGTGTGAGGGAGGGGAGAAGGTGTAAGGGAGAGGGTGTAAGGGAGGGAGAGGGTGTAAGGGAGAGGGTGTGAGGGAGGGAGAGGGTGTAAGGGAGAGGGTGTGAGGGAGGGAGAGGGTGTAAGAGAGAGGGTGTGAGGGAGGGAGAGGGTGTAAGAGAGAGGGTGTGAGGGAGGGAGAGGGTGTGAGGGAGGGAGAGGGTGTAAGGGAGAGGGTGTGAGGGAGGGAGAGGGTGTAAGGGAGAGGGTGTGAGGGAGGGAGAGGGTGTAAGAGAGAGGGTGTGAGGGAGGGAGAGGGTGTAAGGGAGAGGGTGTGAGGGAGGGGAGGTGTAAGAGAGAGAGTGTGAGGGAGGGAGAGGGTGTAAGGGAGAGGGTGTGAGGGAGGGAGAGGGTGTAAGGGAGAGGGTGTGAGGGAGGGAGAGGGTGTAAGGGAGAGGGTGTGAGGGAGGGAGAGGGTGTAAGGGAGAGGGTGTGAGGGAGGGAGAGGGTGTAAGGGAGAGGGTGTGAGGGAGGGAGAGGGTGTAAGGGAGAGGGTGTGAGGGAGGGAGAGGGTGTAAGGGAGAGGGTGTGAGGGAGGGAGAGGGTGTAAGGGAGAGGGTGTGAGGGAGGGAGAGGGTGTAAGGGAGAGGGTGTGAGGGAGGGAGAGGGTGTAAGGGAGAGGGTGTGAGGGAGGGAGAGGGTGTAAGAGAGAGGGTGTGAGGGAGGGAGAGGGTGTAAGGGAGAGGGTGTGAGGGAGGGGAGAAGGTGTAAGGGAGAGGGTGTGAGGGAGGGAGAGGGTGTAAGGGAGAGGGTGTGAGGGAGAGAGTGTGAGGGAGGGAGAAGGTGTAAGGGAGAGGGTGTGAGGGAGGGGAGAAGGTGTAAGGGAGAGGGTGTGAAGGAGGGAGAAGGTGTAAGGGAGAGGGTGTGAGGGAGGGGAGAAGGTGTAAGAGAGAGAGTGTGAGGGAGGGGAGAAGGTGTGAGGGAGGGGAGAAGGTGTAAGGGAGAGAGAGAGGGAGAGATGTTGTGAATGAGGGGGAGAGAGAGTGATAGAGTAAGGGGAGAGGGGGTTGGAAGAGATGGAGTGAGAGAGGGAGGGTGTCGTTGGGGAACCTATGCGCTGTGGTCATGTGAGTTGCTATTTATTTCAAGCCCCGCTCCCTCTCTGGTATCATGGAGGAGTTCACGGGCAGCTGGAGACTGATAGATTCGCAGAACTTCGACAATTACATGAGGGAACTGGGTGAGTGGCGATCTTCAAACAGGCAGAGTCAAATAAATAAAATAGCGGGGGGAAATCATCAATTCCGGAATAAAATGTCATAAATATCTAAAACAGCAAAAAATACATACCAAAACAATTTAAAAATTGAACACCAAAAATGATTTAAAAATTAATGACCAAAAATAGTAAACAAGTGAAAAAATAATTAATAAATTGTCGAAAATAAAATAATCAAATGCCCAAGACAATTTGTAAACTCATTCCATAAATAAGAGATTAAATAGAAAAAATGGTTTAAATAAACAACCAAAACAAATAATTAAGTACGTCTCAAAAGAACGAGGTAAAAACCCGACCCAAATAAGGATTAAAAAGACGGGGCTCGAGCAACTGGCAACAAAATCAATAGAAGTCTGAGGGAAGAATTTACCTCAGTGAGGCCACGTCGCCTTCTCGGGGGTCACGGTTTTATATTATTGATCCTTTATCGATATCGGTGATCAATAACTGATGAGTGGCGGTTGGGCACGAGCGCAGCTCCAACGGTTCCGCCACGTGCGGATTCCCGCCTTCAGTGGGGGAGGGGAGACCGTTGGCCGCCTCTGCCCAGCATTAATAGTATCAATAGCCATCATTATTAGTAATAATGTTAGTATTAGCTGACATCAGTAATGATGCTCTGTCTAATTCACTATCTTTTTTTCATAATATATGACACGATTATGCAGATATATTATGGTGAATTAATGTTTTAGAAATATTACTACTAATAAGTATTAATTGTTGATTAGTATCAATTAGTTCATAGTATTAGTATTTGATCAGTACTGATTATTTTAATTCATACAATATACATCTGGTTTGCAGTTATAACGTGTATATGTTTGTTGTGTATCTCTTATTAGTAGATACATATCTATTAGTATTTAAAGTATTAGTTGTATTTGATCAATAGTGATGCATTATTTTACTAATCTTATAAAAAGAAAGGCTTGCATTTATATAGCGCCTTTCACGACATCAGGATGTCCCACTGCCCTTTGCAGCCGGTGAAGTACTTTTTGAAATGTAGTTAGGGTTGTAATGTAGGAAACGTGGCAGCCAATTTTCGCACAGCAAGATCCCACCAACAACGGTGTGATAATGAACAGATAATCTGTTTTAGTGATATTGGTTCAGGGATAAATATTGGCCAGGACACTGGGAAGAACTCTCCTGCTCTTCTCCGAAATCGTGCCATGAGATCTTTTAGTCCACCTGAGAGGGCAGATGAGGCCTCAGTTTAACATGTTATCCGAAAGACTGGAATGTCAGCCTGGATTATGTGCACAAGTCTCTAATGTGGGGCTTGAACCCACAACCTTCTTACTTAGAGGTGAGAGTGTTACCAACTGAGCCAAGGCTGATATATACACATATAAGCGTATGTGAATATATTTTTTTAAATTGTGCTTAGGATGTGGGTGACTTTGGCAAGGCCGCATTTATAGTTACCCTGAGAAGCTGGTGTTTCTTTACCGCTGCAATTCTTATGGTGATGGTGCTCCCAAGATGGTGTTAAATAAGGAATTCCAGGCTGTTGACCTAGTGATGATGAAGGAATGGCGACATATGTCCAAGTCAGGATAGTGTAAACTCAGAGTTGACGGTGTTCCCCTGACATTACTTTGCGTCAGTATTTACAGTCGAAAAAGAGGTTGGCATGCCGGAAATCCCAAGAAAACCTATATTGAATCGGGGACAGGGACTCGATAAAATTAACATAAGTAAAGCAACAGTAATGAAGAAAATAATAGCACTAAAGAGTGACAAATCCCCAGGACCAGATGGTTTCCATCCCAGGGTTTTAAAGGAAGTAGGTGAGCACATTGCGGATGCCCTAACTATAATCTTTCAAAGTTCTCTAGATTCAGGAACTGTCCCTCTAGATTGGAAAATTGCACATATCACTCCGCTTTTTAAGAAAGGAGAGAGAGGGAAACCGGGGAATTACAGACCAGTGAGCCTCTGTTGTGGGGAAAATGCTGGAGTCTATAATTAATGATAGGGTGACTGAACACCTCGAGAATTTTCAGTTAATCAGAGAGAGCCAGCATGGATTTGTGAAAGGTAGGTCGTGCCTGACAAACCTGATTGAATTTTTTGAAGAGGTGACTAAAGTAGTGGTCAGGGGAATGTCAATGGATGTTATTCATATGGACTTCCAGAAGGCATTTGATAAGGTCCCACATAAGAGACTGTTAGCTAAGATAAAAGCCCATGGAATCGAGGGAAAAGTACAGACTTGGTTAGGAAGTTGGCTGAGCGAAAGGCGACAGAGAGTAGGGATAATGGGTAGGTACTCACGTTGGCAGGAGTGGAGTCCCGCAGGGATCTGTCTTGGGGCCTCAATTATTCACAATATTTATTAACGACTTAGATGAAGGCATACAAAGTCTCATATCTAGGTTTGCCGATGACACAAAGATTGTTGGCATTGTAAGCAGTGTAGATGAAAACATAAAATTACAAAGGGATATTGATAGATTAGGTGAATGGGCAAAACTGTGGCAAATGGAATTCAATGTAGACAAATGTGAGGTCATCCACTTTGGATCAAAAAAGGATAGAACAGGGTACTTTCTAAATGGTAAAAAGTTAAAAACAGTGGATGTCCAAAGGGACTTAGGGGTTCAGGTACATAGATCATTGAAGTGTCATGAACAGGTGCAGAAAATAATCAAGAAGGCAAATGGAATGCTGGCCTTTATATCTGGAGGACTGGAGTACAAGGGGACAGAAGTTATGCTGCAGCTATACAAAACCCTGGTTAGACCGCACCTGGAGTACTGTGAGCAGTTCTGGGCACCGCACCTTCGGAAGGACATATTGGCCTTGGTGGGAGTGCAGCGTAGGTTTACTAGAATAATACCCGGACTTCAAGGGTTAAGTTACGAGGAGAGATTACACAAATTGGGGTTGTATTCTCTGGAGTTTCGAAGGTTAAGGGGTGATCTGATCAAAGTTTATAAGATATTAAGGGGAACGGATAGGGTGGATAGAGAGAAACTATTTCCACTGGTTGGGGATTCTAGGAGTAGGGGGCACAGTCTAAAAATTAGAGCCAGACCTTTCAGGAGTGAGATTAGAAAACATTTCTACACACAAAGGGTTGTAGAAGTTTGGAACTCTCTTCCACAAACGGCAATTGATACCAGCTCAATTGCAAAATTTAAATGTGAGATAGATAGCTTTTTGGCAACCAAAGGTATTAAGGGATATGGGCCAAAGGCAGGTATATGGAGTTAGATCACAGATCAGCCATGATCTTATTAAATGGCGGAGCAGGCACGAGGGGCTGAATGGCCTACTCCTGTTCCCATGTTCCTATGACATTGCTGCTCTCATCCTTCTTAGTGGCAGAGATTGCACTGTTGAGAGTTTTTGTTGAATTAAACTTGGCAAATTGCCGCACTGCAAACTGTGGGTGGTACCTACTGCAGCCACAGTGTGCCAGAGGTGGAGATAGTGGATATTGAGTCCATTGGCGGGGGAGCCAATTGCCAGTTATATTATATACTATGTGTTTGTTTATGTAATAATTTCTATGTTTACAGGGCTCATTTCTCGACTTGCCAGCCTAGGTCTCCCCTTCTCTAGGTTTGGGGTCTATGAGAACATGCTTCATTCCTGAGTACTAAACCGTTCGCATTTTATCTGTGAGCAAGTAGTTATAATTATACTTCTGACTTTGCAGCAATGAATTATAGCTATATTTATGTTAATGATGCATTGTTATGTTTATTTTATTCATTCATGGGATGTGGGCGTCACTGGCAAACCCAGCATTTATTGCCCATCCCTAATTGCCCTTGAGAAGATGGTGGTAAGCCACCTTGAATCGCTGCAGTCCGTGTGGTGAAAGTTCTCCCACAGAGCTCTTAGGTAGGGAGTTCCAGGATTTTGACCCAGCGACGGCGAAGGAATGGCGGTATATTTCCAAATCAGGATGGTGTGTGACTTCATAGAATCATAGAATCATAGAAGTTTACAACATGGAAACAGGCCCTTCGGCCCAACATGTCCATGTCGCCCAGTTTATACCACTAAGCTAGTCCCAATTGCCTGCACTTGGCCCATATCCCTCTATACCCACCTTACCCATGTAACTGTCCAAATGCTTTTTAAAAGACAAAATTGTACCCGCCTCTACTACTGCCTCTGGCAGCTCGTTCCAGACATTCACCACCCTTTGAGTGAAAAAATTGCCCCTCTGGACCCTTTTGTATCTCTCCCCTCTCACCTTAAATCTATGTCCCCTCGTTATAGACTCCCCTACCTTTGGGAAAAGATTTTGACTATCGACCTTATCTATGCCCCTCATTATTTTATAGACTTCTATAAGATCTCCCCTAAACCTCCTACTCTCCAGGGAAAAAAGTCTCAGTCTATCCAACCTCTCCCTATAAGTCAAACCATCAAGTCCCGGTAGCACCCTAGTAAATCTTTTCTGCACTCTTTCTAGTTTAATAATATCCTTTCTATAATAGGGTGACCAGAACTATACACAGTATTCCAAGTGTGGCCTCACTAATGTCTTGTACAACTTCAACAAGACATCCCAACTCCTGTATTCAATGTTCTGACCAATGAAACCAAGCATGCCGAATGCCTTCTTCACCACCCTATCCACCTGTGACTCCACTTTCAAGGAGCTATGAACCTGTACTCCTAGATCTCCTTGTTCTATAACTCTCCCCAACGCCCTACCATTAACGGAGTAGGTCCTGGCCCGATTCGATCTACCAAAATGCTTCACCTCACATTTATCTAAATTAAACTCCATCTGCCATTCATTGGCCCACTGGCCCAATTTATCAAGATCCGTTGCAATCCTAGATAACCTTCTTCACTGTCCACAATGCCACCAATCTTGGTGTCATCTGCAAACTTACTAACCATGCCTCCTAAATTCTCATCCAAATCATTAATATAAATAACAAATAACAGCGGACCCAGCACCGATCCCTGAGGCACACCACTGGTCACAGGCCTCCAGTTTGAAAAACAACCCTCTACAACCACCCTCTGTCTTCTGTCGTCAATCCAATTTTGTATCCAATTGGCTACCTCACCTTCGATCCCGTGAGATTTAACCTTATGTAACAACCTACCATGCGGTACCTTGTCAAAGGCTTTGCTAAAGTCCATGTGGACCAAGTCTACTGCACAGCCCTCATCTATCTTCTTGGTTACCCCTTCAAAAAACTCAATCAAATTCGTGAGACATGATTTTCCTCTCACAAAACCATGCTGACTGTTCCTAATCAGTCCCTGCCTCTCCAAATGCCTGTAGATCCTGTCTCTCAGAATACCCTCTAACAACTTACCCACTACAGATGTCAGGCTCACCGGTCTGTAGTTCCCACGCTTTTCCCTGCCGCCCTTCTTAAACAAAGGCACAACATTTGCTACCCTCCAACCTTCAGGCACCTCACCTGTAGCTGTCGATGATTCAAATATCTCTGCGAGGGGACCCGCAATTTCCTCCCTAACCTCCCATAACGTCCTGGGATACATTTCATCAGGTCCCGGAGATTTATCTACCTTGATGCGCATTCAGACTTCCAGCAATATGTACACTCCTCAAGACATCACTATTTATTTCCCCAAGTTCCCTAACATCCATGCCTTTCTCAACTGTAAATACCGATGTGAAATATTCATTTAGGATCTCACCCATCTCTTGTGGTTCCGCACATAGATGACCTTGTTGATCCTTAAGAGGCCCTACTCTCTCCCTAGTTACTCTTTTGCCCTTTATGTATTTGTAGAAGCTCTTTGGAATGGAACGTGCAGGTGGTGTTGTTCCCATGCGCCTGCTGCTCTTGTCCTTCTAGGTGGTAGAGATTTGGGAGGTGCTGATGAAGAAGCCTTGGCGAGTTGCTGCAGTGCATCCTGTGGATGGTACACACTGCAGCCACGGTGCGTTGGTGGTGAAGGGAGTGAATGTTTAGGATGATGGATGGGGTGCCAATCAAGCGGGCTGCTTTGTCCTGGATGGTGTCGAGCTTCTTGAGTGTTGTTGGAGCTGCACTCATCCAGGCAAGTGGAGAGTATTCCATCACACTCCTGACTTGTGCCTTGTAGATGGTGGAAAGGCTTTGGAGAGTCAGGAGGTGAGTCACTCGCCACACAATACCCAGCCTTTGTCCTGCTGTTGTAGCCACAGTATTTATGTGGCTGGTCCAGTTAAGTTTCTAGTCAATGGTGACCTCCAGGATGTTGATGGTGGGGGATTCGGCGATCGTAATGCCATTGAATGTCATGGGGAGATGGTTAGACTCTCTCTTGTTGGTGATGATCATTGCCTGGCATTTGTGTGACGTGAATGTTACTTGCCACTTATCAGCCCAAGCCTGGATGTTGTCCAGGTCTTGCTGCATGCGGGCACGGACTGTTTCATTATCTGAGGGGTTACGAATGGAACTGAACACTGCAATCATCAGCGAACATCCCCACTTCTGATCTTTATGATAGAGGGATGGTCATTGATGAAGCAGCTGAAGATGGCTGGGCCTAGGACACTGCAGCAATGTCTTGGGGCTGAGAGGGTTGGCCTCCAAAACCACTACCATCTTCCTTTGTGCTAGGTATGACTCCAGCCACTGGGAAGTTTTCCCCCTGATTCCCATTGACTTCAATTTTACTAGGGCTCCTTGATGCCACACTCGGTCAAATGCTGCCTTGATGTCAAGGGCAGTCACTCTCACCTCACCTCTGGAATTCAGTTCTTTTGTCCATGTTTGGACCAAGGCTGTAATGAGGTCTGGAGCCGAGTGGTCCTGGCGGAACCCAAACTGAGCATCGGTGAACAGGTTATTGGTGAGTAAGTGCCGCTTGATAGCACTGTCGACGACACCTTCCATCACTTTGCTGATGATTGAGAGTAGACTGATGGGGTTCTAATTGGCCGGATTGGATTTGTCCTGCCTTTGGTGGACAGGACATACCTGGGCAATTTTCCACATTGTTGGGTAGATGCCAGTGTTGTAGCTGTACTGGAACAGTTTGGCTAGAGGCGCAGCTAGTTCTGGAGCATAAGTCTTCAGCACTACAGCTGGGATGTTGTCGGGTCCCATACCCTTTGGTGTATCCAGTGCACTCAGCTGTTTCTTGATATCACGTGGAGCGAATCGAATTGGCTGAAGACTGGCTTCTGTGATGGTGGGGATCTCGGGAAGAAGCCGAGATGGATCATCCACTCGACACTTCTGGCTGGCACGTGCTGGGCTCTGCCATCATTGAAGATGGGGATGTTCATGGAGCCTCTTACTTCTGTTAGTTGTTTATTTGTCCACCACCATTCACGACTGGATGTGGCAGGACTGCAGAGCTTTAATCTGATACATTGGTTGTGGAATTTCTTAGTCCTGTCTATAACATGCTGCTTCTGCTATTTAGCATGCATGTAGTCCTGTGTTATAGTTTCACCAGGATGGCAATAGTGATTTACCCAATAGTGTGGTGCATTTGTATTTTCATGTATTTATGATTGCTGTTTATTTAGGATCTGCGGTAACGTACTGTTATGATTTGCACCAGTTGCATTATTGCTAAATTTATGGGTTTTTCTGCTTCCTGACCTCAGGAGTCAGCTTTGCAACACGACAGGTGGGCAACGTCATTAAACCCACCACAGTCATCAAATTGGATGGGGATAAAGTCACTCTGCAAACCGTGAGCACCTTCAGAAATACAGAAATCAACTTCGAGCTGGACAAACAGTTCAATGAGCATACCGTGGACGATAGAGAGTGCAAGGTAAGGTTACATCGTCTACTCCCCATCCACCCACTTGTGCCACTTCATGCTCAAAAGGCAAACATTATGTAGTTTCGGAGAATTTTTCAATCCAACCCACGGACCGTCAAAGATTCATATCTCAGTCTTCGTTTTGGCGCAGTCAGTACTATTTTGTTTGGTGCACATTTAATTAAGATGCATTCGATTCATTGGGACCTATGGCATGTGACACAAGGCCTCTGTTGAATTGAGCTATGCATTAATGGGATGGACAGCGATATCTATGATGCTTCTACAATCATGCCCTTTAATTAGCAGCTTAAAGGAAAAGGGAGGTCGAGGAGCACTACTTTTTTTTTGAAGTACTCACATTTTATTTTATATTGGAAAAAGTACAATAGTCTTGTTTGACATTTTGTTTTTTAAGAACAGTAATTTTCTGAGTTGCTTCTCCAACATCACCAACGGGAAGTAGCTCCTGGAGTGGCTCTATTGGAAATAATCAGGGGCACAACTTGCAACTGCCGGGCAAGCTGCTCTGGAGCCAATTCAACCCAGGCATCCAAACCGCAGGCTGGGTTGCACCATATTTAAATGAAGACATTCTTTTAAATGATATTTTCCCCCATTATAGAATGAGGGAGGACTTTGAACAAAAGGTACTCCCTTCAGACTTTACTCCCCCTTTGATAGTGTGTGTGCTGGAGATTATTCGGTTTGTTTTTGATTTAGTTGTATTCGAGTGACAAGGAAAGTCTTAAAATGGCAGGAGTGTAGCAGAAAGTTAGAAACAGAGAAGGAACACAATAGGCAACAGCAGAGGAAGCAGAGCGATGAAGTGAGAAAGCAGGATAGAAATCTAGAGGTGTAAAATAGTGCAGAGTCCCACACACACACAGAAACATGGATAAAAGATACCCAGAGAATGGGAGAAAATGTTACAAAAACTGCAGGGGAGTGAGAATGAGGGATGGATAGAGAATGCTACAGAAACTGCAGTCAGAGAAAGAGCAAGAGCATTTTTTTTAAATGAGAGAATGAGTGAGAGAATGCTGTAATGAGAGAGAGTACAGAATCATTTGCTGTCCTTTGACTGGCACAGCATTAGATAAAGAAGAGTTACACCAAATAGCATACATTGATGTTTTATGTTCTGTTTTAATTTTTAAAAATAACCGTCTTGGCAGAGAGAGACCATGAGAAAGAGGCAGAGATATCCTGTTTTGCAAGGTGGAAGGAGAAAGAACTGATTAAGGGGAACTACCTTTTGAAGAAGTGAGGTGTTGGTGAGTGAGGGAAGGGGAGAGAAACCACGTGTGGGCATGGGGGGGGAAGGGAGGGGTGCAGTTGTTGTCAGAGTTTAACAGACCCTTGTTGTAAAACCATATATTCTCTGACTTATGACGAACGCCACGGGAAATCCAGTAAAATTTTTCAAGAGTGGTGTA
Organism: Heptranchias perlo; assembly: GCF_035084215.1. NCBI lineage: Eukaryota > Metazoa > Chordata > Chondrichthyes > Hexanchiformes > Hexanchidae > Heptranchias > Heptranchias perlo. Next base: position 38,849,227 of record NC_090350.1, on the reverse strand, counting down.
CCATTCTTTTCCCCTTAAAACCATGATGCGAGCAACATCAAAGAACATCTGTAGAGTACTGACAATGAAGTTACTAATAATACGGAAGCCTTTTGAAATGACATGAAGGAACATGTGATATACTTGTCGTTCGGTGACAACAGATGGTAATTCCATATGCTAACTGCAGTGAATAATTAACATATGCAGTCAATGAAACTGTCACTAACATTAATGTAGTGAAAGACTGAATTTTTCAGTAATTTATCAATTGCCGAATTAAAAGTTGTGAAACATAATGTTCAAAACGTTACACTTCTAGAATAGAATTAAAAATTAGGCATTTCGAGTGAAACCTTGAATAAATTGATGACAACAATTAAGTAATAAAAGGGACCATAGCAACAACAATAACTTGCATTACGTAGCACCAAAATGTACCATGGCGTTTTACAGAGGTGTAAAGGAAAAGATGGATGCCAAGCCAAAGGAGCTATTAGGAGGTGGCCAGCTTAGTCAAAGAGCTGGGTTTCAAGGATGAATTTGAAGGAGGAGAGCTGGAGGGTTTGGGTAAGAATTCCAAAGTGTGGGCCTACGTAGCTGAAGGCATGGCTGTATGATGGGAATGAAGACAAGTACAAATAAGAAAAAAGGTTAAATGATTTTTTTCATCAAGGGGAGGAAAAAAGTGAAATGCAAATAAAAAAGCTGTGCAATGAGGTAATGTCTTCTGCAAAAGTTTGCCCTGTGAAAGTTCTGGTGGCCTCCCACCTTGCACCCTCCATAAACTTGAGCTCATCCAAAACTCTGCTGCCCGAACCCTAACTCGCACCAAGCCCCATTCATTCTATTATTAAGGACGTAGTAACAGGCACTTATAAAATCATAATATGATTAGGCAGAGTCAACATGGTTTTATGAAAGGGAAATTGTGTTTGACCAATCTATTAGAGTTTTTTGAGGGTGTAACTAGCAGGGTAAATAAGGGGGAACTAGTGGATGTAGTATATTTGGATTTTCAAAAGGCATTCGACAAGGTGCCACACAAGAGGTTGTTACACAAGATTAAACCTCATAGGATTGGGGGTAATATATTAGCATGGATTGAGGATTGGCTAACGGACAGAAAGCAGAGAGTAGGAATAAACGGGTCATTTTCGGGTTGGCAGGTTGTAACTAGTGGGGTGCTGCAAGAATCGGTGCTTGGGCCTCAGCTGTTTACAACATATAGTATATATACAATATGTAATATCCCCTCAACTTAGATGAGGGGACTGAGTGTAATGTATCCAAATTTGCTGACAATACAAAGCTAGGTGGGAAAGTAAGCTGTGAGGAGGATGCAAAGAGGCTGCAAAGGGATATAGACAAGTTAAGTGAGTGGGCGAGAAGGTGGCAGATGGAGTATAACGTGGGGAAATATGAAGTTATCTACTTTGGTTGGAAGAATAGAAAAGCAGAATATTTTTTAAAAGGTGAGAGACTAAGAATTGTTGGTTATCAGGAGGATTTGGGTGTCCTTGTACACGAGTCACAGAAAGTTAACTTACAGGTACAGCAAGCAATTAGGAAAGCAAATGGGATGTTCGGCTTTATTGCAAGCTGGTTAGGGTGTAAGAGTAAAGACGTCTTGCTGCAATTATATAGGGCTCTGGTGAGACCACACCTGGAGTACTGTGTACAGTTTGGGTCCCCTTATCTAAGGAAGGATATAGTTACCTAAGAGGGATGCAACAAAGGTTCACTAGATTGATTCCTGGGATGAGAAGGTTGTTCTATGAGGAGAGATTGAGTAGAATGGGCCTATATTCTCTGGAGTTTAGAAGAACGAGAATTGATTGTATAAGATTGAAACGTATAAAATTCTTAGAGGGCTTGACAGGGTAGATGCTGAGAGGCTGTTTCCCATGGCTGGAGAGTCTAGAACTAGGGGTCACAGTCTCAAGATCAGGGGTCGGCTACTTAGGACCGAGATGAGGAAAAATTTCTTCACTCAGAGGGGTGTGAATCTTTGGAATTCTTTAGCCCAGAGGGCTATGGATGCTCAGTCATTGAGTATATTCAAGACTGAGATCGATAGATTTTTGGACACTAAGGGAGTCAAGGGACATGGGGATAGGGTGGGAAAGTGGAGATGAGATAGAAAATCAGCCATAATCTTATTGAATGGCGGAGCAGGGTCGAGGGGCCGTACGGCCTACTCCTGCTCCAATTTATTATGTTCACCCATCACCCCTGTGCATGCTAACCTACATTGGCTCCTGGTCCAGCAACGCCTCGATTTTAAAATTCTCTTCCTTGTTTTCAAATCCCTCCATGGCCTCACCCCTCCCTATCTATGCAACCTCCTCCAGCTCTACAGCTTCTGACATCTCTGCACTCCTCCAGCTCTGGCCTCTTGTGTCTTCCCGATTTTCATCACTCCTCCATTGGCGACCATGCCTTCAGCTGCCTAGGCCTTAAGCTCTAGAATTCCTTCCCTAAACCTCTCCACCTCTCTCTTCTCCTTTAAGACGCTCCTTAAAAGCTACCTCTTTGTCCTAATATCTCCTTATGTGGCACGGTGTCAAATTTTGTTTGATAACGCTCCTGTGAAGCGCCATGGGACGTTTTACTACGTTATAGGCTCTATGTAAATGCAAGTTGTTACTAGATAAGTGGGGCAATAGGAGTGTCGGTACTAGAGACTCCATTGTATTGGTTTTATGAATGTTTTTGGAATTCAGTATGATACAGTTACAATGCTTGTATTCCAACAGCTATAGACAATAATTGGACTGTCAAATTATCTTATTTGACTACACTAAACAGTGATGATGAGATGAAAATTGCCTGCATCAATCGCCTTAGAACCTCACTCCTGCTGTGCATTTGACAGTAAATATGTCTCAGCTGACAGCAACAAAAAATATTGCAAATGATGAATTCCAGCAGATTTCAACAGTGGGGTGGGGGTGGGGGCAGGAATGAAATGACACACATATTCGTATTATTACAAAAGAATAACCAAAAGCCATTTGCATTATCAAACCTGCTCATGGACTCTATCCCACATATTTAATCTCCTGCAGTACGGTCCTACATAGTTAATTCATCCCCAATGATAATGAAGTAAAACTTTCCAATATCTATTTATTTCACATGTGCACCAATCACATTTGCCAGTAACAAAGGAATAATGATGCCAGGTGAGATATTTTCCTCATCTGAATCCATATTTGCCCCATAACCATTAATCCTGAAACATGGTCCAGATGTGATGTTGAGAATGGCATGTACCATCCAAATGATTGATACAGGTTGAACTCATGCAGCATTCTCAAACTTTTAATTTAGGCTGAACTCATTTTAATGTTAGAACAGATAGGGATTAAAAACTTTTATGGGTTGAGAGTTGTTTAATAAGCATTCTTTTCTTTAAATAAAACAGACAGTTTATCAGATTTTTTAACCTCTGTATTATACCTGCTATCCAAAATCATAAGGGAATTTTCAGGGAAAGATAAAGGTCCTGCTGGTTGAATCATAGAATCATAGAATCATAGAAGTTACAACATGGAAACAGGCCCTTCGGCCCAACATGTCCATGTCGCCCAGTTTATACCACTAAGCTAGTCCCAATTGCCTGCACTTGGCCCATATCCCTCTATACCCATCTTACCCATGTAACTGTCCAAATGCTTTTTAAAAGACAAAATTGTACCCGCCTCTACTACTGCCTCTGGCAGCTCGTTCCAGACACTCACCACCCTTTGAGTGAAAAAATTGCCCCTCTGGACCCTTTTGTATCTCTCCCCTCTCACCTTAAATCTATGCCCCCTCGTTATAGACTCCCCTACCTTTGGGAAAAGATTTTGACTATCGACCTTATCTATGCCCCTCATTATTTTATAGACTTCTATAAGATCACCCCTTAACCTCCTACTCTCCAGGGAAAAAAGTCCCAGTCTGTCTAACCTCTCCCTATAAGTCAAACCATCAAGTCCCGGTAGCATCCTAGTAAATCTTTTCTGCACTCTTTCTAGTTGTCTCTACCCCACCTTCTCAGTATGTCCCTCAACTCTTTTCTCACCAGAATCACACATGTTTACTCATTGAAACTATTTACACAGTTTTATCCAATGACCTTTCCTGGTAACTTTTCCCACAAGTCTATTCCCTTTTTGTTTTTTAAAAATCAGTCTGACTTCCTTTCTTATTCCTAACTTCCTAATTTGTAATGTCTGCCCCTAGTTTTCAAACCTTTTACCACAGAGGACAATTTGACTGGATCAACATCTTCATACTCTTGAAAATTTTAATGGGATCACATCAAAATTCCCTCTTTTTACAAACTGCCACAGCTTCCTTAACCTTTCACAAGAACATATTCAGTGCCCATGCTTTTTCTTAAATGATACCAATATTTTACCTTCACTGGAACGTAGGAATTGCTGGGCAAAAAAAAAAGGACCCATCTAGTTCACCGTCTACCATCCTGGTAGTCATGATACAACGATAACGGAGTTGTTGACTAATCATGGCAATTAATCTCTATCCATTAGTCTACAACAGACCCAAACATGAGGCGAGAAAAACCTCCAGTGGTGGAAAGCTTTGGGAACCATAAGAGAATTTTCAGGGAGAGAAAAGGCCCCACAGGTTGTTCCCTTTTTGAATTATCTGTACCCCATTGTTCCAAAGTCACCTGTTCCTTCTAAGCTTGCTACACTTACCCTATGTCATGTCTCAAATTATTCATATACTATACCCCAAAATATTATTTTCTGGTAATCCAGAAAACATGAGTTCAAATCCATCCACAGCAGTCTGAGAATTTTAATTCAGTTTTTAAAATTCTGGAAATGAAAGAAAAGCTGGTATCAGTAAAAGTGACCATGAAGCTGTTGGATTGTTGTAAAATCCCAACTGGTTCATGAATGTCCTTTAGGAAAGGGAACCTGCTATCCTGTATGTGACTCCAGTCCCACACCAACATGGTTGACTCTTAACTGCTCTCTGAAGTGGCCCAGCAAGCTACTCAGTTGTATCCAACTGCTTGCAGTGGTTCAAGAAGGCCCGCCATCTTAGGGCACCAAGGATGGGCAATAAATGTTGGCCTTGCCAGTGACACACAGATACCGAGAATTAATTTTAAAAATCTGCAAATTTAGCCACTTCCTTGTGATTCCAGCTCCAGATTATTTATGTAGTACGTAAAAGTGCATTGCACATGTCACTCAATTTTTTGTGTATGAAGAACTTGACATTAGTCCTAAATTCTCATAATTTACATTTCTGCTAACTGAAAAAATCTTAGTTGCTCTCCTCTGTGCCCACTGAAGTACGGTAATATCCTTTATATGATTAGACTACTAAAACTGCACATAGTAGTCCAGATGGGATCTGACCAAGGCCTTGTTTAGCTGTCTCCTTTGAATTATACTCTATCCACTTGTTCGTTCAACCCAGTGCTTTTTTCTAAGTTTTCTTTAACTCTAAGTATTGGATGGATGATTTGATAACTTGATCCAGACTAACTCCTATATTTGTGTCCTGAATGGCATGCTGCATGGATGTTGCATGCAACACTTGCTCCCTCTTTTAACTCTGTGTTTCTTAACTAATTATTTTACACTTCTCTACTACACTAACTACTTCTCTACTTTGAAATGCATCTGCCACCTACTGGCCCAGTTACTTAATCTCAGTCTAGTTGCACTGCTTCTCATAAATTGCACTGTCTTTTATTTTGGTATGACCTACAATATCTTTGCTCAGGTCATTTGTAAATAGCCATGGGGTCCCCGTTACTGACTGCAGGCATACCCCACTTACAACCTCTTTCCAATTTGAAAAGTTTCCATTTTATGACAGCCTTTTTTTAAAACAATGGTGAGGGGTGGGGGGGTTAAACTGCAGCACCTTGCAGGTTAAGTTTGCAGGTGGTGGGAAATGGGTGAATTTCGAATGGGCAATTTACCTGCTCTGTTTTAACTGCCCACCCCAGTTTCAGCTGGGCAGATAGGGTTAAAATTGCTACCATGTTTCCATTGCACACAGTATTAAACCAGTGAATGGACCTAACAGAATAATGCACAAGTGACTTAATTCTCAAGTGCTAGATAAATATTGTCCTGTAAGTACACAGGACTTTTTTATTTGTTTGTACTACAGTTCACAGGATCTTTATTTTTAATTGGGAGTTAAATTTGTATACATAAAGGAATGCAGAAGAAAACTTGTCAATATAGGTGTTCTAAATGTGTTGGAATCCTATTGTTATTGTACTGCATTGAGGAAGAATGATTGCTGAGGACTAGCAGCCCATTTGTTTAAATTTGTTTCCATTGCCATGTCCATTTTGGCTAATAAGGTTCAAACTTAAATTTACTTGGATGATTTATGGGTAAGGGATTTTTTTTGTTCTGTCCAGAGCAATGCCTTTAATGTTGATTAGGGGTGAATAAGATCTCAGTGTAAAAATGTCTGCAAATGGTTCAATTGACAAGCTGTAATAATTTGGTCATTAATTGTATTGCCTGAATTGAATTTTACTAATGTATATTTCTGTAACATTAGGTTCAATTGATTATCTTAACTTTAAGCCAGCAGACACGAATCCAGACTGCTAACCACAGTAATTTGGAGTTTTAATTAGCAAGTAAAAGGGAGCATCATTGTGTCCAGTCTCAAACATTTCATGCCATTTTGATGGAATGGTTCATGGGTGACATCGAAGTGGTTGCCATCAAAACTGCTTTTTTGTGCAAGTTTCTGTAGCTTTGAAACAATGGAAATATCCCAGGAAGTCTAGTCAGCTGAAATGAACAATCATTGACAAGCATCTTAAGTTATCAGCGAAGAACGTGTCCATTCAATGTTGATGGCCGGCTATTCTGGCTCAATTAAACAATGAGAGAGATACGTTGTTTGCCCATGTTTCTAGGGATGGGGTAGGTCCAATTTGGACTCCGTGATAGTTGACAGCTCGATGGGCCAAATCCTTGACCTCAGTCCCGTGCCCTCTCGCTCTCTGACACAGAATGGGTGTGTGAACCTAAGCAGCCCTGTGATGGAAAGCCAGAGCCTATTAATTTTGGTATAGTTAACTTGAAGTTGAGTTGTCATTACATTGTCAATAATGTCTGTCATCTTTTATGAAGTGGGGAAATTGACAAATCTCACTTTGAAAACTATATTCTGTTCATTCATGTATTTAATGTAAAATAAACCACTTTGTTGTTTTTGCAGTTGTGCCTTGTCTTAATGGAGTGCTTTTCAGTCCACCCCCTGTAAAATGAGAACATATGCCTTATTTCAGTACTGCACCTGGTTCCGTATTATGATCTGCGGGTCATGCTTTTGTTTAACATGATATTACGCAGTAAAATGTTTACTTTGATCAATCGGGCTACTTATGGAAAGTGACCAACTTTGCTGAAACAAGAATATTTAGTGCAAAACCCAAAAATTATGACAACACCTTGATAAACAGTCTGATTAGAAATGATAGCATTGTTTTTGAACTTAATTTAGATCGCAATAAACATTTTTCTTTTAAAAACCCTGCACAATAAAAGATAGTCTGAATAAGTTGATTATTGATTGAAGAATCAGAGTAAATAAAGGGGGAAACTGTTCCTAACACAATTGTATCTGTGTGTGCATATATTGAGTGTAGTTATATGTGAGTGAGAATTATGCCCACTTCTGAAGTTATAATATTGGAAATTGAGTGGCGTGTGGAGAAACTTTACTTACTTCTAAGGACTTAACCTCTGTTGCAGCTGTTTATCACCTGCCAAAGAGTAATATCCTGGCTGTTGTTGTTCCAGACTATTGTGTCATTGGAAGGTGGAAAATTGGTTCAGGTTCAGAAGTGGGATGGAAAACAAACAACACTTATCCGAGAAATCAAAGATGACAAACTCCTATTGGTATGTTGAAGAGAGCAAGATTTGCATTTATATACCACCTTATCACATCTGAGAAATTACTTTCAAATTAGGGTTTATATTCACTGAGGTGATGGAAGCTAGGGCATTTTTCAGGGATAAATGGTGGCATCAAGCACTCCCAATCCAGAGTAGAGCTGCTTCTAGTCTACCCCAGTAATGTGCTTTAGCTACAACCTCTAAATCTTTGTAAGAGTTAAGTCAAAAAATTCTATAAATGGCAATATTGAATTCTGTTGTTTAATTTAACTGTTTGTACTAGGAAGTATTGTGAATTTTTTTAGATCACCTCCAATTTAAAAAAAAATACAAAGTTTCACTTTTTTTGTGAATTTCTTTGCTCATCAAAGTGAGGTATTAGCAGGGGAGGAGGGGGGAGTGGAGCCCAGTGTCAGTATGAAGCACTCCATGTCAGGTATAGACCAGTTAGATACAGAGAAAAGCTTCCTTTACTAATCTTAATATTCCTGAACTCATCTCTGAAGCAAGATCCCAAGTGCGTAAGTGTAACAGTGTTCCATTGTCTATGTTATCCATCTGGGGTATCGGTGTGGGATTACCAACTTGCAGGCAGTCAGGGCCTGTTTTGTGTTGTTGGTCCGTGCCCTCTAAGAACTACTAAAACTCATTCTATAGGATCCTTATAACCAGCAGAGACTTTTATCCCTTCTGTCTGAGCTAAGGAAAATGCACATTGTATAACTTTGCATTCGAAGTATGCGCACTTTATGGGGGTAATTTTAACCTCCAAGAACAGATGGGTAGGTGGCAGGTGGGAGTTGAAAAAGTTGTTTTTTGGGTCGCGACCGCAACCCGGCTCCACTTCCAGGTTTAATGCGGGTGCATGAAAGTACAGGCTTGCCATGCAAAGTCCGAAAATTTTGCAGTTGCAACCCAAAAAAACTATTTTCAACTCCATCCGCCCCCAACCCAACCGTTATTGGGGGTTAAAATTACCCCCAATCTCACTAAATGTTTTCTGACAGATCAGTTTTTTTTTTCTAGACTCTTACCTTCAATGATGTGGTTAGTGTTCGCACATATGAGAAGGAAACTCTATGAGGAAGCTCCTTCCTTCAGATTCCTTTGTTATTTGATGCAATGAATGTATATGTTATGGCTGCAGAGTAAATAGAGAGCAGCAGCATTCTTGTCAACATGCAGCAAACTACTTGTACTTTTCATATGTAATTCCTTTCAGAAGCCTGAAAAAGTATTTGCAATAAATTGCATATTTGTTTAAGAACAACTGTATTTTTTTTTTATTCGTTCACGGGATGTGGGCGTCGCTGGCAAGGCCAGCATTTATTGCCCATCCCTAATTGCCCTCGAGAAGGGCAATTTTCTGCAAGGTTTTTTTCAAACAAATTGAAACCTTTTGGTTATCCCAAGACTTTTTATTTGTATTCCTCATCTTCCTACCCCTCTAATAAAATGATTGCATGTTCAAACTGAAGGCCTCATAGTTACTTGTGAGTTGTTAAATATCCAAAGTTGCACACAACTTGTTCACTGAAAAACTTCCAGAGAATTCCAAGGATTCACAACCCTCTGAGTGAAGAAATTCCTCTTCATCTCAGTCTTAAATGGCCGTCCCCTTATCCTGAGACCATGCCCTCTAATTCTAGACTCTCCAGCCTAGGTAAACAACCCTTCAGCATCTACCCTGTCAAGCCCCCTCAAAATCTTATATATTTCAATGAGATCACCTCTCATTCTTCTAAACTCCAGACAGTATAGGCCCATTCTACTCAATCTCTCCTCAAAGGACAACCCTTTCAACCCAGGAATCAATCAAGTAAACCTTTGTTGCACTGCCTCTAAGGCAAACGTAGCCTTCCTTAGATAAGGAGATCAAAACTGTACATAGTTCTCCAGGTGTGGTCTCACCAAAGCCATGTAGAGTTGCAGCAAGACTTCCTTATTCTTGTACTTCAACCCCCTTGCAATAAAGGCCAACATACCATTAGCCTTCCTAGTTGTTTGTTGTACCTGCATGCTAATTTTGTGTTTCTTGTACAAGGACATCCAAATTTCTCTGAACACCAACTTTAATAGTTTCTTACCATGTAAAAAATATTCTGTTTTTCTATACTTCCTACCAATACTCCATCTGCCACCTTCTTGCCAACTCACTTAGCCTGTCTATATCCCATTGCAGACTCTTTGGTGTCCTCCTCACAGCTTACTTTCCCACCTAGCTTTGTACCATCAGCAAACTTGGATACACTGCACTTGGTCCCTTCATCTAAGTCATTAACATAGATTGTAAATAGCTGAGGCCCAAGCACTGATCCTTGCGGAACCCAATCAGTGACAGCTTGCCAACCTGAAAATGACCCATTTATCCCTACTCTCTGTTTTCTGTCTGTTAACCAATCCTCTATCCATGCTAATAAATTACCCCCAACCCCATGACACCGTATCTTGCATAACAACCTTTTATGTTGTTATATATATATATATATATATATACTGGGCAGAGAGGCTTTCATCTTAGATTCATGGAATGAAAGCTTTTTCTGCCCACGATAAAATAATCTATCCTTGGTGTTGTAAAATTGTTTACAATTGTCAACCCCAGTCCATCACCGGCATCTCCACATCATGGCAACCTTTTATGTGGCACCTTAGCGAATGCCTTTTGAAAATACTCCTCTACTGTGTGCACCTCCAATTGTTTTTGTTCTGATTGGAAACTGGGATGTGACTGGCCAACTTTTTCAGGATAGATTATTTTATTGTGGGCAGAAAAAGCTTTCATTCCATGAATCTAAGATGAAAGCCTCTCTCTGCCCAGTATATATATATATTTAAAAAAAAGGTCCCAGAAGTGGAAGGGAAGTGACTTAACCCACTACACTAAGGTGATGTAACAAAAACATTGAAAATTGTCGACCTAGTGCAGTGGACTGGTAATGCAAAGCCTTGGAATTGTGATGTTAGTGTATGAATGCTTAATACATTGGTAATAAATTCCATTGTCCGGTATTTTAATGAAGATGTTAATTCATTTAAAATAAGCAGTTTTCCAACTCCATTAAAATAGCGGGCAAAGGAATTTAATACTAACAGGTTAAGCATTTGTTTGTTAGTATCACACAATGTAATTGCAGGGCTAAAGTATTCAGGTTAGAGAGAGCAGCCATTGGTCATCCCCAGAACATCAGACGGTGTGCTTAAACTGGAAAGTTTTTAAAGGAGAATATATGAACTGTTTCATTTTGTAACAAAATAGCAAAGTACTGCCACTGTGAAGTTACAACAGAATAATACGTTCAGTGTATTTCAAACTTTGTTCAGCCTAGGGGCAAATACAATGCATAACAGTCAATTATTCTGAAAAAAAAGCACATCATTTCAACCTCCTTGAGTGTTAAATTACATATACCAACAACTGTTAGCACAAAAAACACCACTTCCAGTTTTCTACACCAGATAGTCTTCATTAATCTCTCTTTCTGGATTCCTTATGCCTGTGTTTCTTATGTTTTTTCTTTTTGTGTGATCGTTCAGTCTTTTCTGAATGCTTGTGTGTTTTGGTATCTGCACGGTCCTGCTCACTGTTCGAGTCTGACATCTCAGAAGAACGCGACTCTGAGGAAGACATCTTTCCTCTAATCTTCTTCTGTTTCTTTTCTTTTTCCTGCGGAAGATCAAACGTTTATTTGCATCAACATTGGTAAAGCAGCTGCTTTTTCCTTTCAGACGACAGGCTCAGAAAAGCAGGGTGATATTTTTTTTTTCTCTTCAATTTCATCAGTCCTTCCTACCCTCCAAATCTACACAATTCTCATCTGTTATGGGATTGGCATGCTCCAGTCCTTGAATATCTTACGGGACACAGTTACCACCACTTATCCAACACATCACATCCACCATTGCATTTCCTCTTTACCCTAAACAGGAATGTAAGAAGCGTCGAATCTGATCAGAACTCAGGTCTGTCACTCAGCAATCTCATTTTGTAGTGTCACAGCTACTGAACCACTTGCAACATATTTGTATCACAAATATCAAGATTTCAAGATTAATAAAAAAGGCTTTACCATCTTCTGTGCAACTGGAGAAACGTTACTAAGTCAGGAAATGTTAATTATAAACATCCATTAGTTATAATAGCAAGACAGAAGTGGCACGGTCAGAAACTCCCTGGTTAACATTAACAGAGCACAATCAATTAAACTTTGTTGTCCACCAATAGCGCCGCTCTCTAAGACACCCAAACCTTCCCTGTTTCCTTTGACTTTTCCTTACCAAGTCGCGGGTGAGAAGAGTGGACAGCAAATACTCCTATAAATCACACAACACTCTCCGACCCTACAGACCATCAACCATGATTCAACTGTCTACGCTGCAGTTGGGCATTTCTCAACTGCTTTTGAACAAGACGGGGTCAGTGCGCCTCAAATCTTAGTCTACTTTGTGAGGATGACAAATGTCCTTGTGGACAAATACAAACCACACCCCACTTCGATGAATCACGCCCACCAACTAAACTATCCGGTGGCCTAAGCGCTTTGCACGTTGGGTGACGACAATGCTCTAAGATGGCTGGAATTATAGGCCAAGCCTGCATCCGCTAAATAAATAATTACCTTCTTTTTCTTCTTTGGAACTTCAGATTGGCTGGAGCAGTCGGCTGGTTCCACTTCATCATCAGGAACTAGGCTATACTTAACGCCTCCAGGCTGCATGAAGCAGTCTTTCGCAAAATGTCCTGGAAGGAAAACAAAGTTAATCAACAGTCCTTCTGAAGTTGTGATTTACTCTTATTGAATGCAAAAGATGCTACTACACAGGTGTCATGTAATGTGACATTTATATGAGTGTAGTTGACCACTTAACACGAAAGGAACCAAGTAATCCTGAACAGTGAGTGTGGCAGGCTATTTTACCATGAAGGACACCACTGGGTCTGATCCTGCCCTTAACCATGCATTTCTAATGTGTGTTTGGGTGGTTGGTCACCAAGAACCATCACCTAACTAATTTCCCCCTTCCGAGCCAGGGTCACAGTGAGCCTTCCATTGCAAGTGGCTAACTCAGCAAAGAACTGGGACCTCCATAGTCTGTCCAGCTTAGAACCCCACCACATAGTGAACGTAGCCATCAAAGAAAGATTTTTCTCCCTCATTTCTTGCTACTAACTTTACCCTCGTTCTCCCCTCTTCCCCTCCCGAAGGCTTTGGTCTATTCTGGAGTATAGTTCCATAGACAATGGTCTTAACATCCACACATACGCAGTTGCAAAAAGAGTCGATAGATGGCAATCAACAGTAGGGAACTGAAGGAGGATTTAAACACCACAACAAAGAAGAGTTCAGCTCTTGGAAAGATTTGTGCACTTGATTTTATTTTTTCTCCATGCCACACACACCTCTCAGACAGGATTGGCATAAACCCAGGCCTCTAACAATGTTGCTTTGTATTCAACAGCCTGGGTTCATTTTTCCATGTTAAAGGTGCTACATAAATGCAAGTTGTTGCTGGGAGGTGGACAAGAGCAGCCCGGGGAGGTGGACAAGAGTATCCTGGAACGATGGTATTACAACCGTCCCTCTGTCCGAGAAACGCTCAGCACCCTTTCAACAGATTCCAATATCTGAGCTCAAGTTTTCAATGTATGCGCAACGATGGACAAAAAAAAGTTCAAATTATGTCCATCCCGTGATGCGACTAGACCCATTGGACCATCACAGCCGAGTCCAATCCTGCTCTAAACCACATATTTCCAGTGTCATGCTGACAATTCTACGCACTGTGCCGTCTTTTACTCAAAGACATTTGGTCATTGTCTGTCCTCTGAATCGCATAAAAATCGCAGATTCTGTACAAGTACAATCACTGTAATCACCATCAGGCCATTTTCACAGCAGCCCACCCCCACAAAACAGAACAGAAGTTGTGCGAGATGGTAAATTTAATGATGATTCACCGTTACGGCAGTAACACATCTTAGGTTTCAGACCACCACAAAACATCATCCAAACCTCTGTGCTATTGCCTTTTCATTCAGTGGGGATATCTATATTCTCTATGTATACAGTTACATTTTAAAGCAGGATTACGTCAGCACAATATCACTGCTTTCAGCAACCACTTAATTTCTTTTCAAAATGCTAGGTACAGAGAAACATTTAAAGTTCCAGTACTTCCTCTAACCCCAGTTTACAATATTGAGTTTCATAAATATACCAGGTTGAGATGAAAAGGGTGTATTTTGAAAGTTCCAGGCACTAAAATGATCTCACCATTTTAAGAACCCTCCCAAGTGCCTGCCACTGTGCAAATTAAACCTTGCAACGCAACACAAGTTTGACTTTCCAGGTAAAAATCTTTCCAACATCACAAAGCTGACTGCTGACTGTAATATTTTAATTTCCAGTGGTAACTGAGTTTTAATGACTCACAAACAGCTGCAACATCAATTTTTAAACTAGTTCACTGGGGAAGTTATTAAAATGCTACCCATTTTTAATCGCTCTTCCTCAAATTTATAGCCTTTCAGTTATTTGTGCTTAAATGAGACCTGTGATGTTTGCTCAGAAATTTGTTTGGTGCATTAATTTATTTTCTTCCCTAATTTTGCAGACAAACTACTCCCAGGCCTCTACCTATTTCACTCTTGAGCCAAGGACTCACTATCCTGTTATAATCCTCTTCCTCTGGGAGAAATGCATTGCCTCTACAGGGATCCTAGCCCAATAGCACTCTTGAGGAATTCACTGCAATGTGAATCCACTGCGCAAATCCACCTATCCATCTGCCTACATCTTACTATATTATATATATCACTCACCAAACTTTACATTGTGCAGCAGGATGCATTTACAATTCACAAGTTTAAAGTCGATGCAAAGTTGAAACCACTTTGCACCAGCGCTGAACTTCGGAGTTGTAAATTGTGTATCAAGATTCAAACTGATACCTAAACAAAGCAAAGTGAGATCACCTCCACCAGGGAGTCTCCCTCACCCTCAGTCTGGTGTCAGATCGGGCCCTGACTCCGGATTCAAGCTGCATTTACACTTTTACTGTTGCATCAGTGTAAAATCAAACTGCTCTGTGCCAACACTACAGCTGCAGTGCACTTGCACCCGTAGATGCTTAACAATCTTAAAAAGAAAAAGAAACCCATTTATTGCCCTGGGGCTTGAAATTTACAAACAATTTACTGACCTCTAATTGATTTCAGCTACAAACAGCTACAATTTATCTGGATTCCCACAGGATAAATTTAAGCTAGCATTTTTTATTAAAACTCTTAACAGCAAATAAGAGCAATTATGCATGCAGTAAGTACCTTTACATCCACATTTTTTGCAGAAAGTGTTTAGAACAGCTTCGAGTGTTATCTTCTGCCCCGTGAAGTCTTTGAACTTGCGTTTCCTTCTCTCATCCTGGCTGTGAACACAATCACAGAAAGATGGAATTTATCCCCAGGGAAAAATGTAAATAAGTTCTACCCTATTTGAATGAGGAGCATCCTCCATCTATCATAGAATAATACAGCACAGAAGGAGGCCATTTGACCCATCGTGCCTGTTCCGGCACTTTGAAAGAGTGATTCAATTAGTCCCATTCCCCTGCTCTTTCCCCATAGCGCTGCAAAATTTTCCCCTTCAAGTATTTCTCCAATTTGCTTTGAAAGTTATTACTGAATCTGCTTCCACCACCTTTCAGGCAGTGCATTCCATATCATAACAACTCGCTGCGTAAAAGAACGACTCATCTCGCGTCTGGTTCTTTTGTCAATTACGTTAAATCTGTGTCCTCTGGTTACCGACCTTCCTGCCACTGGAAACAGTTTCTCCATATTTATTCTATTAAAACCCTTCATGATTTTAAACACCTCTATTAAATTTCCCCTTAACCTTCTCTGCTCTAAGGAGAACAACCCCAGCTTCTCTAGTCTCTCCACATAACTGAAGTCCCGCATCCCCTGGTATCATTCTAGTAAATCTCCTCTGCACCCTCTCCAAGTCTTTAGTGCCCAAAATTGGACACAGTACTCCAGCTGGAGCCTAACCAGTGATTTATAAAGGTTTAGCATAACTCTCTTGCTTTTGTATTCTATGCCTCTGTTTATAAAGCCCGTATGCCTTTTTAACAGTCTTCTCCACTTGTCCTGTCACCTTCAAAGATTTGTATATGTGCACCACCAGGTCTCTCTGTTCCTGCACCCCCTTTAAAATTGTATCATTTAGTTTATATTGCCTCTCCTCATTCTTCCTACCAAATGCATCACTTCACCTCAGCTATGTTCCATTTTTGTGTGTCGTGTAGCATGGTAAATCTGAGGCTGTATTCATTTTTTTCCATTAACCAAATTACTTGTTTTGACTACAGGGAATTACAAAGCAGTGTGTGGGAGAAGGATTTCAGTATCAAGAAGAGCTCTGGGAAATCTAGCATTAGATCATTAAAGCAGTGCTCAAATCTTTCACAATTATCACAATGTCTTTTATAAACAAACAAATCAAAGCCATAACAAAATCACATACTCAAGAGCAACATTATTTGGATCGAGGTCCTTCCCAGATCCTTGATTGACAGCCTTCATTGAAAGAGAAAGCTTGACTTTGCCATCCTTCACCTAAATACAAAAGGTTGGTTTCAACTTTAATTAATACTTATGTATCTTATTTACACATGATTTATTAAAAAACAGTTGTAGCAAGATACAAAATGTAAAGTTAGGTATATTTTGCAGAAGAAATGGAGAGATTAGCTAAAGGAGAAGGAGGTGCAGGGGGAATTACATTTCATTCCAAGTACTCTTTTTTTTACAAGAGGACTGACACTCCTTCCACACATTTCTTTGATATTTTAAAAAACATCAATTATGGAACGTATTCCAGAACAGCTCTGTTGCAAACAGCAGGAGCTGCAACTTCAGAACATCTGGCTGACCAGCTCAAGAGGCAGCTCAACTGGGAGCAATGCAAATTTCTCCGCCCGTGGCTGGGTTCCCATGATCAGATGGTTACAGAGGAGCCTTCGAGCAAGTATAAAGTTTCACTCTCTGTCTCCACGGAGCAATTCCCCATTATTACTGTTATCAGAGAAACCTACCAGATGGTCTCCAGAATAGCATTAACATTTTCAAAAAAAAAATCAAGAGTATAATTTTCTTCTATATAAAAGGAGTAATCTTTTGAACAAAATCTTCTTCCTTTACATTTTACTTCCCATTTAATTAGACCAACTGCACAACTTTTGTGTTCACAAACCGTTTATATTTTAACTATAGAGCTATCACCTTGCTATTTCTTACAAGATAGGCATTTTCATGCTTGTGGATGCTGATACATTTTTCATTTTAAAAATTATTATTCATGCTCAGGCTGTGGCCGTCACTGGCAAGTCCGGCATTTATTGCCCATACCTAGTTGCCCAAATATGGCTTAATACAACTGAGGGGCTTGCTAGGCCACTTCAGAGGGCAGTTAAGATTCAACCGTGCTGGTGCAGGACTGGAGTCACAGAAAGGCCAGATTGATATGGAAGGCAGGTTTACTTCTCTGAAGGACATTATTGAACCATTTGAGTTTTTATGACAATCCGACAGCCTCATGGTTACTTTTTACTGATACCAGCTTTTTATTTCTAGATTTTTAAAACTAAATTCAAATTCTCAAACTGCTCTGGTGGGATTGGAGCTCACATTCAGCTGGGTAATTAGTCCAGGCCTCTAGACTAATAGTCCAGTAACATAACTGCTATGGTACCCATATTAAGGTTATTGCAACAACTCCCAAAATAGCATTAAACACAAATCCTAATTTTAAAGAATAACTTTTTTTGTGCGAGGTTTCTGTGCTCAACAAGGCGCAGGATGTTAGTGCTTGAAAATGGAACACTTTTGACTTCAGTTGCCTCGTGTCAGCAACAAATAATCCAGGGCAGGTACAGCACGGTTAGTTGCAGAGTAGGGTTCCCTCTACTCTGCCATTTAAAAAGAGAGATTTGTATCAATATTTGAAAAGGAAGACTACAAAAGGATATGAGGAATGGGATTAGTGTACACAGCTCTGGTTCAAGAGCCAATAGTGGCACAGCTATGATGGGCCGAATGGCCTCCTTCTGTTAATTCTACGATTCTAATGCTCTTTGACCGTATCCACCAAATGGCAATTTTTTTTTTAAATTGCCAGAGACGGTTAAGGGGAGATCGAATAGAGGTATTCAAAATTATGAGTGGTTTTGACAGAAAAACTGTTTCCTCTGGCAAGTGGGTCGGTAACCAGAGGTCATAGATTCAAAATAATTGGCAAAAGAACTGGAGGGAAAATGAGGAGAATTGTTTTCACACAGAGTGTTGTTAAGATCTGGAACCTGAAAGAGTGGTGGAAGCAGATCCCACAGGAACTTTCAAAAAGCAATTGGACATGTACTTGAAGAGGACTAATTTGCAGGGTTATGGGGAAAAAAGTTGGGGTGTGGAATTAAATTGGACAGCTCTTTCAAAGAGCCGGAACAGCCACGACGGGCCGAATGGCCTCCTTCTGTGCTGTAAGATTCTATAACCAAGATTTTGAGAAGTATTTAACAAGATAACAGGGGTGTAATAGTACGACAATCAGACAATTAATCATTTCCAACTCTCTGGGGATTATACCACGGCTACAAAATTTTTCATAAATGAGAATACCCATATGCTTGGCAGGCTACATTCACAATGAAAACACATTTCTAAGTGTTGGCTGTGGTACTCCAGTGACAACAAGATATAAACATCACGGCTTTGAAAATCAGTGATATTTTGAGTGCATCCAGGACGCTATTTGGGCAGACGAAGAAAGAATGTGAGCCAAGACGCAGTTAGACTGGGTCACAGCACCCTTTGTTCTAGCATTGATATTTCCCCTGGATATTGAGGTGAGTGCTGGTGCTAGATCAGCCATGATCTCATTGAATGGCGGACCAGGCTCGAGGGGCCGAATGGCCTACTCCTGCTCCTATCTCTTATGGTCTTACAGTGCCCACCAACCCCCCTCCCCCACTCCGCCCAGAAGGCGCAAGAAGAGGCAGGGTCTATTTAGAAACCGGCCACTTTTACATTTTTTTTTAAATGTTCGGCGGCGTAAGCAGCTCTTTCATGCAGTGCCATGGCTCCACAAGCAGATTTTTATTCCCCCCCCGTCCCCCCGTCCCCTCCCTCCCCCGTCACCCCCAGCAGCCACCTGTCGGGATTATGCGAATACCCCGTGAATTCCAATGGGGTCTGGAGCCAATGAGTGGAAATCCCGCTCCACCGCTGTTAAGGCGGCGCAGTGGGACTTGTGGATTTTCGGGGCCCGTACCTTTTACCTGCATTGTCACAAATATTATCCAATGTCATGAAAATTCAGAAAATATTCCTTTTTAAATAGATGGTCGTTTTATATGGTAATGTAGCAATGTTTGAGCAGGAGACGACTGATCCAACCAGCCTTCCAAACCTCTCGTCAGTTTCCTTATTCTGATTACATAGAATGTACACCATAGAAATAGGCCATTCAGCCTAACTGGTCTGTGCTGATGTTTATGCTCCAGACAAGCCTCCTCCTCCCTATTTCATCTGACCCTATCAGTATATCCTTCTATTCTTTTCTCCCTCCTGTGTTAATCGAGCCTCCTCTTAAATTCATCTGTGCTATTCGCCTCCACTACTCCTTGTGGTAGCGAGTTCCACATTCTAACCACTCTGTGAGTAAAGAAGCTTCTCCTGAATTCCCTATTGGATTTATTGGTGACTAACTTATGTTTATGGCCCCTCGTTCTGGTCTCCCCCGCAAGTGGAAACATCTTCTCCACGTCTACCCTATCAAACCCTTTCATGATCTTAAAGACCTCTATCAGGTCACCCCTCAGCCTTCCCTTTTCTGGAGAAAGAGCTCCAGCCTGTTCAATCTTTCCTGATAGGTATAACCTCTCAGTTCTGGTATCATCCCAGTAAATCTTTTTTGCACCTTCTCCAGTGCCTCTACATCCCTTATATAATATGGAGACCAGAGCTGCTCACAGTACTCCAAGTACTTCGAGAACTAACACCCCAGAATTCCATTTACTAACAGGAATTCACCCAGTACTTTTTTTTTGTTGAAACCTGCCGTGGCTCATTGTTGCACCATCCCTGCTGGTAATCTGTTCCACAATTCTAGCGCCCTCTCAATGAAAAAAAATGTTGCCTTGGTTTCTTGTTTTCCTTTCGATGCTTTAAAATTGTGTCTTCTAATTCTTGAATTTTGCACCTGACAGAAGAATTTTCCTCATAATTCTCCATAATCATAAAAATCTTATGGACCTCCATCAAGTCCCCTCATCCTATCCAAAGAGTTAAGTCCCAGGGTAGAAGGAAAGAACTTGCATTCATATAGTGCCATTCACAATCTCAGGACGTCCCAAAGGGCTTTACAGTCAATTAAACAGTTTTGAAGTGTAGTCACTGTTGTGATGTAGGATAGCCAATCTTTCCTCAGGCCTCTAGGACCAGGAATCAGCATCCTAAACTCTCATTCCCATTCCCTCCAAAAGTTCCAGATCTTTCCTGTAATAAGGAGACTAAAACTGAACAAAGTATTCCAGATATGGGGCTCGATTTTCGCACCCCCGAGCGGGTGCGTTCGTGGCCGGGGGGGGGGGGGGGGGCTCCGAAAATCGGGGATTCCCGGGGCGGGTCCGGAGCCCGGCTCCAACCCGCCCACTTCTGGGTTCCCCAGTGACGCGCTGACATGTGTGCGCAGCCCCCGCATGTGGGACTCCCACCGGTAATTAAAGCCGGCGGGGTGCCACTTGAAGTAATTAACCAGGTATTTCAGGTCGTTTACAGACCTGATATTTTAGGAGGGGTGGGATTTTCAGATCAACTGGGACTGTTTCCCGTACTGGGGGAAACACTCCCAGTTGAAATGGACGTGTTGCAGCCATCAGCCTGTGGCAGCTGCAAAGGTCCATTTGACAGGGTGGGGGGTGTGGGGGAGGGGGAGACCCTCACTCATTGCAGGAGGCCACTCTGTCACTTTGGACAAAGTTTGGCCTCCACCACCCTCCTCCTAACAATAAAATTCATCAACTTGCACACTTACCCCGGTGTCCAGACACATTTACCGACCTTGCAGACCCCCTCAAATGTACATCTTCCGGATGGGAGCTGCCGTAGCTGCAGTCATGACCTCCTCGGAGGGCGAACAGCATCACCAGCCTCACCGGCCACACCGTCCACCTCTGACACGTGGAGCCCCACAACACAGTGCTGTGACACATCCACCTGCACAGCAGGAGGGAGGCCAACGGCAGGGAGAGATGCGTCGCAGAAGGCACTACCCTCGCCACAGGGTCCACAGACCAAGGCTCAGCTTCCTGGATCTCTCTGAGCAGCACTGCACACGGAGGCTCAGAGTCACTCGACATGTAGTCGTGGACATCTGCAGCCTCCTTCATGCTGAGCTGCTCCCGGCTGGCCCGAGCACCATCTTCTTACCTGTCGCTGTCCAAGTCACCACTGCCCTCAACAACTTCTCCTCCGCATCCTTCCACGGGGGACATCGCTGACGTCTCTCAGTCGTCTGCACAAGAGAGCTCTGCAAATACACCTACACCCACTCTGCAGTGACACAATGGGTGGCATCAGTTGTGAGTCTTCATAGTGATCCTCAGGAAAGGGCATTATTGCACAAACCAGACAAGATTCGCAAAGACGTGGCAGTAGTGGTGACAATATAATATGTTATGTGAGTTGGTCAGAAATTAAATAAGTAAAAACCATGACAAACCCTGAAACACCCTTGTGCATCCCCTTCATGCTCACAACACGTTTGCCTTACGCTTCCTACTGCACATATGTGATGCATGCCCTGTGGCTGCAGCACAGGTAGTGGCAGGTTGAGTGAGGCTGACTGTGAAAGAGATGCACGAGAGGGTGAGTATGAGATAGAGCCATGAGATTGTATGAGGATTGGGTTGAGTGGTAGTGGTGGGATGAGTACTGGCGAGGTGAGTAAGTGCAGGTAAGATGAGGATGAGCTGTGAGTGGGTGTGAGGAGTGATGTGACAGAGTAGTGTTGGCAGTGCAGAAGGAGATGTGGGGTGGGGGCGGTGATGTGGCAGACGGAGTGTAGGGGAATGAGTAAGTGTACTCACTTCGGCTGACCTACTTAGGTCAATGAAGCGCCTCCTGCACTGTATGCAGGTGTGCAATATGTTGATGGTGCAGGTGACCTCCTCTGCCACCTCGAGCCAGGCCTTCTTGGTGGCAGAGGCAGGCCGCTTCCTCCCGCCCGCCGGGGGGAGGGGGGGGAAAGATCTCTGTCCTCCCCCTCCTCCTCACCCCATCCAATAAGACCTGGAGTGAGGCATCATTAAACCTGAGAGCAGCCTTCCCCCTGGGCTGCTCCATGCTGTAATTTTTCCTATTTTCTGCAGCATCAGTCAGTGGAGGACTGCCGCTTTAAATAGGGCTCCTCCAGCTGACAGCCTATGCTGCGCATGTGCAGTCTGCCCGCTGCACAGCTTTCCAGTGCGAAACCCGGAAGCAAAGGTAAGTGGCTTCAATTAGCCTGCGATTGCGTGCAGATCACCCCCCGATTTCACTGGGCACGTTACCCACGCGCCCAGTCGACCCCTCGCTGCAAACCCGCTGCCCTCCTAATATCGGGCCCATGGTCTCACTAAGGGCAAATGCAACTTCAGCTCCTGATTTACATGTTACGGAGTGCAGCGGAGCACAGAGTGAACACCTGAGAGTGTGAGCGGCGGCAGACCTGAGCAGCAGAAGAATGAGAGTGGGGATAAAAGCAGCAGCAGACCTGCAACAAGAGAGAACTACTGTGCGACGTCACAGGTGAGACAGGAGAATCCAAGAGGTGAGCTTAGAAAAAAAGGAGACCGAGAGCGGGAGGAGAGTCCAAGAGGTGAGCACAGTATAAAAGGAGAGACCAGGAGCGGGAGGAGAGTCTGAGAGGTGAACGCAGTGTAACTCTAAGGCAAGTCATGGCAGCACAGTTCGCACCCGTGATATGCTCCTCCTGCACTATGTGGGAAGTCATAGACACTACCAGTGTCCCTGGTGACCATGTGTGCAGGAAGTGTGTCCAGCTGCAGCTACTGGCAAACCGCATTTCGGAGCTGGAGCTGCGGGTGGATTCACTGTGGAGCATCCGTGATGCTGAGACTATCGTGGATAGCACGTTCAGTGAGGTGGTCACACCTCAGGTAAAGATTACGCGTGCAGAAAGGAAATGGGTGACCGCCAGGCAGAGTAAAAGGACTAGGCAGGTAGAGCAGGAGTCCTCTCTTGTTGTAGGTCTGCTGCTGCTTTTATACCATCTCCCTCTCAAACAGATATTCTGCTTTGGATACTGTTGGGGGAGATGGTTTATCAGGGGAAAGCAGCAAGAGCCACGTTCGTGGCACGACGGGTGGCTCTGCTGCACAGGAGGGGAGAAAGAAGAGTGGCAGGGCTATAGTGATAGGGGATTCAATTGTAAGGGGAACAGATAGGCGTTTCTGCGGCCGTAAACGTGACTCCAGGATGGTATGTTGCCTCCCTGGTGCTAGGGTCAAGGATGTCACGGAACGGCTGCAGGGCATTCTGGAGGGGGAGGGTGAACAGTCAGTAGTCGTGGTCCATATCGGTACCAACGACATAGGTAAAAAAAGGGATGAGTTCCTGCAAGGTGAATTCAAGGAGTTAGGAGACAAATTTAAAAGCAGGACCTCAAAGATAGTTATCTCAGGATTACTACCAGTGCCACGTGCTAGTGAGTATAGGAACAGGAGAATAGACAGGATAAATGCGTGGCTGCAGGGATGGTGTAGGAGGGAGGGATTCAGATCCCTGGGACATTGGGACCTATACAAGTGAGACGGGTTACACCCGAGCAGGACCGGGACCAATGTCCTCGTGGGGGTGTTTGCTAGTGCTGTTGGGGAAGGTTTAAACTAGAGCGGCAGGGGGATGGGAATCTTAGCGGGGAGTCAGAAGGGAGTAAAGTTGAGAGCAGCAAGAGAGGGGAAGACCCAGGGGAAATTTACAATACAAATAGTACAAACAGTTGTTCAAGAACAAGTGAAAGGGAAAAGCGTGGGGCAGCAGAAAGTGTACTTTAGATACTACAGATAAAGTTAAAACTAGAAGGCGTAAGGCGATTAACCCAGCATCAAAACTGAAGGTCAGGCTAGGGTGTGTGGCCCATCTAAGAGTTCTATATACAAATGCACAGAGTATAAGGAATAAATTAAATGAACTACAGGTTCAAATTCAAATCGGAGGGTTTGGCATGATAGCTATTACTGAGACATGGCTGCAGGATGGTCAGGATTGGGAACTAAATATACCGGGTTATAAGGTCTACAGGAGAGATAGGGACAATGGAAGAGGGGAGGAGTAGCCTTAGTGATTAGAGATGAAATCAATTCAATGATAAAGGAGGATATAACGAGAGGTAAGCAGCCAACAGAGACCCTTATGGGTTGAATTGAGAAATAGGAAAGGATCTAAGACTATAGTGGGAGTTGTGTATAGGACCCCTGGCAGCAGCTCTGAAGTGCTAGGTTGTATAAATGCAGAGATTAGACAAGCATGTAACAAAGGCATAGTAGTCTTAATGAGGAACTTTAACCTTCACATAGATTGGGGAAAGCAACAGTCAGAAAGGTAGTGAATTTCTTGAGTGTGTCCGGGATAGTTTACTACAGCAGTATGTCCTAGAGGCAACAAGGGGGCAAGCCATACTAGATTTAGTAATGAATAATGAACCAGATTTAGGTAACAGCTTAACTGTGCGTGAACATCTATCCAATAGCGATCATAACATGATCGAGTTCAATGTAGTGTTTGAAAGGGAAAAAAGTGAATCAGCTGCTAAGATTCTAGACTTGGGTAAGGCCGACTTCAATGGGATGAGACAGAGACTGTCCACAGTAAACTGGGCAAATCTGTCAATGGGTAAAACGACTGATGATCAGTGGGAAATGTTTAAAGAAACATTTAACGAGATACAGAACCGGTTTATACCCGAGGGGCAAGAACTCTACTTGCCAAAAAAAACAGCCATGGACAACTAAAGAGGTAAGGGACAGTATAAGACATAAGGAAAGGGCATACAAAAAGGCAAAAAATGGCACAGATCCTGGCAAATGGGAATGATACAAAGATCAACAAAGGGTCACTAAACAAGATAGTAAGAGCTACAAAAAGAGAGTATGAAAAGAAACTTGCAAGGGATATCAAAACCAATATGAAGAACTTTTATAGTTATATTAGGAAAAAGAGGGTGGTCAGGAGCAGTGTTGGCCCCTTAAAAACTGAAAGTGGGGATATTGCCATTGACAATGGGGAAATGGCGGACATGTTGAACAATTACTTTGTGTCAGTATTTACAGTAGAAAAAGAGGATAGCATGCCGGAAATCCCAAGAAAACTAATATTGAATCGGGGACAGGGACTCGATAAAATTAACATAAGTAAAGCAACAGTAATGAAGAAAATAATAGCACTAAAGAGTGACAAATCCACAGGACCAGATGGTTTCCATCCCAGGGTTTTAAAGGAAGTAGGTGAGCAGATTGCAGATACCCTAACTATAATCTTTCAAAGTTCTCTCGATTCAGGAACTGTCCCTCTAGATTGGAAAATTGCACATGTCACTCCACTTTTTAAGAAAGGAGAGAGAGGGAAACCAGGGAATTATGGAGCAGTTAGCCTAACATCTGTTGTGGGGAAATTGCTGGAGTCCATAATTAAGGATAGGGTGACTGAACACCTCGAGAATTTTCAGTTAATCAGAGAGCCAGCATGGATTTGTGAAAGGTAGGTCGTGCCTGACAAACCTGATTGAATGTTTTGAAGAGGTGACTAAAGTAGTGAACAGGGGAATGTCAATGGATGTTATTGATATGGACTTCCAGAAGGCATCTGATAAGGTCCCACATAAGAGACTGTTAGCTAAGATAGAAGCCCATGGAATCGAGGGAAAAGTACGGACTTGGTTAGGAAATTGGCTGAGCGAAAGGCGACAGAGAGTAGGGATAATGGGTAAGTATTCACATTGGCAGGATGTGACTAGTGGAGTCCCGCAGGGATCTGTCTTGGGGCCTCAATTATTCACAATATTTATTAACGACTTAGATGAAGGCATACAAAGTCTCATATCTAAGTTTGCCGATGACACAAAGATTGGTGGCATTGTAAGCAGTGTAGATGGAAACATAAAATTACAAAGCGATATTGATAGATTAGGTGAATGGGCAAAATGTGGCAAATGGAATTCAATGTAGACAAATGTGAGGTCATCCACTTTGGATCAAAAAAGGATAGAACAGGGTACTTTCTAAATGGTAAAAAGTTAAAAACAGTGGATGTCCAAAGGGACTTAGGAGTTCAGGTACATAGATCATTGAAGTGTCATGAACAGGTACAGAAAATAATCAATAAGGCTAATGGAATGCTGGCCTTTATATCTAGAGGACTGGAGTACAAGGGGGCAGAAGTTATGCTGCAGCTATACAAAACCCTGGTTAGACCGCACCTGGAGTACTGTGAGCAGTTCTGGGCACCGCACCTTTGGAAGGACATATTGGCCTTGGTGGGAGTGCAGCGTAGGTTTACTAGAATGATACCCGGACTTCAAGGGTTAAGTTACGAGGAGAGATTACACAAATTGGGGTTGTATTCTCTAGAGTTTTGAAGGTTAAGGGGTGATCTGATCAAAGTTTATAAGATATTAAAGGTAACAGATAGGGTGGATAGAGAGAAACTATTTCCGCTGGTTGGGGATTCTAGGAGTAGGGGGCACAGTCTAAAAATTAGAGCCAGACCTTTCAGGAGTGAGATTAGAAAACATTTCTACACACAAAGGGTGGTAGAAGTTTGGAACTCTCTTCTGCAAACGGCAATTGATACTAGCTCAATTGCTAAATTTAAATTTGAGATAGATAGCTTTTTGGCAACCAAAGGTATTAAGGGATATGGGCCAAAGGCAGGTATATGGAGTTAGATCACAGATCAGCCACGATCTTATCAAATGGCGGAGCAGGCACGAGGGGCTGAATGGCCTACTCCTGTTCCTACGTTACACCCTAAGCTATACACCCCAACATTTCATTAGCTTCCTAGATTTCTTATGAGCACTGAACCAACAGCTTTAATGACTTATCCACTGAAACTCCCAGATCTCCTCTGCTCTGTTACCTCAAAGCATCAATTACCATTTAATGCGTACTCCACATGCTCGTTTTTTCTACCTATTCTTATCACTTTACACTTGTCTGTGTTGAATTCCACCTGCCACTTTTCTGCCTATTGATCCAGCTTGTCCAGGACCTTTTGGATTATCGCATCATGGATCACTGCACACAATTTGGTGTCATCTGTAATCTCAGACACCGTGAACAATATTCTGTTCTCCAATCATTCATAAAATTTAAACTCCAACCATAACCCAAGTTTCATGGGACTCCACTGGCAACCATTTTCCATGCTGAAATCTCCAAATGCCACTTATCAATCTAGCCTAATATTTTGCTATGTATTCCATGGGCATGCACCTTGTGAATCAGTCTGTCATGTGAGAGAGTGTCAAATGCTTCCCTGAAATCCATGTAGATAACAGCCACTGCCTCCCCATATCTACAAGCTCCAGCAAAGAAAAGTGAGAGAAGCAGGTATATTGTTACTTGGTTTACACAATACGCGTCCCCTCAAATTCCCTTTGCTTTATATAATAAAAATGTCAGAAACAAATTATACCAAATAAATCAATAAAAATGCTTGTTTAGAGAGGGAGATTGTTTTCTCTGCACTGGGTGAAACAAAATTGCAAATCCATTTATAACAAATATGTATCTAATTTTGTTGCTTATTGCACATGGAGGAATTCTTCCCCACAGATCATCAAAGGAATGGAGCTGGGAAAAATAATCTCAATCACATGCAGCTTTGAGAAAGTCCAGGAGTGCCTTACCTCTTTCCCAATTACTTTAACCCAGACCTTTTCTCCGACATCAACGATCTCGGACGGATTATCCACCCGACTTGCTGACATGTGCGACTTGTGAACAAGACCTGCAAAATAAAACAAGCATTCAGTGAACTGATCCTATCGACAACATCCACAACCCCTGGCTATCCAGCCCACGTAACCAAGTGACTCGCCCTGCTATGGCACAGCTCACTGCTCCATTTCTATTCCAGATTTATGCTGCTCAGTTTGTCGGTTTGAATTTGGAAAAGCTGGTTTGGAAAACAGCAAAATGCATAATTGGTAGCAAATATTAATCAGGCATATTATAGAACAGGGAGTATCTAATTTGGCAAGAGTCACAATAAAAATACAAAGGTGACATACATTTAGCATTATTCAGATATCAGAAAGGATTCTTGTATCTTAACAACAGTGCTATATGCATATATTTAAATACAAAACATATGTACCTTGCCTTTTGCAACCAGGAATTTTAATAAATGCTCCATATTCTGTTACGGATGCAACCTGAAAAATTAATTTGAGCAGAATTTTTTTTTTAAACAGGCAATAAAAATTTAAAGAAATGTATGTGTATATTCAAAGCAACGATCTGTGTACATGTTGAAAGACGTACCTCTCCCTGGAAGGTTATGTACATTTCAGGCAAGTCCTCCATCTTTACACAACCTGCAGTACACGAAGGAAAGAGAAAGACCCTTGCAGGATTCTTCAGATAATGGTCATATTCCTGGTAAAGGTTTATTTCATAGTGTCTTCCTCTCACATTTTGTCAGGAAGTTCTAGATAAAGAAAAAAATACACATTTTTAAAATATTTGTTCTCAGGATGTGGGCGATGCTGGCAAGGTCACATTTATTGCCCATCCTTAAGTGCTCTGAGAAGGTGATGATGGGCATTCTTCACGAATTGCTGCAGATAAAGAAATCTCGCTCAATGGCAATCAAATGATCCCTAAAGTAACGCATGATGATCCCAAACCAGAAATGTACTACAACGGTCAGGCAACTCTTGTGGGGAAATTGATTTTCACATCATTAAGTCAGATCATTTATTTTGCTTTGCTGGCCTTTTACAAAAATAAAAGCTTTTTTTTTGGGTGAACAGTATACTCAATGCCTTCCTGTGTAATTGTTTTGACGCCCACTCATGGAATGTTGTTCATGAATTAGCCTGTCAGTTTCAATGATGGAAATAAAAGCAGTGGCATTCAGAACTTTATGTGCATCCTTGATCAAGAATAAGTAGTCTGAAAAATGAATTTAAATTGTCAGTATTGGTACAGCCATTGGAGTTTCTACTGCAACAGCCAATTCTATTAAGTATTTGCAATATGGGTAAAATTGCCCCTCAATCTGAATATATTACATTTGCCTTTGTTAGCTGATCATTTTTGTAGTTTACTGGGTGCAACATTCTTCACAAAACCCAACTGATTTGTTGTCCCAATCTGCTTTCCAATCCTATATACCAACTAAATAGTAGTCTGAACTCTGCAGCATGAAAAGGAGTATCAAATTTACCGTAGCGACTTCAATAAATGGACAATTGACCAATTAACATCATGATAGGAAGTAAAAACAGTGCAGCATTTACTGATCAGATGTACAATCAAAATTCAACATTAATATGCACACACCCAGACTACTAGATTTATCTAGACTGCATCAGAAAAACAGCAAAGTCTTCAATTGAGCATATAACATCATTAATGCATAAAATCAACACATTCAGGAGATATAAAGCATAGGGATAAGAATTCCTCTGGTCACTATATGTGGAGCGAGTTTATGATTTTGCCAAAAATTCTGAACAAAGGAAATCATCATCAACACTTTTCTGATGCTGTCACACATAGTACAGAGGAATTCTGACCCCCTCTGCCTTTCAATTTTTTTGTATCATCTAAAGTATTTTCATTGTACAGACATTAATTGCATTGCTCTTTTTAGGGGCGACCCAATAACTCTCAGGCATTTTGTTTAGTGTGAATTTCATATTATCCAATAGACCTCAGTGACAGGTCTACATATATCTAAGGCCACTGTTGTTCAGATTTAAGCACATTACATAGAGACAGGATAACTCAGGTTATTATCTCCCAATCTGACACCTGAGTGCACTAAAGCCAAGTGGAGTGAAGACCCCTTCAACAGGCCACCTGACCTTACACCAACTGCTGTATAACTCCAATCTGGTGTGAAACCATATTTTCAAAGTTTTTATTTCAAAATTTACTTTATTTCATAGAATTTTAAAGATACACAAAGTTCAATGTAAATATCACAATTCCAAACCTGTACAATTTAAACCAATACATTACACAAAGCAATCACATTATTACAATTTAAACACAGTATTTCTTATGATTTATGGTGTATAATACAA
The DNA here is from genome assembly GCF_035084215.1 of Heptranchias perlo. NCBI lineage: Eukaryota > Metazoa > Chordata > Chondrichthyes > Hexanchiformes > Hexanchidae > Heptranchias > Heptranchias perlo. The sequence goes on along the minus strand of NC_090350.1, from coordinate 38,818,953 downwards.
GTTGGGCCAGCCTTACACGGTGGCCTTTCCCCATAGAGTCTTTAAGTAAGGAGTCTTACAACAGCAGGTTATGGTCCAACAGCTTTATTTGAAATCACAAGCTTTCAGAGCTCCGAAAGCTTGTGATTTCAAATAAAGCTGTTGGACTATAACCTTGATGTGGAGATGCCGGCGATGGACTGGGGTGGACAAATGTACAGAGTCGTGCAACACCAGGTTATAGTCCAACAGCTTTATTTTAAATCACAAGCTTTCGGAGCTTAGCTCCTTCGTCAGGTGAGTGAAGGAGGGTTTCCATAAAAGCATCGCATAAATAGTCAGAGAACAATGTCTGGTGATTACAGATAATCTTTCCAACTGCCCGTTATCACCCCTTGGCAGAGAGATAATTACAGCAATCAATGAACACCATCAACTCCTTTGATTGCTGTAATTATCTCTCTGCCAAGGGGTGATAACGGGCAGTTGGAAAGATTATCTGTAATCACCAGACATGGTTCTCTGACAATATATGCGATGCTTTTATGGAAACCCTTCTTCACTCAACTGAGGAAGGAACTAAGCTCCTAAAGCTTGTGATTTTAAATTAAAGCTGTTGGACTATAACCTGGTGTTGCACGACTCCTTACATTTGTCCACCCCAGTCCATCGCCAGCATCTCCACATCAAGTCTTTAAGTAGGTCGCACCTCGCTTCAGTGCGTCCTGTCGCACGTACTCCTGGACTTTGGAGGGCAACACTCGGTCATGAACAGCTCTTTCAGCTGGAAGGAGCCATGTTCTCAAAGTACCTGTGGCCCAGGGGCTCATCCGGAGCTGCTGATGCGCAGCGTGCGGTATAACTCGAGTCTACGAGCTACACATCGCAATTTACAGATACCAGCTGCTGCAATGTAACTGCAGCCCAACTCGCGGATTAAAACTATAGCGCAGTTGATCCAAAGCTTATGGCTGCTCGTAAATTAATTAACGACACAAGGGAAAAAAAATACTGCGTTAAACCACAAACCAAAACCTCGCCATTTTGTCGCCTCCGCCGATCACGAACCAATAGCGAGGACCTTTACTCAGCGCAGCCTAACCTACTGGTAGATTGACGGCAGCGTTGACCAATCGGCTTGGAGAGATGAGCGAGCACCGCCCACTGTTGGCTGTGGTTGACGTGGGGATCAGCCTACGGGGATAGAGAGAAGGCGGGATCACGCCAGCGGATAGGTTGGCCGGTGGCGTGCAATGAGGCGCCGCGTTGTTAGGAGGTGGGAGCGGGAGCTTGGCCTCAGCGGAGGGAAGAGACTCTTTGCGCCAAAAGTGGGGAAGCCGCAGCGGACGGGATGATCGATCAGAAGCGCAAGGCGCAGGAAATGGCGCTGGTGCAGGCCAAGCGGCCGAGGAATGAGCCGCCGGCCGCGGCGCAGGGGAGCGCTCCCCAGCAGGCCGTGCTGCAGGCGGTGAGTGCGAATTGCGGCTCCGTCAGACGGGCGCCTTGTGGTTTGGGCCTTTGCGGAGGAAAGGGAAAGGGAAAGGGGAAGGGGGGGGGAGTCGGGTAGTTCATCCGGTCACACCCGCCCCGGTCCGGTATGTTGCGGGTTTGCAGCATCTGCAGTGTTTTGTTTTCCACCGATCGAAGGGTCTGGAAACGGCGGGTGGTCTGACGTCATCAAATGGCGCCGGTGTTTTTAAAGGCAGCATCTTGAGGTTACACAGAAATTACAGCACAGAAACAGGCCGTTCGGCCCAACTGGTCTATGCAGGTGTTTATGCTCAACATGAACCTACTTTATCTACCCCTATCAGCATAACCGTCTATCCCTTTCTCCCTCATGTGTTTATCTAGCTTCCCATTAAATGCATCTACACTATTCACCTCAACTACTCCTTGTGATAGCGAATTCCATATTCCCACCACTCTCCGGGTAAAGAAGTTTCTCCTGAATTCCCTATTGGATTTATTAGTAACTATCATATTTATGGCCCCTAGTTTTGGTCTTCCCTGCAAGTGGAAACATCATCTCCACATCTACCCTTTCATAATCTTAAAGACTTCTATCAGGTCACCCCTCAGTCTTTTCTAGAGCCCCAGTCTGCTCAATCTTTCCTGATAGGTGTAACTTCTTGTATCATCCTAGTAAATCTTTTTGGCACCTTCTCCAGGTTTACCAGGAATGGAATCCTGGAGAAACTTATTTACACAGGGAGTTGTGAGGCTGTGGAATTCACTTCCGGGCTAGTGGTTGAGGCAGAAACTACATCAACATTCAAGATTAGATTGGATAGGTTTAATGAAGGAATTTGTAAGATGAAAAAGTGAGCACAAATTAGACTTTTAAAAAGAAATAGAAAGGACCTGCATTTATCTAACATCTAAACTAATCCTCATCACTTCACTCAAAATGCCCCAAAGTGCTTTAAATCCAATGAATTGTCAGTTGAAGTGCACTCACTGTTGTTTACTGGACAAACATGGTAGTTGGTTTTCCACGCTGCAAGGTCCCACAAGCAGTGAATTAAATGAGTGACAACATAATCTGTTTTCAGCGATATTGGTTGAGGAAGGCGTGTTGTCCAGGATACTAACTCTCTGCTCTTTGAATGATGCATTGGGAACTTTAATGTCCACGTGTACCACCAGAGCAAGTAGAACGTCAATTTAATGTGTCATCCAAAGGGCAAGTACCCCTGATAGTGCAGCAGTCCTTTGGAACTGCAATGGAGTGTTGGCCTAGACAATGAGCTCAAGTCCTACAGTTGGGTTTGAACCCTCTACCCGTCCTGTCCAACATTTATCCCTCAACCAACACCACTAAAACATTCTCTGATCATTTATCTCATTTTCTCTTTTGTTTTTATGCCAATCATTTAGGGTCCCCCAAGAACATCAACTCTTCAAGCTCCTATAATGCTTTTATCGGGTCACGAAGGGGAGGTTTACTGCTGTAAGTTCCACCCGAATGGATCAACACTGGCATCTGCAGGATATGACCGACTCATATGTAAGCGAGAGAGACTATTTTATCTTCCTGTTTTCAGTCATACAGGCTACAGTACCTGGTAGAGTAATTAGTTATAAGTAAACTTTAATTACTTTTGAACTGCTTATTAAACGATTCAAGGTCATGATTTTTAAAAATTCATTCATGGGATGTGGACGTCGCTGGCGAGGCCGGCATTTATTGCCCATCCCTAATTGCCCTTGAGAAGGTGATGGTGAGCCGCCTTCTTGAACCGCTGCAGTCCATGTGGTGAAGATTCTCCCACAGTGCTGTTAGGAAGGGAGTTCCAGGATTTTGACCCAGCAACGATGAAGGAACGGTGATATATTTCCAAGTCGGGATGGCGTGTGAGTTGGAGGGGAACATGCAGGTGTTGTTCCCATGTACCTGCTGCTCTTGTCCTTCTGGGTGATAGAGGTCGAGGGTTTGGGAGGTGCTGTTGAAGAAATCTTGGCGAGTTGCTGCAGTGCATCCTGTGGATGGTACACACTGCAGCCACTGTGCACCAGTGGTGAAGGGAGTGAACATTTAGGGTGGTGGATGGGGTGCCAATCAAGTGGGCTGCTTTGTCCTGGATGGTGTTGAGCTTCTTGAGTGTTGTTGGAGCTGCATTCATCCAAGCAAGTGGAGAGTATTTCATCACACTCCTGACTTGTGCCTTGCAGATGGTGGAAAGGCTTTGGGGAGTCAGGAGGTGAGTCACTCTCCACAGAATACCCAGCCTCTGACCTGCTCTTGTAGCCACAGTATTTATATGGCTGGTCCAGTTAAGTTTCTGGTCAATGGTGACCCCCAGGATGTTGATGGTGGGGGATTCGGCGATGGTAATGCCGTTGAATGTCGAGGGGAGGTGGTTAGACTCTCTCTTGTTGGAGATGGTCATTGCCTGGCACTTGTCTGGCGCGAATGCTACTTGCCACTTATCAGCCCAAGCCTGGATGTTGTCCAGGCCTTGCTGCATGCGGGCTTGGACTGCTTCGTTATCTGAGGAGTTGGAAATGGAACTCAACACTGTGCAGTCATCAGCGAACATCCCCATTTCTGACCTTTATGGAGGGAAGGTCATTGATGAAACAGCTGAAGATGGTTGGGCCTAGGACACTGCCCTGAGGAACTCCTGCAGCATTGCCCTGGGGCTGAGATGATTGGCCTCCAACAACCACTACCATCTTCCTTTGCGAGGTATGACTCCAGCCACTGGACAGTTTTCTCCCTGATTCCCATTGACTTCAATTTTACTTGGACTCCTTGGTGCCACACTTGGTCAAATACTGCCTTGATGTCAAGGGCAGTCACTCTCACCTCACCTCTGGAATTCAGCTCTTTTGTCCATGTTTGGACCAAGGCTGTAATGAGGTCTGGAGCCGAGTGGTCCTGGCGGAACCCAAACTGAGCATCAGTGAGCAGGTTATTGGTGAGTGCCGCTTGATAGCACTGTCAACGACACCTTCCATCACTTTGCTGATGATTGAGAGTAGACTGATGGGGCGGTAATTGGCCAGATTGGATTTGTCCTCCTTTTTGTTGACAGGACATACCTGGGCAATTTTCCACATTGTCGGGTAGATGCCAGTGTTGTAGCTGTACTGGAACAACTTGGCTAGAGGTGCTGGTAGTTCTGGAGCACAAGTCTTCAGCACTACAGCTGGGATGTTGTCAGGGCCCATAGCCTTTACTGTATCCAGTGCACTCAACCGTTTCTTGATATCACGTGGAGTGAATCGAATTGGCTGAAGACTGGCTTCTGTGATGGTGGGGATATTGGGAGGAGGCCGAGATGGATCATCCATTTTGTTAATGGTCGTGCAATTTTTTGTCCCATTATACTGAGAGCAATCAAAGTTCAAATGCCATCCTTTGGTGATATTTCAGTAAAAATCCATTTTGGGATCCAAGAAAGACAAATCAGAAGACTTTCCTAATGGCAAGAGACTAGGAACTGTGGAGGAGCAAAGGGATTTGGATGTTCATGTACACAAATTACTAAAAGCTACTGCACAGATACAAAAAGTAATCAAAATAGCTCATGGAATATTGGCCTTCATCTCAAGGTAATTGGAATTCAAGAGTGAAGAAGTGATGCTTCAGTTGTACAGAGTCTTGGTCAGACTTCACCTGGAGTACTACATTTAGTTTGGGCACCGTATCTCAGGAAGGATATATTGGCCTTAGAGGGGCACAGCACACATTCACCAGAATGATACCAGGTTGAGTGGTGATCTAATTGAGATGCTTAAAATGATAAAGGGATTCGATAGGATAGATACAGAGAAACAATTTCCTCTGGTGAGAGAATATATAACAAGGGGGCACAATCTTAAAATTAGAGCTAGGCTATTTAGGAGTGAAATTAGGAAGCACTTTTTACACGCAGGGCAAAGGAAATCTGGAACACTTCCTCCAAAAAGCTGTGAATGCTGGATCAACTGAAATTTTTGGGACTGAGACTGATAGATTTTTGTTAGGTAAGGGCTATTGATCAAAGGCAGGTAAATGGAATTGAGGTACAGATCAGTCATGAACTGATTGAATGGCAGAACAAGCTTGAGGGGCTGAATGGCCTCCTCCTGTTCCTATGATTTATAAAATGTTCTGTTCATTTGAACTGTTAAAATACCCAGCAGTGCAACTTTGTCCTTCCCAACTTGGGTTGTCTGGAGCGAGTATTTTGAGCTGTATAACACTTGAGTGAAGTATCTATCATTGGTGATGGTCATATCCGGACCAGTTTGAGGTGATGAATTAAGTGTAGCGCATCAGAAGAATATTGCACAAAGAAGCATCAGAGCTGAAATGTGATTTTTCCTATAGTGCATTTGCAGTAAAACATTAAACACCCCGTATAATAGTATTGTACTATTGCCTGAATATGAGACATTGATCCTGAGCTGAATTGCCTGGTGCTAAGTCAAAATAAACATTGAGGCAATGATCCAGCTTCACGGCCACACATCCTAGTTGTCTTAATAGTGGCTGTAGAGGTGGATTTGTTAGGCCTGCTGTTGGGAGGGACAGCGATCATTAAGTGCAGGTAGGGAAATTTGCAAAAATATTAAATTGGTTCCCGTATTGATAGGAAATACTACTGATCTGTTAAAATGTGTATAAATGTTGTCAGTTGAAGCCAACCCTGATAATTTTAAAAAAGCAAACAACTGTAGGTCAGGCTGGAACTGCAGAGAGAACAGAAGAGTTGATGCTACAGGTATAGGCCCTTCATCAAAATCTTAACTTCTCTGTTCTCTCCACAGATGCTGCCTGACCTGTTTTACCAGTATTAACCATTTTTGTTTAAGTTTAAAATAGCCATTTGTTAATATTTATTTTCTTGCCGTATGTCTATCCCTCCTGCTGGCCCCCAAAATTTTGTGCGAGTAGTGATCATTTGGGGAATGCCTTTTTATTATTCTCATGAGATAGCTTGTGAAATTCAGTCAACTTATTAAAAAAAATTGTCATAACTTTTTAGATTGTTTTGAAATGTCCACTGAGGCGCTGTGTGGTTTAAGGCCCTTCACATTTTTGTCTCTTGTTCTCTCTCTTCAGTGTTATGGAATGTGTATGGAGACTGTGATAATTATGCTACATTGAAAGGCCACAGTGGAGCGGTCATGGAATTGCATTATAACACAGATGGCAGGTACTGTAATATTGTACTGGGTTATCACATTCAAAAGAGAGCTGATTTGTTTTTTCACTAAAAAAATGATTGAGTTGTATCAGAGCATACAGTATGGTATTTTTTTTGAAATATGGGACTAACTAGATGGGTTGCAATCATCTTTTCTTGTCCTGTTCCTGTGTTCCTTTATATGAGAAACTGCTGCAATTTTAATGACTGACTTTATGCCTTGCCATTTGTCTCAAAATCTTTTTTTCCTATGTGTCTGGTATTGTAGAACAGTTTTGTGCTCCTCAGAAGCCACAAACCAAATACAGCATCCTCCACACTTTTCTACTTTCTGTGTTGATTTCACCATCTCCTACTCTAGCTCATTCTTTCTCAGGATCTCAAAATTATAGAACTACTTAGCCTCTTGGCCTTCCCTTCCTCCCACAATCTACGGGTCTTTAAAACCAGAATGTTGCGTCACTTAACCACTCTAATTTATCACTCTTCCACATTGGTGACCTTGCTTCTTCACCTTTTGAATAAAAATCAAATTTGCGTGCCATCTATTCTCGTCTCTGCTAGTCTAAACTAGACGCTTCCCTGGACACTTCAGCGAAGTAGAGTCGTGGGCTAAGTGGCAGTAACCAGAAATTGATAAATGGTGTGGTAAATGCAAGCAGAAAAAAGGAAGCAAAAGTAACCAAATTTCACTAAATGAAGTAAAATAAAGTAAGCTGAGTTTTTAAAAACTATCTAGATTGTACTCTTTTTTCCTCCGCCCCCCCCCCCCCCCCCCCCCCCCCCCATTTAAAAGATGGCTTAATGTTCATGGATTTACTTTTGTGTTCTACTGTTTTGAGGCTGTCTTGCATTTGGGTTGATATTTCTGCTTTGTCGTCTTCAGCATGCTTTTTTCAGCATCAACAGATAAAACTGTAGCAGTGTGGGACAGTGAAACAGGCGAAAGAATCAAGAGATTGAAAGGCCACACTTCCTTTGTGAATTCATGTTACCCAGCCAGACGGGGACCACAGTTAGTCTGTACAGGAAGCGATGATGGAACAGTAAAGGTGATTGCAATTTAATATTGGGACATGATGTGTTTTTCTAGCCTTGCGGTTCATGGGGTAAAAACTGAGAGGATAATTCAGAAATCTTAAAGCAGAAGCTTTAGTAGGGATGAAAATATCCTGGCAAGGAATGATCAGATGCCAGGACAAATGTATTACCCTCCCCTTTGGATAAATGTGTTTGGCAGGGGATGCTCTGCCAATAGTTCAGTGAGTTTATCCAGTGAATAGCTGAGTCAGATAGACCAGGAAGTTCCCAGGTTCAACCTTAGGTGTGTGCTGATTTGAGCCAGGGCAGCAGTTGGGTGGTCAGCATTGGCTTCAGGGCAAGGGAGGGAAACATTAGCCAGGATTTCTGCACCCGATTGCTATCTTGTTACTCCCTGTTAGAAAGTACCTGTATGTGGACGTTGGGTGAGAATGGGATCTGGCTGGCTATTATGTCATCTTACTGTGTTGACAATCACTGTCTAGCTTCACACATGAAGAATTACCAATTGAGTACGGTGTCAGATGGTTGTTGGCACCTGTGGGGCTACACCCCCCCCCCCACCCGCAGCAAGGGTCAATGCCTTCAGGGGAGGAGTGAAAATTGGAAAAATACATCAGGCAGATTGCCTGCAAATGTGATATAAATAAAACCCTAAACTAGTATCATAGATGCTGAAACCTGAAAAACATGATGTGAAAAGATCTAAATTGTGAAGGGTGCATAAGGAAAGTAATTTTACTTCTTTTAATGGCAGTGTTCCAAAGGGAAATGTTAAAATGACCATCTTTCAGAATAGTCCAACATATGTTACTCCCAGAAAATTCTTACACGAGTTGCTGCTTATGCACAAAAATAAAGAAATTCTCTCCCTGTAAAACTCTCTCCACTACAAAAACAGAGACAAGTTGACAAGTTTTGTCACTTCTGTCTCATTTCCCTTCTCCTTTCCCTCTCCCTGTCTCACTTGCTCTCTCCTTTCCCTACTCTTTCTGTTCCCCATCCATTTTTGTTTCTGTCTTACTCTGACTATTTTTTGTCTCCCGTTTTTCAATGTATTTCTACATCTAAATTATATTTTTTCTGTACCCCAGCTATGGGACATCCGGAAGAAGGCTGCTATCCATACATTTCAGAACACATACCAAGTACTGGCAGCAACATTTAATGACACGAGTGACCAGATTATCTCTGGTGGTATCGATAATGACATTAAGGTAAGATGCTCCTTATAGTGAATTATTCATTAGCCACATGAAAGTTTAAAATTGAACTAATCAAAAAAAATGGCAATGTCGTGTTTTAGAATCTCTATTAAAATTTAAAGCTCCAGTATCTTTTAATAAAATTACTCTTTTTATTTCTCTTTTTTTTCCCCCGGGGTCAATTTCAGGGAGGTGCAGGTGTGTAATTGAATGCTGACCTGTGGTCTTTGCCCCTGGGTTTAACAGGTAGGCTTCTTTAGCAATGGCCTATTGTCCAGGCTCATCCTGGTGGTCCTGAGATGTTTTATGTGGATTCAGTTTATAGGCACTGTTGCTCTGTATCAGAATGCATATCCCAAGGTTTGTGGACCTATGGTAGACCTCCTGACATAATGACCAACTGATGCTCCAATGTTTTCAGAAGTGGGCCCTCTGATACTGTGTCTGTTGACAAAGAACATCACTGATGTGAAATCAGTGAGCAAACTGTGTGGAACCTGTTTTTGTTTTAAGTCCTGATTCACTTCAGATTTGGTAATGCTGTAGTTGGCACTAAATCATAATTACTACCAGTACCTCACCTGACTGTTTTGTGGTGGACACTTTTAGCAGGGATGCTAAACACCCACATGAATCAGGTTATGGAGTAACTTCTCTGCTGTTCACTTTCTAGAATAGGAAACTGGTGAAGTTTTATTGATCAAGACCTGATTGGTAACCAGTGATCATCCAGTGTTCTAGTTCTGCTAGAGTGACAGTGGTGGTTGTTACAACGTATTGTGCAACTATTGACGATGCCTGGCAGGAGAACCTGTCACATTTTTGAGGGACTTCTTTTTTCTTGTCGCCAGTTTTATTTTCTGGAGGTATTGACTCCTTGCTTGGGGTATGATTTTTTTTTCAGTAGCTCGCCCAAGTGGCCATTCTTGATATGTTATTAGGCTACTCAACTGTGTTGTGAGTCACAGCTGAGTCTCATCCTGTTGTCATCCAGTATCGACATTTGGACATTTCTAGTAAGGGATAGGGGTCAGGACTGGGAGCACTGGCCAAATTTTCTTTTATTTTCTCCTCCTCAAACCATGGTGTGGTGCTGTGGGCAATTGTAGCTCCCAGCTGTGGTCAACTAAGTCCTTACTTTAATCATTTTTGAAAAGTAATCCCACTTCTGATTTTGGACAAACCAACTTCTAGCCTGAGAATCAGGAAAATGGTATAGCTGGGAAGCTTTATCTGCTGCCTTCACCTTCTTGGGTGGATCATGTTTTATTAAGTACAAAAATTAAGCATATTTGTCTACGGATTTTAATTTATTGGATTCCTTGTGACCTCTTGCTGGTCACAGAGTTAAAATTGGTTACTGCCAGCTGTTTCTGCAAGCTGCAGAGAATATATTTTATGGCCTGGTGTACCAAAGTCATCTGGGGGACAAGGAGAAGTTAAATATGTTAATGTCTGTTAAATGGTGCGCATTAAGCATATTCTGCCTGAAGCAGTGTCCCTGATAGTTGACTGGAGCAGAGTTAATTTCCTGCAATCACAGTTGATCAAAGTGGTTGGAACAAATCATTGGGTTTCTCAGATCGAGCCATTCAATTCAAGCTTCCTTTATGATATCCTAGGAGATTTTTAAAGTGAAATGTTTGATTGACAGCTTTATGTGAGATGAAGATGTTCAGTTTAAGGGGCATGACCACAATTCTTTGTTGCCGCTTTGACAGACTCCCTGTAGCCGAGTTTCCAGTTGTGGGCTCATGTTTGACCTAGTGTTGAGCGCACCAGTTAGTCTGAAGCTGTCAGGCATGAGAGTCTAGTCCAAGGACTCTGGTATTGAATAATTCTGTAAGAAGTAAGCAAGTGTATTTTGAGTTTTACCACAGGAGATGCATCCTTGTTTGAGATTCGAGGAAGTAAGTTTAAAAAAAATTGTAATTACTGTAAGTATGTTCAAATTGTTCTTTTTCCAGTTTTATGTTCAGTAAATGTGTCTAGTGATTTACAGCCTGAGCCATGGTCTGAAAGTGTTATTGTTCTGCCTATCGAAGTTGAGATCCTTATGGTGGCACGGTATATCCAGTAAGCCAAGTACAGTGATGAGGGTTCTGTGTTAGACCCCTAGTTCTTGCTACATTTACCTAGATATTAGGCAGGTGAAAGCATCCTTTGGTTCACGGGCGATGCGAGGACCACTTATAGACATGGCCAATGGCGCTGAACTCAAGGAAAAGACCGAGGATTAAAAACCTAAAAATGTAACACTAAACACTGTTCTTTGTTCAAATAAACAAAAAACTTTTTAAAAATGCAAACTTTTTTTTCAAAAAGCAGTAATACTAGGTAAATCCATTATTCAATAGTCTTGTGAAATGAATTGTTTTGATGCTGGTTAGCAGTTAAAGTCCAAGCTTATGCTGCCACTTTGCATCCTCTTAGGAGTCACATTGGACACAATTTGTAACATTGCCATCGGTAAAAATTCTCACTCCTTTACTAAGTGAAACTGTTTAGTAGATCTTCGCAAACAACGATGTGCTTCTTAGTACATCAATCCTTAATGATGATTGTGAGGTTACACTATAGAATTTCCCACTTCTATTTTGAAGAGTAGCATAATAATCTCCCAATAGCTCTCTGGATGGCATAGCAAGTTTATCTGGTGAGCAGTTGAGTCATACAGACCAGGAAGGTCTTTGGTTCAGTCCTTGGAATATGCTGAGTTATCTGATTTCAACCAGTGAAGCAATTTGGGTGCTACAATTTCCATGGGGAGGGGGTGAAAAGCTAAACCAGGTCTCCCACTTCTGATCGTTACACACATTCAGCACGGGTGGTTGTTTGAGTGTATTGTGGGTCAACAGGAATGAGCTCGGTTGTGTATCTCTCTTTTCCCCCCCCCCCCCAGTTGCAAAGTCTCCCACTGTTCATTACCAAGGCTCACACTTGAACAGTTGCCATTTGGGTGAGTTACCAAAGGATGTCCAGTGCCCATGGAACTATATCCTTGCATGGACTACCTGCCTTTAGGATAGAAGAGAATTAGCAAAATCGTGGGGTGGTTCTTGAATATAGTTTGTCTTTTAAGTTTATTTGAAGTTTGAAATGTTGGGGTGAGGTGGGGGAATATGCAAATTATTGTGCAGCCTTGCTCCAATTTGTTCACCCTTCACTACTGCTTTTAAAGGGTGAAATAGGATGGGTGGAGGAATCCCAGAAGACTCCTGGATTTGAATGTCTTAGAGATCATGGCCTCTTTTTGTTCCCCCCTCCCCCAATTCTCATTGTTTAGGATGCTGCGTGAATCAAGCCAAAAATGAGGAATTCCATGCATCAATTGTTTGTAAATAGCTATTAGTTAGGGTGAGTTTACACTGGCTGAGAAAGTTGGTAGTAAAGGATATTTGAGATAGCCAAGAAGTAACCCTACAATAGATATCTGATGTAGGCTTGTAAAATATCAGGGAGACTTGTACAATTCTTATGTCAGAATGGACAACTTAGAGTATAACTATTCAGAATGCACAGTAGAAGATATCTTATAAGTAACAAGATGCATTAAATTCACTTTGCAGCAGACTCCAAAAATAAAAACAAATCTCTGCTATGGTTAATTTCTAACCCTTTTTTTATTTTTGTATGTACTTGTACCTAAATATTGTTTGTGGCCTGTAGCTTACTGACTTGAAATTATTTTTGAAGTTCAACTTTTTTTCTTCTGTTAGGTTTGGGACCTCCGACAAAACAAGTTAATTTATACCATGCGTGGTCATACAGACTCTGTGACAGGCTTGGCTCTGAGTGGCGATGGCTCTTACCTTCTTTCCAATTCTATGGATAATACAGGTAATTAGTGTGTTTTTTTTAAGGGGGTAGATGTGGTTAACTATTGTGTTCTATTGAAGACCCGGAGAGTATTAAATAAACAGATTAATTCAATAGGACAGAAGGTAACTTGCATGTGATTCCTTTAGACTTTTTGGAATAGTGACAGAAAAGTGTAGAAAATCCTAACTTGCATTCATATAGTGCCGTATCATGTCCTCTGGTTGTCCCAAAACGACTTTACATCCATTGAATTACCTTTTATAGTGTAGTCACAGTTGTTAAGACGACAAATGTGTCAGCCAATTTGCACACAAGATCCCACAAACAGCAAATTAGAATCATACAGCACGGAAGGAGGCCACTCGGCTCCTCGAGCCTGTGCCAACTCTTCGAAAGAGCCAACTAATTAGTCCTACTCCCCTGCTCTTTCCCCGTAGCTCTGCAGTTTTTTCATTTCCAGGTATATATCCAATTCCCTTTTGAAAGTTACTGTTGAATCTGCTTCCACCACCCTTTCAGACAGAACATTCCAGATCACTCGCTGCGTGAAAAAAATTCTCATCATCTCCCCTCTGGTTCTTTTGCCAATTACCTTAAATCTGTGTCCCTCTAGTCACCGCCCCTCCTGCCAGTGCAAACAATTTCTCCTTAATTACTTCACCAAGTTCTCTCATTATTTTGAATACAATCAAACCACCCAATATGGGTCACAAACCCACGACCCTGGGATTGAGTCTCATGCTCTACCGAATGAACTAGTTGGGCTTAGAGATGAAAAGTAGTTAATCTGTTTTTGGTGGTGGTAGTTGATGGATAAATGTTGGTCAAGACACTGTGTCCCCTGCTCCTCTGTGAATCGTTCTGAGGACAGGTGGACATGATGGTGCTTCCAGAAGCACTACACTGAAGTATCAGTCTAGATTATGTGCTCAAGTCCTAGAGTAGGGCTTGAACCTACAATCTTCTGACTCCCAGGTGACTGTGCTGCCAAATCGATGGGATCTAGTGTATTGTCTGTTCGAAACCCTGGCCAGTTTTTACCAGGAGCACTTTGTGTGCCCCAGCCGAGACTAGCTAACTCTGCACAGACTGGGAATTATACCTGGGACCTTACTGGACTGTGTATGGCTTAGCTGCTCACTAGAACATTAAACAGACAGTACACTTTGCTGTCTTCTCATACATTCTGTTTATAATGCACCACAGTTTGTTCTTTATAACTTTTTCCTCGCCAATTCCCCCCCCCTCCTGTCTTCTCTCCTGAAGCCAATGTCTCCTTGTTGTACAGTTCCATTGGTGCTATAGTATTTTGCATAATTGGCTATTTGTCATGTACGAGCCGTGTCAATGAGCTATTTGACAATGGGAGCAATTGGGGAAGGGGGAGCAATGCAATCAAGGATGACCCTGTCTGGACCCAGTATCTACAGACTCACTTTGTGGGGCTTGCTGGATCGTGATAAGGAATGTGAACTGTAATTGAATTTTTCCTCCCTAATATACAGCCACTAAGGCCAATCATAGCTCCACTAACTATGTCCCAGCTAAGATTGGCTAACTCACCACAGGCCAGGGATTACACCTGGGAACTTCATGGTTTGGCTTTTAACGAGCTGAACCATTGGGGGAAGCTTTTCTGGGTTTATTTTTACCATTGAGGTTATCATGCATTAAGTTAATTGAGCGGCGATTAATGCAAGCCACAAAATAAGCCATGGGGCTCTTTGATTTGTATTAGTTCTGCCTTCCAGTTAGAAGAAAGGGTGTGTTTCTAAATCAGAAGAAAAGTTAATTGCTGAATCTTTATGATTTTTGTGATTGGATTTACAGTGCGAGTTTGGGATGTGCGTCCATTCGCTCCAAAAGAGAGATGTGTGAAAATATTCCAGGGTAATGTGCATAACTTTGAAAAGGTAGTGATGTTTTTCTTAAATTAATGCTGTGTGTTAACTTGGTAAATGAGAAAGAACATAAGGACTTCTTAAAAGACTGCAGTTACACTCTCATGTTCTGCTTGAGAATAATGCTTCCCCATGAGGCGGGAATGCAGTCTGTGGTACAGAATATACACTGGTCATAATAAGTAGCATTTTGTTCCTATTTTTATTCGTTCATGGGATGTGGGCGTCGCTGGCAAGGCCAGCATTTATTGCCCATCCCTAATTGCCCTTGAAGAGGTGGTGGTGAGCCGCCTTCTTGAACCGCTACAGTCCGTGTGGTGAAGGTTCTCCCACAGTGCTGTTAGGAAGGGAGTTCCAGGATTTTGACCCAGCGACGATGAAAGAACGGCGATATATTTCCAAGTCGGGATGGTGTGTGACTTGGAGGGGAACGTGCAGGTGGTGTTGTTCCCATGTGCCTGCTGCCCTTGTCCTTCTAGGTGGTAGAGGTTGCGGGTTTGGGAGGTGCTGTCAAAGAAGCCTTGGCGAGTTGCTGCAGTGCATCCTGTGGATGGTACACACTGCAGCCACGGTGTGCCGGTGGTGAAGGGAGTGAATGTTCAGTGGTGGATGGGGTGCTGTGGCAACATTAAGTGAAGCCGAATGAAAACGGACATTTTTTAGTTTAATTTTATCAGGTAGTTATCGTAGCTTGAAAAGTTCAAAAGGATTATTCATTTCTAAGATGATAATGATAGCAAATGCAGAAGATGATCATGATGAAGTCTTTTAAAATGAGTTAACATTAATTGTACAGTGAACAATTTATAATTTAGTGTAAATTGCCAGCTACACTTGATGATTTGGTATGGGAAGTGTAATGTTGGTCCAGCAGTAGGTAACCAGTGTCGCATTCCCTCAGCCGTAACGTTTTGTTTTCCTTTCCCCTAAACCGGATAACCCCAAATAGTATGTCGTCATCTTGTGCCAAACTTGACAATATACAATTTCTTGCAGAACCTCTTAAGATGTTCATGGTCGACTGATGGAAGCAAAATAGCAGCTGGATCTGCAGACAGGTAAATACTGTTTCATGAACACACTGATAATAAATGTGAAATAATAAATGTTTTGAAGGAAATGGATAATCATTCTGTATGTGTATGATGTTTACTTGCTGATTTGAGTGATGAATTTTATGACAGGCCAGAAGCTGTGTGCTGTGTATCTTAGAATGCATTATCTCCCTATGATAACTTCAGCTAATTTAATAACTTTACTTAATTGCAATTGAAACCTTTTATCGAATGTGAGGGATGATGGGTGCAGGAAATTGTTTAACCTCAGATTCTATGAGGTCATTAAATTTATTCTTCGAGAAAGAATATTGGTACTATCTTAATGCTGCAATAGCTTACAATTGTTCATGGTCTAGTAACAGATGATGTGGCATAAGTGTACAGTTTCTAAAACCGTGATCTTTTAAAGGAGGCAGGGAACGTTGTGGGGGGTGCACTCTGAAAATAATACAGCCATACTCACTGGGTATGGTGTCATTCAGGGAATTTTTTTCCTGCAGTACATGTTTACGTATTTGTGGATTACATTAGTTTAAAGAAGCGCGTTGGGATGTTTTACTACATTAAAGATGCTGTATAAATGCAAGCTGTTGTTGAAGGTCATTTTTTAAAAAAAAACATTAAACCCATCAGCAATAAGGGATTGCATTATTTCTTTCAGATTTGTTTATGTCTGGGATACGACATCACGAAGAATCCTTTATAAATTACCAGGGCATGCAGGCTCAGTGAATGAGGTGGCTTTTCATCCGGAAGAACCAATCAGTAAGTGTCTTGCCATGGCCAACAATTTAAAACCCAGGATATATAATTACTAACAACACTTCTTTAGAAACAGAAAATGCTGGAATTACACAGGTCATTCAACATCAGTAAAGAGAAAAGATAGCCTATGACATTTTGGGTGTGTACCGTTCAATAGGCTGAGCGATTAAAGGGCACACACCCATAATGTTAACCTTTTTTTTCTCATTACAGATGCTGACTGACCTGCTGTGAATTTCCAGGATTTTCTGTTGTTTGTACATTTCAATAGCGTCCTTTATGTACCGGCAGATGTCTCAAAGCACTTTAAGGCGTAGAAGGAAAAAGTGGATACCAAGCCATGGGGAAAAACAGGGACTAAGTTAAGGGATGGAGACAAAAATATGTTTGAAGAGAAAAATACTTTTAACGGTGGGGATAGAGTTGGCAAGGCAGAGAGATTTTGGGAAAATGTTCCAGAAGATGTAATGGCTGAAAGAGCATCGGGTGGAGTGATAATGGGGCTGGGAATAGACGAGAAAAAAGATGTGAGCAGGAACCTACCTTGGTGGATGTTGGTGAGATAAGCTGGGGCAAAGCCACTGGACTGTAGGTCTATATTGTACGCTCAAGGTCTGCTGTGGGGCTCAAACTCGCATCCTTCTAATACTGATGATGTGCATCCTGTTTTCATAATCTTTTCAAAATCGGGTTTAAAATCACAGCTGTCTCTTTCCAATGTCAAATTACAGAATTAATATTTATATTGCAATTCTAATATTTAATTTAAATATTATTTGTCTCATTTGATGGTTGTGGGATCTTGCTGTCCACAAACTGCCATGTTAACCCACTATATTGATTTCTATCTCTGCCACACTCTTCTCATTTCTTTTGGCTTAGTGTGGCTTGAGCCCACAACCTTCTGACTCAGAGGCAAGAGTGCAACCAATTGCACCAAGGACTTGAGCATGTAATCTAGGCTGACACTTCAGTGCAGTACTGAGGCTGCATTATTGCAGGTACCATCTTTCAGGTGAGATGTTAAACCGAGGTATCCAGATGCAAGAGATCTAATGGCACTATTCAAATAAGATTAGAGAGTTAGTTCTTCAGGTGTCCTGGCTTCTCTGATTGCCTGGTCACTTCTTACTGTTGGTGGGACCTTGCTGTAATTCATTGGCTATGAAATGCTTTGGAACACCTTTACATGAAAGGTTCTTTATAAATGCAAGCTTTTCTTTGTGTTTTTCTCTTTCCATATTCGTAAAAGATTCTGTAATACATTTTAACACTGCTCAAACCCTTCGCATAGCACCACAAGCTGAGTTTGTTTACCAAACTTTAATTAAAATCCCCATGTAATACTGTAATTACTATTAAACAAGCATGGTTGGGAAGACTAACTCACAGCTGATTTGTCCTTTCTGAATATTTTATGGAGGCAAATGTAATCTAATAATGTTAGTGGACATGAAGATGTTATCGAACTGGTTACAGAATTAGGGAGCTATTTTGATTTTGTGTTGTGTTTGACGTTTATCAGGGGGGTGTTGTGGCATTTTTTTGGCAGCCTTTCTGCTGGAATTATGAACCTCATTAGTGACCATGACTATTGAATTGTGAACTTAGTGCAGAAGTCTTGTGGCCCTATTAATGTCTACAGTTTTTTTTGTTGTACATTTAGGCTTTTTTATTTGCCACCTAACCAGGAATAGGTGAAAGCAGATCGGTAGGTTGGGCGATATTTCAGAACACTGACTGGGATGCAATTTTCTGATTTAACTTTAACTGCTTCTAGCATCTGAAGTAAAGTGTAGCTTGACAGAAATCTACAATTTTTTATTCCAACAGTTCTTTCAGCATCCAGTGACAAAAGACTCTACATCGGAGAGATACAGTAAAGAGGAATAGTTTGTGCAGAAGAATTCACCTTAATTCAACTTAATGCAGCTGCCCAAAAATTGTTGAATTACCAGAGGAGAAAAGTAATGCTGTTAATTTTTTAAAAAGCATACAACTGACTCACCGTGGATGGTTTTAATGCACGTCTTCTGTTTCATAACTTGGCAAATGAGCCTGGCTGTTTTTGGAAAGTCTAGGCTAGTTTGTACAGTTCCTGTAGAGAGCTACGTGAGTACAGACTCAGTGCTGCAGAATCTGAATCTACACACAATTTGTACTTGTAAAGTCTGGCCTGTGTTCGGTTTTATATCATGGCTGTAAAGACTGTTAGTTTTTTTTAAATATTTTCAAAAGAAATAAATTGACACTTTTTTGCTTACAACTGTCACTGGAAATGGATGCAAAGAGTATGACTTGTGGAAGTGTCTTAACTTTTTATCTGTAATTCTCATTTTTGTCTCTTCTCCAAATATCAAACAGTTAAATAGATATATACTTTTATATGGATGACTCTTGTTCTTGAAGTTTTTACATTTCTGACTACTTACTACTAGTTTGAAACTGGTAGTTTAATATAATCAGGTCCTGTTTATTTTTCTGTGCCCAGTGCTGGAAGGGAAATATCTTTATTATTCTACACATCTTTAAATTTGACTGATCCTGGTTTAATTTTAAAAATCAAATCTGAGCAGCCTGATACCTTGTTTTCTTTGTGTGCAGTTCCACTTACTTTGGGTAACCTTGGCTGAAATTCCTCAGGCAGTGATCCTGGTGGTTTTGCTGGGATTGGCCCTGCCAGGGACCTCCAGTGCTGCCTCTGCCAGGTTCAGTGAGAGGTCTTGTCACATCAATACCCATGGTGGGTACCTGCACCACTAGGGGTGCATCTCAGGTGCCCACTAGCTCACACAGGCAGGCATGTCAGATGCCTGCTTATGTCTGGAGGGAGTGCTGGATTCCCTTTCCTCTGGAAAGAAGATTTTAACTATCTCTTGGCCCCCTTCATAGGGGACTGATTTAACTGAAGAAAAATTTTGGACAACCTGGTTTTGGAGATCCAGCAGCTCTACTTCAGCCAGGATAGCGGTCAGAATACCTCTTGAGCGTAATGGGCGCCATTTCAACACTGGCGAGGCAGGGGCCAAGGAAACACCCGCTCTGGAGTTGCCAGCCTCGACACGAGCGACAATGGAAGGGACGGACTGAAGTTCTGCCCCTGACAAGGCCCTGCAGATACTGTCAGTACGGGTTGGGACATGGCATATCCGAGTCCTGGCCTGTTTTCTAGCCCTTCTGCCACACCCTTGCTGGAGATGCAGAGGGAGCGTTCCAGAAGGGCCATGGAATTTTCGCCCCACTTTTAAAGTCCTGCCTTGTTTTCTGTCCCCTTCAAGAAGGGAAATTGTTGCTTTGTTAAATGCAGCCCTGAATGGATGTGAGGTGGGTTGAGAGAGCAGGTGAATGAGCAGGCATTCTACCTCGGTGCACTATTTCAGCAGTCCTGAACTATGCCCCTGCCCAGCAGTTGTAGAGGCCTATATGTGTCTGTTTTGCCAACCTTCCTGATCTGAAGCGCAAGGTTCACTGGCTTGAACACTACAAAGGACAGAAAATAGTAAATATGGCAAAAAAGAATTTTCTTAACCTTAAAAAAAGGGTGACCTCACCATCTCTTATAGCAACTTTAGCAGTCGTTTCCTCTCTTCCCAAAAATATTTAGAATTCACGAAAAGGCATCAACATTGTACATTTTCGGGATGAGACATTTAACCGAGGCCCCGTCTGCCTTCTCAGGTGGATGTATATGATCCCATGGCACTATTCGAGGAAGAGCAGGGGACGTCTCCCTAGTGTCCTGGCCAATGTTTATCCCTCAACCAACATCACTCAAACAGATTATCTAGTCATTATCTCATTGCTGTTTGTGGGATCTTGCTGTGTGTAAATTGGCTGCTACGTTTCCTACTTTACAACAGTGACTACACTGCAAAAGTGCTTAATTGGCTGTAAAGCGCTTTGGGACGTCCTGAGGTCATAAAAGCTGCTACATAAATGCAAATTCTTTCTTTATATTAACAATTTCTTACTGTTGTATTGGAGGTTTCCAGAGTTACTTTCTTCCATTGGCATAGATAAGCCGATTAAGGAATTATTCCCACTTTCTTTAAAAATGCTGTGAATAGTATAAACTCGTATGTAGTGGAGTTATGCTTTGTTCTCCGATTTTAATCTTTAAGCATATTAAAAACTGCAGTTCTTTCCTAAACATTTGCAATCTGCTACACTCATCTCCTCAGAGCTCCCAGCAGTAAGAAATGTTGACTACTATGCCAGAGGATGCCTCCTATTATAGTTACTCGGGTCAGCATCTTTTCCAGTTCTGCCTGGTAATCCTAGAGCTATGAAATAGGTGGAGGGGGGATGGTGGGATCAGTATGGTCTAGGACTTGCTCGTCACTGGTACATTATTTTAAACTGCTAGTCGCAAGTAGTGACTAGGTTGCGGCATTATAAGTTGTTTATTTTGATACCAAACATGAGAGTACGGTTTCTGGTTTGTCAGGTTTAATCAAAAGCCCAGCAGGTCAATCAATATGAGTCTACGTTTTTGGGTGTTTGCTTTTCTTCAGAAATGTACCTGAGACAATATCTAGGTGAAATAGGACATGGGTCAAGGATGCAAAATAGGCAGAATCATTTTTGCAGCCCATTAAATGACGTTTTTATTCGTTCATGGGATGTGGGTGTAGTTGGCGAGGCCAGCATTTATTGCCCATCCCTAATTGCCCTTGAGAAGGTGGTGGTGAGCCGCCGCCTTGAACCGCTGCAGTCTGTGTGGTGAAGGTTCTCCCACAGTGCTGTTAGGAAGGGAGTTCCAGGATTTTGACCCAGCGACGATGAAGGAATGGCAATATATTTAAATTTAAATTCACAAGCTTTCGGAGACTTCCTCCTTCCTCAGGTAAAACATTTACCTGAGGAAAGAGGAAGTCTCCGAAAGCTTGTGAATTTAAAATAAAATTGCTGGACTATAACTTGGTGTTGTAAAATTGTTTACAATTGTCAACCCCAGTCCATCACCGGCATCTCCACATCATAATATATTTAAAAGTCGGGATGGTGTGTGACTTGGAGGGGAACGTGCAGGTGGTGTTCCCTTGTGCCTGCTGCCCTTGTCCTTCTAGGTGGTAGAGGTCGCGGGTTTGGGAGGTGCTGTCGAAGAAGCCTTGGCGAGTTGCTGTAGTGCATCCTGTGGATGGTACACACTGCAGCCACTGTGTGCCGGTGGTGAAGGGAGTGAATATTTAGGGTGGTGGATGGGGTGCTAATCAACCGGGCTGCTTTGTCCTGGATGGTGTTGAGCTTCTTGAGTGTTATTGGAGTTGCACTCATCCAGGCAAAGTGGAGAGTATTCCATCACACTCCTGACTTGTGCCTTGTAGATGGTGGAAAGGCTTTGGGGAGTCAGGAGGTGAGTCACTCGCTGCAGAATACCCAGCCTCTAACCTGCTCTTGTAGCCACAGTATTTATATGGCTGGTCTAGTTAAGTTTCTGGTCAATGATGACCCCCCAGGATCTTGATGGGGGATTCGGCAATGGTAATGCCGTTGAATGCCATGGGGAGGTGGATAGACTCTCTCTTGTTGGAGATGGTCATTGCCTGGCACTTGTCTGGTGCGAATGTTATTTGTCACTTATCAGCCCAAACCTGGATGTTGTCCAGGTCTTGCTGCATGCGGGTATGGACTGACTGCTTCATTATCTATGGGGTTGTGAATGGAACTGAACACTGTGCAGTCATCAGCGAACATCTCCATTTCTGACCTTATGATGGAGGGAAGGTCATTGATAAAGCAGCTGAAGATGGTTGGGCCTCGGACACTGCCTTGAGGAACTCCTGCAGCAATGTCCCAGGGCTGAGATGATTGGCCTCCAACAACCACTACCATCTTCCTTTAAATGACATGCCTGATAATTAAGGGGACTGAATACCTGACGGCGCATATAACATGCGACCGAGGTAATAACGCGTGTTTTGTGTCAATGCCAATAAAACAGCGGATAGAAAACTTTGTGTTTTTATTTTGGTAATTAATAAAAGGTAGTAGACAAAATATTAGAAAACCCTTTTTTTTTACCATGTTTGTTAGGGCCAAATTCAAGGGTGTTTGCGAGTGAGGACAGCTATACTCATTCTTGACTACCATAGTGTGGATAATGAAGACCCTCCCCGCATGCGCGCACACACAACCAGCTCCAAGTTGCAGTTCAACTTTTGTGCCATCTGTTATGAGTGTGCATGGCTAACTCTCAGCATTTTTTTTTAATAAGAGTCCAAACTATTGTCTTTTTTCGTAAAGAGCTGATGAGATTTAAATAATAAGCTCTAAGGTGCTGTTTAGATGAGAAGGAGGCAGGAGAACAAGTGGGGAAACTTGGGAGTGAGAAAGCAAGCTCACTGAATCAGCTGAAAAACTTTAAAGATTTAGTGAAATTGAAAAGTGAATAAATAAGGAACAAAAATTGGAAACCTCATAGGGAAGATATGCAATCAGCAAAATTTGAGGGATAAAAACCAGATGCTGGAAATCTGAAGTAAAAACAGAAAAGCACAACAGTTCAATTAGCCCCTGATGAATAAACAGATTACGTTTCAGGTACATTTCTGAAGAAAAGTACACACCCAAAACCTAGACTCTGATATACAGATTGACCTGCTAATTGTTTCCAACATTTGAAGGATGCTTGTTGCTTTAAAAGAAAATCCTTCAGGCAGGAACCATGGTTGTATTCTCCAACTATTTTCTGCTCAGATTATAAGCTGTTGCAGTGCATTTAAAAAGTAAAACATTTTTGTTACTTTTTAAACCCGCTGAAGTAGAGAACACCTTTCCCTGTTGTCGAGCCTGATTTCAATGCGCCTTTAGATGTCTCGACTATTTTAGAGCCTGCAAAAATTGTTTCATTTTTCAGAAGGAAAACAGCCCTTAGAGACCCATTAACGCAGCAATATTAATCTTGGGAAAAGCTGGCACTGTTTGAGCACAAGAACACAAAGCAAAACACAAAATGTCTGCAATTCAAAGTGTGCTCACTACAAAAGGACAGGTGGGCGAGAATCTCGGGTAATGTAAATGCCAACTCAAGGAAGCCAGCTGCTGATGCAGCACTGACTGGTGTACGTGCATCGCCCGAGTACCTTGAAAAGTGCAACCCCATCCTGTCTTGTTTGACAAAAGAGCATTTGGGGCTGTTCCAGGATTAGTCCCCTTTGCAAGCACATGTCACACCTAGCA
This sequence comes from Heptranchias perlo, assembly GCF_035084215.1. NCBI lineage: Eukaryota > Metazoa > Chordata > Chondrichthyes > Hexanchiformes > Hexanchidae > Heptranchias > Heptranchias perlo. The sequence continues at coordinate 38,795,359 of NC_090350.1, read as the reverse complement.
TTCATTGTCATCGTGGGCTCTCTGTCTCTCCTGGGTGCTGTTTGAGATCAGGATGAGAGTCCTGAGGACTTGGGGAAGAACAAGAAAGAGTAGTGTGCTCTTAGAGTGCCAGCACATACAAAAGTGACTCTCCTATCTCAATATGCACTTCCCTAATGCAATCCTGTGAGAACTTTATACCAAAATCCCTGCAAAAGGTTTATCCTTCACCTGGTGGCATTTTATCATTGATGATCTCTTGCACTATCCTAGATTAGAGGATGGATTGGAGACAGCCTCTTGGTCTCTATCCCTTCTACATTATGGTGCATAAGAGGGCTCTGGAGAAGGAGAGCCTTGGATTTTGTCTGATATCTTTCTCGCAATAGTTCAACAGAAACAAGGGGTTCACTTAATGTGGAAACCATAGGTGCAAAGCTACATTTTACCTCTCCATGGCATGTTGGAACTCAACAGTAGATAATATTTTTTTTTTAAAATGGGTGAGCCACGTGGACATGCCTTCTCACCTCCGTGTAAATGCCTCAAAAGTTATGTTGGAAGAGAACAGGTTGCTCAACTCAATTGTTAGCCAGGGAATGGGGAGATCTAAAAGATGGGAAAAAAAATTAGAAATGAGAAATTATGTATTTAGGTCTGTAATGTATTGCCTCCAAGTGAATTTTGGCAGCAGATTAATTTGACATGCTTTGTGTTAAACATAATTTAGGTACCACTTAGATAATGAAGTCAATATGTTGGGAATGCATGGGATATGATCTGGTGTCCCACTAGAATTCTATGATTAAATCGGAATGAATGGATTATTTGTTTTTCCACTTAGGGTTGCATTTGTAACATTTTTCACTGAAATATTTTATGTTCTTTATATCGATGTAATGGAACATGTTTGCTGTTTAAAGATTTTTTTGGATGAATTTTTGTGCTCATTAAGATGAAGGATGGTGGTGCTGGGAAATGGTGCATTTTCCCTTTTAGAAGCATCCAGTGTTGCATTCGAGCACTCCCAGGGCAGGTATAGTATCAAGATGCAAAGTAAACGTCTATCCATTCTGCCCTGACTCCAGGCACAGAAGAACACCCTATACTGTCATGATTTTTCATTTCTAACACCAGGTCTCCTGTGGCCTCTTAAGTGAGATTGTCAACTATTGCCAACTTAATAGACAGTTTCGGGCTTTAGTGTCATCTCCATAAGGAAGTGGGGTGAAACTCCACAAGCTCATTTCATCCAACAACTTACAACTGGCACAGAGAACAAACTTTCATTCCATCATTCTGAGTTTTTTGAATCCAGCTCCCAGAGGCGAAAGGGAAATGTTGCTGACCCATTGCAGCACCCAGACTCTCGACTTCTCGATCTTTAACAGTTATCTTCCCCTCACCTAAACGCTAGAGGAAATCATGTAGCAAACATTTTCTTGTCACTCACACTGCTATTAATAAACAAGGCGACCTGAATTAACCAATTTAAAATGGACCCTGCAGTCACTGCCATGACAACAATGATAGAACCAAGTGACGTTTCTGCACTGTTCTGAGGGAACTTTGTGTCTTCTAAAGTGTTAATTAAGTGCTACATTACCAAAATATAAAGTCCTTATTTCATTTCCAATCTAGACTTTATCATTAATATAAACAAGATTTTTTTTTTAAAACAGAAAATGTATTGGGACCTATACGATAGGAGGGTGTGAGCTTGTTATCTTTGTTGGCACTTGGGTGCCTATAGTAGTTTAAATCTATCTTCCATAAATTTGCATATATTCTAAGTTGTGGAAACCAACAGATCTTGGTGTTTTGATTTAGGATTTATTTACCAGTCAAACAACAGCATTGCGAACAGCCGTTACATCCAGGCCGTGGAATTCAAACAGGACAAACCCGTAAGTGAGATTATGTAAACTCAAATAGAACAGAGCTTTGTGAGCCAGACTGTCAGGACTTGAGGGCCAGAAATGCCTCTTGGACTGTAGTTTGGTCACCCATGCTGTAGGATACAAAATGGTCCTTAGCATACTTCTCTATCCGTAAAATGTAAGGGCAGGACCCGATATTTGGTGTTTGCCTCAGGATTACAGTTTCCAGTAGAATCAGCAAATCAGATTTTGCTGGGTTAGAGATCTCGTGCTGTACTGCTGTCTTTCGCTATGGCACTGCTTAATGTTGGGGCACACTGATTTAAGGTAGGACAGTGCAGAGGTATGATGTTCATGCATTATTCAGTTGGATTCACTGTTTACATAAAAAGAACTTGCATTTATATAGTGCCTCTCATGACCTCAGGACATCCCAAACCACTTTACAGCCAATGAAGTACATAAGAACATAAAAAATAGGAGCAGGAGTAGGCCATATGGCCCCTCGAGCCTGCTCCGCCATTTAATCAGATCATGGCTGATCTTTGACCTCAACTCCACTTTCCCGCCCAATCCCCATATCCCTTGATTCCCCTAGAGTCCAAAAATCTATCCATCTCCGCCTTGAATATATTCAATGACTCAGCATCCACAGCCCTCTGGGGTAGAGAATTCCAAAGATTCACGACCCTGTGCGTGAAGAAATTCCTCCTCATCTTAGTCTTGAATGGCCAACCCCTTATCCTGCGACAATGCCCCCTAGTTCTAGACTCTTTCTCCAGGGGAGAAAACCTCTCAGCATCTACCCTATCAAGCCCCCTAATAATCTTATATGTCTCAATGAGATCACCTCTCATTCTCAGTACTTTTGAAACATAGTCACTGTTGTAATTTAGGAAATGTGGCAGCCAATTTGTGCACAGCAAGGTCCCACAAAGGGGATAAATATTGGCCTGGACACCGACCGGGGAGAACTCCCCTACTATTCTTCGAAATAGTGCTGTGAGATCTTCTACGTCCACCTGAGAGGGCAAACGAGGCATTCGTTTAACGCCTCATCTGAAAGATGGCACTACCGACAGTGCAGCACTCCCTCAGTACAGCACTGGAGTGTCAGCCTAGATTTTGTGCTCAAGTCTCTGGAGTGGGACTTGAACCCACAATCTTAACCTAAGTATATATGTATGTATCCAACAGGTCTCTGACATGTATATATGGAGTCAAACTTAATACCAAAGCTTGTCTGAAAAGCTTATCTATAAATCCTTAAATGACATGCATGTACGCACTGAATACACCTAAACATATTTTCAGCCAAGCGCCGGAAACTCCTGCGCCAATTATCTACACTAAATAAAACAAGCATAAAGGTGTGTTGCGTCAGCTAAACGTTTTATTGCCTTGGAAAGGCGATGTAGAGCTATGGGAACTTTGCTAGCAATATACGGATGAATAAAATTATGGTAGCCCCCAGCAGTGCAAACAGTGCAGCTGCTATACAGCTAATTAAACCTACAGTCACTATCAGCTCTTCCACATCGACACTGCTGTTTATGCTTTGCTTTTGGACGCACAAGCACCTGCAACCTATTACTAGAACAGAGACGACAAGTGTTAAATGAGCGGCCAGTACTATAATGACATCAGGCTCTAGGTGGTGCTGCAGTGGGTCTGAGTTCAGTGCTGGATGGTCTTTGTGGAACTCTGTAAAACAAAACAAAAACATAATGAATCATAATACAGCAATACAAAGTAAGATACTTTGCATAGTAATAAATACGCAAATCTGAGTGTTGTTTGCAGGTGAAAGAAGACTTTCATTTATATAGGGCCTTATCTTGAATGGCTTCACATACAAAGAATTACTTTGAAGTGCAACACCTGTTGTTAGATCGGCAAGCAAGCCCAGCAGCCATTTTGCATATAGCAAGATTCCACAAAAGGCAATCAGATTAATGACCACTAATCTGTTTTCAGTGGTGTTAGTTGAGGGAGGAATGTTAATTGGGATAATGTCCTTTGGTGCCTTAGGATCTTTAACGTTCATTTGAACATACCTAGCACAAAGGAAGATGGTAGTAGTTGTTGGAGGCCAATCGTCTCAGCCCCAGGACATTGCTGCAGGAGTTCCTCAGGGCAGTGTCCTAGGCCTAACCATCTTCAGCTGCTTCATCAATGACCTTCCCTCCATCATAAGGTCAGAAATGGGGATGTTCGCTGATAATTGCACAGCGTTCGGTTCCATTCGCAACCCCTCACATAATGAAGCAGTCCGTGCCCGCATGCAGCAAGACCTGGACAACATCCAGGCTTGGGCTGATAAGTGGCAAGTAACATTCGCGCCAGACAAATGCCAGGCAATGACCTTCTCCAACAAGAGAGAGTCTGGCCACCTCCCCTTGACATTCAATGGCATTGCCATCGCCGAGTCCCCCACCATCAACATCCTGGGGGTCACCATTGACCAGAAACTTAACTGGACCAACCACATAAATACTGTGGCTATGAAAGCAGGTCAGAGGCTGGGTATTCTGCGGCGAGTGACTCACCTCCTGACTCCCCAAAGCCTTTCCACCATCTACAAGGCACAAGTCAGGAGTGTGATGGAATACTCTCCACTTGTCTGGATGAGTGCAACTCCAACAACACTCAAGAAGCTCGACACCATCCAGGACAAAGCAGCCTGCTTGATTGGCACCCTATCCACCACCCTAAACATTCACTCCCTCCACCCTGGCGCACAGTGGCTGCAGTGTGCCCCATCCGCAGGATGCACTGCAGCAACTCGTCAAGGCTTCTTCGACAGCACCTCCCCCAACCCTCGACCTCTACCACCTGGAAGGACAAGGGCAGCAGGCACATGGGAACAACACCACCTGCACGTTCCCCTCCAAGTCACACACCATCCCGACTTGGAAATATATCGCCGTTCCTTCATCGTCGCTGAGTCAAAATCCTGGAACTCCCTTCCTAACAGCACTGTGGGAGAACCTTCACCACACGGACTGCAGCGGTTCAAGAAGGCGGCTCACCACCACCTTCTCAAGGGCAATTAGGGATGGGCAGTAAATGCTGGCCTTGCCAGCGACACCCACATCCCATGAACGAATAAAAAAAAAACTATGTGACTGGACAATTTTGCTGTCAATCCAAAACAAAAATCAGGTGCTTTAAAGACAAATCCTGATTTCTGATTGAAGGAACAAAAAAAAAATCCCACGTACAGCCTTCTGATTGGAAAAGCTTTGGAACAGCTACCACCACAGTTTTCCACATCCCTGTTGCTATTAAACAGGTAAGATGTGAAATGAACTACATAGAATGTACAGCACAGAAACAGGCCATTTTACCCAACTGGTCAATGCCAGTGCTTATACTCCATACGACCTTCCTCCTGCTCTAATGATCTCTTCCTATCCTGCTCCCGTATCCCTCTATTCACTTCTCCCCCATTTATGCATCAAGCCTCCTATTAAAAGCATCAATGGTATCTGCATCAACCACTCCATGTGGCAGTGAGTTCCACTTTCTCACCACTGTGTAAAGAAATTCTTCCTAAATTCTTTATTTGATCTGTTCGCGACTGTCTTATATTTATGTCCCTTTGTTCTGGACTCACCCACAAGTGGAAACGGTTTGTTCACATTCACCCTATTGAAACACTTCATAAATTTTGAAGACCTCTATCAGATCTCTTCTTAGCCTTCTTTTTTTCCCCCAGTGAAGAGACCCCAGCCTGCTCAATCTTTCCTGATAGTTGCATTCTCTCAATTCTAGTTAACATGTTTGTAAAACTTTCCTGCACTTTTTCTCCAGTGCTTCAATATCCTTTTTAGTAGTATGGAGACCAGAATTGCACACCATACTCCAAGTGTGGTCTAATTTAAGGTTCTATATAAATTTAACATTACCTCCCTGCTTTTGTATTCTACTCCTCTGGAAATGAACCATCAGGTAGTGGTTACCCATGAACAAAAGTCCTGCTTGAGGTCTTCGGAAACATTCTGAGTAGCAAATAATGGAGATTTTGGAACTGCGCGAGTGTTCAAAGTAAATAAACTGATGTTTTTTCACTACTCTGATGAGTTTGTTTTGAGGTTAATAGTTACCTGAAGAAAAACCATGACCAGTCCCTCCGTCTCTTCAGGCCTAGTGGTATTTGTTTTGAAGTTCTGTGTTCTGCTCCCTGCTGTACTGCACTCTCTGGCTTGGAATGTGACCACATATGACCACCTTAAGCAACATAACATAAGAAATAGGAGCAGGAGTAGGCCAAACGTCCCCCCCTCCCCCCCCAACACCGAGCCTGCTCCATCATTCAATAAGATCATGGCTGATCTTCTGCCTCAACTCCACTTTCCCGCCCTATCCCTATATCCCTTGATTCCCTTAATGTCCAAAAATCTATCGATCTCAGTCTTGAATATACTCAATGACTGAGCATCACAGCCCTCTGGGGTAGAGAATTCCAAAGATTCACACCCCTCTGAGTGAAGAAACTTTTCCTCATCTGGTCCTAACTGGCCGACTCCTTATTTTGAGACTATGACGCCCTAGTTCTAGACTTTCCAGCTGGGAAAACTGCCTTTGAACCTCAGATAACCGTGAGTAACATTCGGGAGATCAGCTATCATAAATGTAAGTTGTTACTTGTTGCATCCTCTTATGGAAATAACATAAACAACTTTACCCAATGCATTTATCACAAATATTTGCCCAGATCTGATAACACAATCTAACATTGCAAAACCAGTCAGAATACTGTCAGTCGGAGCCTTTAAGCCAGTTTAGATATTTGTGTATAAAACTACCTTTCTCTGTTGATGTGACAGATTCATGTTTTGCAGAAGTGTCTCTATATTCGCCCAGACTGATGACTTGGCTGACCTAAAATACAACAATTTTTGTATTTAATATGAGTCATCATTTTCAAGAAGCATGAAATACACTGACTTTTCACCCTCCCTCTTCAAAGTTTGAGGTTTTGGCTTCTTTGTACAATCTGCGATTAAACATATTGACGTTATAGACATAGGTCTGGTCAAGACCTTGGAGGCTTATTTATGATGCACAGGTGCACGACTTAGACCATTTAACGGTCCAAGTCATGCACAGCATCCTGGAACAGGTTAAATCCAGCTCAACAGTATACAGCGTCTGAGACGGATTGAGAATTCGTGGGGCTCCGGGCACCAAGCACATTAGGGCACCAAAGGGCATTATCTCCGCACCCTTTGCGGAATCCCCCACCCCCTCCATCCATTTAAACACAAACATGTAGTAAACTGCATCAATAATAAAGCAAAAGATATCACAATATACTACACTTAAATGAGACTGATCTAGCGATTATATGCAGTTTTTCTGTGTTATGGTGTGTTTTATTGGGGGCCCCAGGTAGGGTTGCCAACTCTGCTTGGGCGCATTCCTGGATGTTTCATCACATGACCTCCCCCCTCCAATCACCCCGCCAAACGGCCTTTTTTCCCATCTCCAATATTTTGATAACTAATAAACAAGAGTGTTCAAAGAAAATGGAAAAGACACACAATTTGCTGCAATATCACTGTAATTTTTCTCCCAGGCAGCAGGGTCCAGGAAGTTAATCTTTAATTCCTGGAGAGTCCAGGACAATCCTGGAGGGTTGGCAACCCTAGCACCTGATATGGCAGGTGGGGAACCACGTAGGCCCATGCGTTAATTCGCACCTGCATAGCATAAATAGGACATTCCATCAGTTGGTGACTCCTTCCCAATGTTCTCTCACTCATGAGAAAAGACCTTGACAAACTGCATTCACAAGGCAGTTGTGCTCACAAAGAATAATGGGACTGTATTGTGGCATTACTGTTGGACTGTCCTTTGTAATATATTCTGAATCACTGATAGACCACAGGATACGGGTATGTCTTCTTTCCAAGCCCCCCCACCCCCCGAACAAAATAAACTCAATGCAGAGTATTTATCACCAGATACCACAAAACAACAGGTCCTATATTATCATCTGCTTTATGATACCCTTTACTTGGGCCTACGTGACATCAGTTCCACAGTTACTTGTCTGCCCACCATATAAGGGAATAGAAAATCTAACCAAGTTAGAACTTTTCTACATTTTATAGAAGGAGGAGTTAGCAGGTTTTTTTTCTCTCCCCTCTGCTGGGGAAGCCCTCCAATACCTTGCCAAAGTTTTTAACAGGAAGGTGTTTTTTTTAAAAGGAAGGAAGGACATTTTATAATCGCACCTTTCATGACCTCAGGATGAAGTACTTTGGAAGTGTAATCACTGTTGTAATGTAGGAAAATGCGGCAGCCAATTTGCGCACAGCAAGGTCCCACAAACAGCGATGAAGTAATGACTAGATAATCTGTTCCAGTGATTTTGGTTGAGGGATAAATATTGGCCAGGACATCGAGGAGATCTCCCCCGCTCTTCATTGAAAAGTTCCATGGGATCTTTTACAACCTCCTGAGAACGCAAGCAGGAACTCTGTTTTAATATCACATCCGAAAGACGGCACCTCTGACAGTGCAGCGCTCCCTCAGTACTGCGCTGAAGTGTTAGCCTAGATTATGTGCTCAAGTCTCTGGAGTGGGACTTGAACCCATGACCTTCCAACCCAGAGGTGAGAGTGCGACAAACCGAGCCAAGGCCGACACCAGAGGCTAATTACAGTTGCTGCTGCACTGACTGAGGTCGGCTAACTCAGTACAGATGAAGTATTTTTTACCTGAGATGCACAGACAAGTTATTGTACCTGGAACCTTCCTGGTCTGTGTGTCTCAATTTCACACTAAGCTGTGTATTTGCCAATTGAGCCATTGGGAGACTTACTTTCAACAGTGACTTCAGTTTCAGGATTCTGCTAGAGTTTCATCACAACCACTGAGCTGAATTCCTACCTTATAGCTCACAGTCAGCTATACACTATACATCTATTATATGTGAACCCATCAGCATAATTTTAATATTAGTGCAGTAACTCTCATTGGTAATAGACATGGTTTGGAATTCTGTTGGTGTATAAACTAGTTTATAAACTGAAAAATCATGAACTTACACTATGGAAGCAAGTGGACAGCACTGATCTTGGATAGAAAATTAAATTCACTTTGTGAGGAGCCAGGAGAAACTTCAGTGATTAAACAGCTGGAAGATGATGTAAACCTTGGGATTAAAAGATATTGGAAGCCATTCTAGCAACAGCTGCCCCAAGGGCTCTGCGCGGTGCTTATTGAAAGCTTCAGCTGTTGTACAATGACACAGTGTGCCTGTCACAGATTGTGCAATCTGTAGTGTTGGTTTCAATGTGTATATAGAAAAAGCAATACTCCCAAATAAAGCTTTATTTACCTCCAAGAGGGTTACTTGGCTCTGTTCCTCCCAGATGAAATGATATCCGATTGCTCATTTATGGTGTTAAATGGAATCGTCATTTGTGGGACATTCCATTCAATTCAGCTGCCTGGCTGCAATGTATATACTGTGACAATGTGCCACCAAATGTGCCCAGGATTTAAAGAAATATATAACTATAAGGAATCTTACAACACCAGGTTATAGTCCAACAAATTTATTTTAAAATCACAAGCTTTCGGAGATTATCCCCTTCGTCAGGTGAAGGGGATAATCTCCGAAATCACCTGACGAAGGGGATAATCTCCGAAAGCTTGTGATTTTAAAATAAATTTGTTGGACTATAACCTGGTGTTGTAAGATTCCTTACATTTGTCCACCCCAGTCCATCACCGGCATCTCCACAACATATATATAACTAGTTAGTTATGATTTTATAATATGATTTCTGCTTGTTTTAAGTATTAAAATGGTTGGTTGTTTTGCATGAAAGTTGCACGTGGTGAGTTCTGATTGCACAAAAAAATGCCTCCCTATTGTAACATTGACGGATAACATTGTTATCAGATGTCTTGGTTTCTAAATCAATTAGATTACTTTCCTCGTCCAAGGAATTGGGAGATAAAAGTCAGGAACTTTCTGTGGTTCCTTCGTTCTCCCTGGATTTCTGAAGAATGTTCAGGCTAAAGAGCATCATTAGCATTCCCCACTTCCATCGCTCCACCATTGGCGGCCGTGCCTTCAGCCATCCAGGCCCTAAGCTCTGGAGTTCTCTCCCTAAACCTCTTTGCCTCTCCACCTCTCTCTCCTCCTTTAAGACTCTGCTTAAAACCTTCTTCTTTGACCAAGCGTTTGGTCACCTGTCCTAATGTCTCCTTCTTTGGCTCAGTGTCAATTTTTGTCTGATTGCGCACCTGTGAAGCACCTTGGGACATTTTACTATGTTAAAGGCGCGATATAAATGCAAGTTGTTGTTGTTCTTTCATGTGAAATGAGGGATATGGCAAGACATTGTTTATTCTAAGAGACTGTTTAATTCCAAAAGACTAAGAAAGAACTGAGAAAGCAACTGGCCCTTTTGAGCAGTCATTTTGGATGTATGTATTTTAAAAGGTACTTGCTTGTATTTTGTAGTACATAGTCAATATTTTTTGCTTCTGTATATTTATCTGCAAATAAACATGAGTCTGTTTTAGCATGTGATATTTTCCTCCACCTGATTAATGTGTAAGGGATCTTACATAAATTCCAGTACAAAATTTACTGCAATCCAACTTAATGTTAAACCTCAGTTACAGTTTTTCTCCAAAGGCAGATATCTCAGACTGTGAGGGATAGAATCCACTTACGGAAACTGGCATTGGGCTGTATCAATAAGACAAATGTTGCTTTAAAAGCCAAAATTGCAATGCTGCTAGTATCTAAGTGTGATATTGAGTAAAAATGAAATTTCTAGTCAGTAAACTGTTTTATTTGAGACTGAAATGTACATTAGTTTTAACTGGAGTTTGGAAAAAAAATTCACTTTAAATAATGGAGGTCACAGGTGGTTATGTTAAAATAACATTTATTCTTTGAGTTGAAAGTGATGTGAGAGATTAACGATTGGTCTGAAACTGATTAGTCTTTTGCATAACTATAATGACAACGACTATGAGTAATGTTGCTTTTTGAAATTACGGAACTAACTGTGATGTTATTGCTAGTTTTCCCCATCACTGTATGTTATGCTGCAGCTGGTGAATGAGTAGTTTCTTGACTGTAATATCCCACCTGCAAGAATGGTACTGATTATGTGGTATTTCTAATGCTGTTTAAGATTGTAATTTTTTTCTTTTTCCCCTTAATTTTCTTCCCATTGCTTCTCACACCCTCATCAACATTAATTGCAGACTGTTGTATTCCGAAGGATTGACTATTCCAATACTCTCCTGGCTGGCCTCCCACCTTGCACCCTCTGTAAACTTGAGCTCATCCAAAACTCTGCTGTCCATATCCTAACTCACAGCAAGTCACATTCACCCATTACCCATGCGTTCGCTGACCTACATTGGCTCTTGGTCCAGCAACGGCTCAATTTTAAAATTCTCATCCTTGTTTTCAAATCCTTCCACGGCCTTGTCCCTCCCTATCTCTTTAATTCCTCCATCCCTACAACCCTCCGAGATCTCTGCGCCCTTCCAATCCTGGCCTCTTGTGCATCCCCGTTTTTCACTGCTCCACCATTGGTAGCAGTGCCTTCAGATGCCTAGGCCCTAATGCTCTGGAATTCCCTCCCTAAACCTCTCCACTTCTCAACCTCTCTTTTAAGATGCTCCTTAAAACCTCTCTCTTTGACCAAGTTTTGGTCACCTGTCCTAATATCTCCTAATGTGGCTCGGTGTCAAATTTTGTTTGATAGCCCTCCTATGAAGCACCTTGGGCCGTTTTACTACATTAAAGACATTATATAAATGCAAGTTGCTGTTGTATAGTTAACAGAAAGCCTCTCCCTCCCCACCAAAAAAATAATGAACAACTTGCTGACAGAATACCATGGCAGATACAGAATGATTGCAGACACTTACAAAAATTTTTTTTTGAGCACTCAAATTTAACTAACCTCACAAACTCATGATTGTGTCACTCAGACCGTCAACTAATGCTGTCAGGTTGATTTGTGCTACAAAAATCCTTTCCCATTCCTGCACACTGTCCTCTGTGTACAGAATAACAAATTTACATACAATTTTTAAATTCAACCAAATGCCAATAGTAAGAGATGATTTAAAGAATCTTCAAAGGTCAACCATAAAAGAAATCACAAACAAGTGAAAATCATCACAAGTTACAATCACAAGAAATAAAAAAACACAACGTAGATGTGTAGATGCACATCAGCAACTAGAAAAGTGTTAACCGCGCAGTGTTAATGTGTCACGAAGGAGAAAGATTCAAGTATGCTCTCACAATTTCCACTACAGCTCCGCTGTTCATCCAAAAAATATAAAATTTATAATATAACAAATGAAAAGTTCAATAATCTAGAAAAAAAGTGACAACCCTATCCATCCCATGTTCTAATCACTCCAACAACTCTTCTCCTCCGCTCCCCAGTGAGCATTCTGAATATCCTTACCCTCAAGTATTCACTCCACCATTACATCTTGGGCCCAGCCCATCCAACTGAGACTCAACATTCTGAGGCAAGCAATGCTCTACCATTCTCATGAGCTACTGCTTAGCTCAGCTTCCATCATAATGCTTGGGGCCACCCTCTCCTCAATCCTCTCACTCCTTTATACAAACCAAGCTTCCGCCATTGTCAGTCCTGGCAGGGGAACCCTCCTCTAGACACTCTCCCACCCCTCCTCAATTCAGCTCTCTGGTCTCTTGCAATCCCTGTATAAGTGGCACTCCCTCTCCAGCCTCAGACTTCACCATTCATTAACGTCCCCTCTCTCCCAGCCCCGCTCACTCCCTCCCTCTTTGTTCAAACAAAATTGATTGCCTTAATAAATAAACAGATTTAATCACAATTTATGCTGTTAAGGAGTAAGTAGGTTATTTAAAAATAGACATAGCAGTTTGTTAAATACACACAAAAACAGAAAATGCAATTTTGCACAAGTGAACATTTTAAAACAGAAGAGAATCACAAAAGAAGAGTAATTACATTGAGTACAAAATGAAACTGGGGATTGCAAGTTAAATATTACAGAAGAAAAAACATTTTAAAAAATAAATATGGAAAACAACTAAAATAATTTGGGATAAAATAGTCAATAATTATCAATATTGTGTTCAATATTTTAAAATGATGTTTCTTTATGGCTGTGAGCTTTGCTGAATGAGATCAACTAGTTATTATTTATTCATTTCTGTTTGATTTAATACAAGTATAATGTTTTTAGGAAAGATTGCAAAGATTGAGGAACAATTATTTTACTCCCAGAGGCTGCCTCATTACTTGTTGCAAAGAAGCAGAACGACATAACGGTATAAATGCAGAAGAAATTCCAGGTCTATTTCCTTCAAATTGCATAAGAATTGTATTTTTATTTGATTTTAAAATATGTTTAATCAAAATATCCCATTTACACTGCATACTGAAAAGACTATTAACAGCTCCATGAAAAATAATTGCAATTGATGTTAATTGTTTTAAATCTGTTTGTTTAATGTTTTTCTAACCTGAAAATCCTGTGATAAATCTGCTTAATATTTGTTTCATTTCAATAAAACATTAGGCAAAAAAAAAGAGGCATTACTGAGGTTTAAAGACGTGATGAGCCTAAAGCACAAAACTGGTATGGGAAATGCAGAGATATCACACTAGCACAATGGGAGCTGTTCTTCTGAGGTTGGAGCTGAGCCATGTTGTTGAAGGAGCTTCAGAGGGAGCTTTACTCTGTCTCTAAATGTGCTATGCCTGACCTGGGAATGCTTGACACTGACAGTGAGTACCAGATGTGGAAAGTGTCCCATTCCACAACACAAACAACATGATCAGCAAAAGATTTCTCCAAATAAAAAAGTTTTTGTAAAAAAGTTTGGTGACATAATATTGGGAGCCAGCATCCATACATGGAAAAAAATAAACATCAAAAAGATAAAATCATTTAGCAATTCTGTGACTAAACCTTAAATTGCAGTATACAGCAGATGTGTAAACCAGCAGATGCTGCCTCTGTAGATCTGAAGCACTCTGAAGATTTTGACTATCTGTTTTGCATGTTTGATCCTTTGTGACTGGTACATCAGCACCCAGAGGAAAGTGTGAATGTCTCTCTCAATTAATATGATGATGGGAAAAGTTGAAAGAACATTCATACTGTTACAAGATAAAACCTCAGACTGGCCCCTAACTAGCGATTGATTTCCTGGCCTGTGATCCCATTTATGACGTGAAAGAGCCTCATTCTGTTCTCGATCCTATATTGCATTTTATATTTTGATCGTGTTTTACTGCTCACCAAAGTAAGGGGTGTCAGCACCACAGAATGGAACACTTTTCCATTTTTTGGGTACCCAGTGTCAGGACCCTACTCCCAATTAGATATTTCTCCAGCTCCTTTTTGAATGAGACAACCCAGACAGCTTTTATTGACCCCCCCCCCCCTTCCCTGCTCCTTGCACCCATTCCTCTGTTGGAATATTTTAATTTACTAATCTCCAGTTTCATTGGGGCTTGTTAACTTTGAACCTGCGTCCTCCTAATGGTGCTAATGAGTAAAATCGTATGCTTAAATCTATGCAGCTCAGAATTTAAAGACCTGGGTCGTTGTCCTCCCCTCGATCTTTTCTTTTTCAAAGAAAACAAGTTTGATTCTGAGCATCTCTGCATAACATTGAACCTGAAAACTCGTAATCATCTCCGTTATCATATTTGCTGCCCGTATCCTAACTCGCACCAAATCCCGCTCACCCATCACCCCTGTGCTCGCTGGCCTACATTGGCTCCTGGTACAGCAAGGAGCGGGAGCCAATGTCACGGTAAAATTCACGGTAAAATTCTCATCCTTGTGTTCAAATCCTTCCATGGCCTCGCCCCTTCCTATCTCTGTAACCTCCTCCAATCCTACAAATCTCCAAGATCTCTGCACTCCTCCAATTCTGGCCTCTTGCGCATTCCGGATTTCCTTCGCTCCACTATTGGCGGTCTATATAAAGGCCCTGAAGGTGCTATATAAATGCAAGTTGTTGTTATTCCTCTCTAGACATCTATATCCTTTTGAAAGTAGGGGGCCAAAATTGCACACACTATTCCAAGCTGTGGTCTCCTCACTGTCCTTACAAGGTTAGATTAAGTTCATTCGATTTATATTCAGAAGCCCTCAAGCTAATATTTGAACGACTTAATTGGTAATTTACATAATGATTGAAATATTGATTGGTCAACAGCCAAACCTATATTATTTTCCACCTTTGCTAATGGGCAGTCAATCATCTTGTGCACATTTGCAGCTCACCTGGTACATTTATAATTCTGCATTGTTGCATCCAAGGATTGTTTCCTGTTCCGTTCTGAATTCATAAAAGTAAAGTTTTTGCTTTCTTTGTTGCATGTACTGGGGGGAGGGGGCAAATATATCCCTCAATTATGGTGACAGTTGAATAACAACAACAACTTGCATTTATATAGCGCCTTTAACATAATAAAATGCCCCAAGGTGCTTCACAGGAGCATTATCAAACAAAATTTGACACCGAGCCACATAAGGAGTTATTAGGACAGGTGACCAAAAGCTTGGTTAAAGAGGTAGGTTTTAAGGAGCGTCTTAAAGAAGGAGAGAGAGGTAGAGAGGCGGAGAGGTTAAGAAAGGGAATTCCAGAGCTTAGGGCCTAGGCAGCTGAAGGCACGGCCGTCAATGGCGGAGCGATTAAAATCGGGGATGTGCCAGAGGCAAGAATTGCTGGCGCGCAGAGATCTCAGAGGGGTGTAGAGCTGGAGGAGGTTACAGAGATAGGGAGGGGGCGAGGCTATAGAGGGGTTTGAAAACAAGGATGAGAATTTTAAAATCGAGGCATTCCCGGACCGGGAGCCAATGTAGGTCAGCGAGCACAGGGGTGATGGGTGAACGGGACTTGGTGCAAGTTAGGATACGGGCAGTAGAGTTTTGGATGAGCTCAAGTTTATGGAGGGTGGAAGATGGGAGGCCGGCCAGGAGAGCACTGGAATAACTCAGTCTATAGGTTATAAAGGCATGGTTGAGGGTTTCAGCAGCAGATGAGCTGAAGCAGGGGTGGAGACGGGCGATGTTACAGAGGTGGAAGTAGGCGGTCTTGGTGATGGCGCGGATATGTGGTCGGAAGCTCATCTCAGGGTTAAATAGGACGTCATGGTTGCGAGCAGTCTGGTTCTGCCTCAAACAGTGGCCAGGGAGCGGGATGGAGTCGGTGGCTGGGGAACGGAGTTTGCGGCCGGGACCAAAGGCAATGGCTTCGGTCTTCAGGGAAAGTCATCCAAGGGGTTCTGTTCCTGATGGCTATCCAATGAAAGAAAAAAAATCATATCTGGACTTCAGAGCATGACGTGATTGGGCTTGACAGGGGATTTCTCCATGGTGTCCAGGATCACATGTGAAAAGCAGATATTTGGGCAAGGCCTGCATCTCGTTTTCCAACTGGCGCCATTTGCTGTGGTGGTATTGACAGTAGACATCTTGATTACTGGTACAGGGTATGTGAGCCTGTGCTGCTCTTCACCATTGGGTCTACTATAACTAGAAGAATGGACATAACCCAAGTATTTTTGAAATTAACATCAACCACATATTTTCCACACCGTTCACCTGAGGAAGGAGGAAGCCTCCGAAAGCTTGTGGAATTTAAAATAAATTTGTTGGACTATAACTTGGTGTTGTAAAATTGTTTACAATTGTCAACCCCAGTCCATCACCGGCATCTCCACATCATGAAATAAATGAAGCCGCCTTTCTGACCAACTAGTTATATAATTTTTTGTTGTTTTTTTTCTCCTGCCTTGAAAGAGCAGGCTAATGCCAGTTCTACTGGTGGCCTACTGGTTAGCTTGTCGAATCTTTTAGAGGCTGGAGTGTGAGCGTTAGCAGGATGTTCAACTGTTTGGGAGACTTGCCGAACAACCAGACACATGCACTTCTGGACATAGTTTAAAGAGTCAACCATGTAAAGTGGAACTGGGGTCAGATGTAGGTCAGGCCACATACAGGTTAAAGCAATGCATATGTATACACTAATGACCAATAATCCAACAACTTTTCTTGGCTGGTTCTCAAGATTTATTTAATATAATTTCATACCTTGTGATGGTGGGTTTGAACTCACGACGTCTGAGGTGCCAGTCCAGTAGCATAACCACCATACTACCATGGTAAATATGACTGATTCTACCACCTCCTCCCTAGAATGGGACTAGGAACCCTGACATTGATCAGGTAACTCTTGGTTTGTATGACTCAATGCCTCACCACACAATGCATTTGCCTGGTAAGCAATTCAGGGGATCCCATAACCATTTTCCTTAACATTTACGCACAAACACCAATGTTGCCACTTGACCATTGATTTGAATGATTGTTTAACACAGGTGAGCCAGTAAAGGAACGTTATTATCAATTAGAAACACTCACAGGCTTTTGACTTTCTTCTTTAACCACTGGTTCTGTTTTGATTGATGCAGCATCCACTGCAAGACATGTTTGGAAAGTTTCTCCTGACAGCTCATCACTTATGATCATCTGACACAAGAAGATGAAAGAAAAGGTTGTTACACTTGAAAGAACTGGAATTCCGGACCATTGGGATTACCCGGCATTAAATCCATTTTTTATCGAAATGGTCCATAACAGTCCCACCCTTATCTTTTAAAACACTTCGATGAAACGATGGATTAATGAAACATGGAGCATCAAAGAATGATAACCTTTAAAGCGAAGCCAATGTATATCAACCATTTTTATATGAACACACCTGATGGCTCAGTAGGTAAGTATTGTAGTACTGAGCCATACAGCCCAAAAGGGTCTCCCATTCACTGCCTGGCCAGTGTTGTGATACCAGCCTCATCTGAGGGCTACAATTGGCCTCAACGTTCCCACACTTGAAGTGCATAGATCTAGACATCAGATGGGGACAGGATAAGATAACTCATCCTGCCCTCCCTCACCCCCCTCCCCCTCAGATGAATTGACTGCTGAAACTCACTGTCCAGACCCACGTGCAAAGACTAGCCACCTGCAATGGAGTATTCAAGGGCCTCTTTCACCAAGTGAATTGTATCATAAGTTGCTACTTTGAGAGGACAAGGAGTAAATCCGTGGAAACTGGAGGATAAAATAAATAATCAGTAAAGGTGATGTAGGATGTGAAAGCTACGCTATCGACTGATGGGATATAGGCTTGTGCCCAGCACCCTCTTCACAGCTGTACCATTATGAGGGAAGCACTGAGTTGACATTAAATGCTGTCCACGGGAATGGAGGAAATATTGGAGAAGAGTGAATATTTCACTTCAGGATGAAAAACCTTTTAAAAAACAAATCTCCGCCTGATCCGTGACTGTCATGTTGTAAGAATGACAGCTTACAGTAGTTGGGTCACCAACTAGAAGCACTCCCAAGCTCTCGACCGTGGTTTGTAAAAACGTGACCCCTCCCCCCCCCCCCTGCGACTGGTGCATCATCCTCCAGAAAACATTTTAGAATAAATTTCTCTGTAGACTTATCGTTAAATACCCGGTAATTCGAAACACAGAGGTTACTGTGGCTTCAACAGTACCAAAAAGATAATGGGGGTGAGGTGCCAAATCATGGTTATTAAGGCATTTGCAACAGATATGCAGTGGTGTAGGTCTTCATCCTCTCCTCGCCTCTCCATCCTCCCCCCGGTTGTGCTCTAGTTCTGCAGTATCCTTTTCCTTATTGTAAAATGCTCAGACACCTCTCTGCACGTGAGCAGCTATACATAAATGCAAGTTGTTGTTACTGTCTAAACATAAAATCTGTTAATTACAATGAACAACTACTGCTGGGAGTTAATTATAACATTCAACCAGAAGTTAGTTGGAATTATTCAAATTGCTTGCCTTAATAAAGTATTTTCCATATGCTAATCTCTTCTTAAATGTGTCATAATATACTGTTAACGATAAAGGGGCAAGAAAGAAGTTTACTAGGAAGTACAGGTTCCCACATTTCACAGAATCTGACTCGTCTCACTTTGATTTGACTCACTAAATACAAAGATGCATTCTTCACAGCCCAATCAATCCTACCTACTTCAGAAGGTTGAACTTATGCATCAAACACAACTGCATTTTTTCCCAATTCAGTGGCTGCCCAGGGCTGCGTAAAATTTTATGAACCACCTCAAAAAAAGGTGATAAGAAAGAAGTTTGACTTTAGTTTTCAAAGTTCGCTAAGCACACCAGGAGGTTCAGTCCCACTGAGATAAAACTAACATGGTTGGAAGCTATTTCAAGTTGGACCCCAAGGGAGAAATTTCAGCAACCAAGTTTTGAAAAATGTAGTTGAAAAGCATTGTGCTTAAAATTGTATCTTAACTAGGATGTGTACATAAGTCTGTAAGTTTGCGTGCATAAAGTCCTTTGTAAATATTCAGTAACTCCATCTAACTTGCATATATGATTCGCTCCCACTGTGGTGTCTACATCAGTGAAAATACATTCTCCAGTGATATTTTGCAAGTTGTACTTTTGTCTTTACGGAGAAGATGTCTTCATCTTTCCACGGGGGACACTGATGGAGCACAGCTGGACAAGGAACCCACTGTTTCCTAGCTTTTAAAGTCCAAACATTCTGCCAAGTGCCAGGACTATTTTGAGAAAGACCAAAAGAGTGGCACTCTAATCAAAATAATCCACTGCGAGTGCCCTCCTTTTTAAGAGGAGGGCATCACTCAGACAATATTCTCACACGGTCCATTCAAACCGATATATTAACAAAATAAAGTGTACACTAAATCACGATATGATTTGCCTCGTTGGTTTTACAATGGACATCCTGCGATGCCCACAGGCCTCAAGCATCCCGGTGGACATCGCAGGATCCCTCTCCAGGTTCACCCGGCCGCAAACAAAACCGCTGATGAGAGGCAGGCAGTTAGAGCAACTCTCTTTGCGGATCCCACGCAGCCTGGACCCGGGGATGGCGATTTTCTGCCAGGCTCAGGAGCAGGAGGTCCTCTGACTTCCCCTGCCCCCTCCCCCCCCCCCTTCGTTGGCGAACCAGATAGCCGAAGATCAGAAGCCTAAGGCTGAAGTGGAGTCAAATATTTAGGCTGCAACCTCTCACGCTCCAAATATATCGGATACATTGTTTCCTCCAGGCTGCAGAAATGATCCTGGAGTGTTGTGGCTGAGATGGTCCCAAAGCAGAGTTCTACCTTGTCGAGCAGGTAGGGTTACCAACTCTGGTTAGGTATATTCCTGGAGGTTTTATCACATGACATCCCCTCTCGAACCGCCCCGTCCCCACACTCCCGCCATTGGTCCATCCTCCGGATGCACTGCCTACCCACGGCCAATTCGAAAGCGAACAGACTCTTTGTTACCCAACTGGACCCAATTGATTGTTAGTCAAAGAGCCTTTTCCCCTCCATCGCCAATATTTTTACAACTGATAAATGAAAATGTTCAAAGAAAATGAAAAAAAAATCACAATTTTTTTTTTAAAGCCTCATGATTTTTTCTCCCAGGTTGCTCGCAGCAGTATGTGGAGATTAATCTTCAATTCTTGGAGACTCCAGGTCAATCCTGGAGGATTGGAAACCCTAACAGCAGGGGACGCATCGTCCCAAAACGCAGCACTCTCGAAATGTTAGCTCTGTGATCATACAAACTTACAATGTGACAATTCTATTGTTTTGCAATGACACTGAATTACTATAACACTGCAGACATTGCACAGGATGTAAAATATATGTATATCATTGCCAATTACTTGGCAGACTGTAGCAGAGATAGCTGTTTATCATGTAACTTCACAATCAATACCGATATCTTACTTGCCTATAATACTTTCCACATGCTTGAAGTAAAGGTAAGTTGTTCTTCTTACTTATGTCTTCAGTGTTGCCTTTACCCTTTAACCAGTCTTTCAATCCCAGTTCAGATATAGACTGGATCTTGCAGCTTGGTGACTGGCCTCTAATGGGTACAACCAATGGTCTCTGGAACGTTCAGCATCCTTTTAACTTATGGATCCTGCTAACATGAACAGATTCATGCTGCGAGTGTCTTGATTTGTACTTGATGCAACGGACTACTTTTTCCTCCATATATGTTGTAATTGCTTCCTTGTGCATTCAGAATATGCTCTCACATAATGGGTTGTACACCTTTCATTGCACACATTACAGCGTCCAACAATGTAAGGGACTACCATCAGTCTGTATGAATAATACCTCCATGTACATCAGAATTGCATTCACGCCCCTTTCAAGAGAAGTCATTTGAACACTTCTTAAGGAATATCAACTTCCATCTTTACTCCACCTGTGCAGGTTAAAGCCTAGCCTAAAAGTGTAAATGACAACTGCGCTGATAGTTATTCAGAATTTGTAGCATTGCTGATGTTTATTGGACACAGCCTCCAATAATTAGCTAACCCAGTGACTTTACTCCATTGGTGTAAAAGCTTTATCTCCGGGTCAGAATTTGCAAAATTGCATAAATATCAATCCGTTGTGCTTTTGTGCCTAGACCGACATTTTCTTTATTGCATTTGGTGTTTGAATTTCCACCATGTGGAAAATCACCCCCAATTATCAGGATCTAATATTTGGTCCAGTTTCTTACCCTGTTCTTACTTATTTCATCTGTTCTATTTCTATTGTGCTCAGAGCTAAGGCCCTTTCCTTTTTATAGAGCTCACTCCCAAATTTTTATCAGGTTTCTTATTCCTTTAGGTGTATCAACCATTAGAGTTGCCACAACATCTTTTTCTACAGAGTTATGGGTAAGTTATATTATTGAGGATTCCTTATTTCTGAGTAAAGATTCCCTCCATAACAGTTGAGTGATAATAAAAAGGCAGGCTTGTAAAACATAGGGAGGACCATAGGAACAGGACTGGGCCATTTAACTCCTCCAGCCTGTTCCGCCATTCAATTAGATTACGCATGACCTGTATCTTAACTCCATCCACCCAAATTGGATCCATATTCCTTAATACCCTTGCCGAATAAAAATCTATCAATCTCAGTTTTGAAATTTTCAATTGACCCCCAGCCTCAACAACTTTTTGGGGAGGAGCGTTCCAGAATTCCACGACCCTTCGTGCGAAGAAGTGCTTTCTGACATTGCGTTTCGGTAGGAAAAATGAGGAGAGGCAATATAAACTAGAGGGCACAATTCTAAAAGGGGTGGAGGAACAGAGGGATCTGGGGGTGTATGTGCATAATTCATTGAAGGTGGCAGGGCAGGTTGAGAAAACGGTTATAAAAGCAAACAGGGTCCTGGGATTTATAAATAGAGGCAAAGAAGTCATGATAAAACACTGGTTCGGCCACAAATGGAGTATTGTGTCCGGTTCTGGGCACCGCACTTTAGGAAGGATGTGAAGGCCTTAGAGAGGGTGCAGAGGAGATTTACTAGAATGATTCCAGGGATGAGGGACTTTAGTTATGTGGGTAGACTGGAAAAGCTGGGATTGTTCTCCATGGAACAGAGAAGGTTGAGAGGAGGTTTGATAGAGGTATTTAAAATCATGAAGGGTCTAGACATAGTAGATGGAGAGAAACTGGACCCATTGGCGGAAAGGTCAAGAACCAGAGGGCATAGATTTAAGGTGATTGGCAATAGAACCAAAGGTGACACGAGGAAAATCTTTTTTACACAGCGAGTGGTTAGGATCTGGAATGCACTGCCCGAGGGGGTGGTGGAGGCAGATTCAATCATGGCCTTCAAAAGGGAACTGGATAAGTACTTGAAACTAAAAAATGTGCAGGGCCATGGGGATAGGCCGGGGATGTGGGACTAGCCGGATTGCTCATGCATAGAGCCGGCGCGGACTCGATGGGCCGAATGGCCTCCTTCTGTGCTGTAACCTTCTATGATTTTATGATTCTTTGATCACCCATGATCGGCCTAGCTCTAATTTTAAGGTTATGCCCCCCTTGTTCTGGACTCTCCCACCAGAGGAAATAATTTCTCTCTATCTACCCTATCAAATCCTTTAGTCATTTTAAACATCTCAATTAGATCACCCCTTAATCTTCTATATTCAAGGTAATACAAGCCTAATCTATGCAACCTGTCCTCATAATTTAACCCTTTTAGCCCCGGTATCATTCTGATGAATCTACGCTGCACCCTCTCCAAAGTCAATATATCCTTCCTGCGGTGCGGTGCCCAGAACTAAATGCAATATTCCAGATGGGGTCTAACCTGAGCTCTGTACAGATGTACCATAACTTCCACCCCTTTGTATTCCAGCCCTCTTGAGATAAAGACCAACATTCCATTATCCTTTTTAATTATTTTTTGTACCTATCCAGTAGCTTTTAGTGATTTCTGTACTTGGACACCTAAATCTCTCTGCTCCTCCACTGTTCCTAGCTTCTCGCCATTTAGAAAATACTCTGATCTATCTTTCTTAGTTCCAAAGTGGATGACCTCACACTTCCCCACACTGAGCTCCATCTGCCACAGTTTTGTCCACTCATGTAAACTATCAATGTCCCTTTGCAACTTTCTGCTCCCATCTAAACTATTTATTGTGCCACCTAACTTAGTGTCATCAGCACACTTAGATAAACAGCTCTTTATTCCTTCATCCAAGTCATTTATAAATATAGTGAAAAGCTGTGGCCCCAGTACAGATCCCTGTGGGACACCACTAGTCACAACCTGACAATTTGAGTACGTACCCATTATCCCAACTCTCTGTCTCCTACCTCCTAACCAATTCCCTTTCCAAGCCAATAGGTTGTCTCCAAGTCCATCCGTTCTCATTTATGTTAACAGTCTCTTGTGTGGAACCTTGTCGAATGCCTTCTGGAAGTCCATATAAATAACATCCATAAACACTCCCTTATTTACCATGTTAGTTACCTAGTTCAATTAGGTTCGTTAGACATGACTTATCTGTTACAAATCCATGCAAAGATATTACTTAATTTCTATCCTCTAGATAACAGTAGATAATTGCACAAACGTTTACCCATCTTTCATCCAATGGCAGATTGCTCAATAGACAGTAAAGCAAAAAGATATTATTCCTAAATTTTTAAGCTACTTTTTTGAATTTTTTTACTCATCAAAGGTGCAGGATGTTAGTGCCAGGGACTGGAAAACTTCCGGTTTAAACACTCCTGAGTCAGGTATAGCAAGATTTGGATGTAGAGTAAAGCTCCTTCTGCTTTTCCCAACTATATGCTTCAGACTTAAATTCAGAACAGCAAGAAAAACCTTGATCTTTTAAAGGATCGTGATGGTGAGATTTCCTTCATAAAATTTGAGTCACTGCTACGATTGGGTGGGTGGGTGGGTTTCTAAAGTTGTTCTACACAGTCTTGGAGTGACAATGCCAACATTAGCATAACAAAACATTATTAATGTGGCAAACATATCATTCTTGTCCTTTGCTGTGAAACCTTTGCAGTGCACAACAATGAAAATGACACACAGCTCCTCCAGACCAAGCAATTTAATTTCCCTCCTTAAAGCCGTGACAACCCCTTCTTGAAATTAGTAATACTCACAGGCTCCCCGACCGTCGTCTGTACAAACTGATTCCTCTCTAATAGGTGCCACAGCATCCAGAGAAAATTCTGGAATAATTTTCACTATCGTTTCATCACGTAATACAAAAAGTTTGAAAAGAAAAATGTGCTACATCTAGAAACAAAGTGAATTCTAAACGTTATCGGTGTCTCGTCGTCCATCCAGTTTGTGATAAACTGACCGTTTAACTTCTGCACCCAATCTGCTTCTTTCTGTGTGTTACTGAAGAGAATTGTATCGTCCGTCAGGGAAACCCCTTCCTTTCTTGCTGATTCTCACTCCTCGTCATCTACCTGCTCTGAATATTTCATGGATTTTTAAAAAATTCTTATTGTGGGATTCTTATTGTTACTTTTGTGAAACCCAAGTGAAAGGTCATGGCCCAGTCAGGTTGAAAAGATGAGGTCAATTGGGGACCGGTGATTGGGTAGCACCAAGTTTGCCTTTTATTAACCTGTAGGGTGTAGGAAGAAGGGAAAACTGGGCACAGTTTTGAGATCCTGGGGGAGAAAAATTGAGTTAGAATAGGAAACATTGTGGTTCATCTTGATTTCATGGGGTGTACGGATTTGGAACAGAGTATAGGATGACAAATTTGCAGCATCGAAGGAGCAGGAGGGAGCAAGGTTCAGAGGAGTATTAGCCACAGTATTATCAATGAATGGAGACAAGAAGGGTTCTGACAGAGATAAGAGAGGTTGAAGACTAAAAGTAAGAGGACTGCCTATCAGGCCACAAGCTTTCTCTTGCATTTTGTCCTGGAATGGAAGAGAGGTGTCGACTTCCCCGATGTGGAAGGAAAATTCAAGACTTGGATTTTATACATAAGAGTTGTTTTTGGGAAAAGATGCGTTTGGTACAAAAGTGAAAATCAAGCAAAATTTTGGAGGGTGCTTTAGCAGTGGAGAAGATGTGGGAGTTTCAGTTTAGATCAGAGGAGGGAGTGAAGTCAAGAATGTCGATGGATGAAGAATAAAAGCAAGGAAAAAAAATAGGAGGTAGTAGCTGCTCGTTGAACTTGAGAGGTATTAAGAAACTATGGCTCTGAAATTATGCTGTGGGATAGTAATAGATGAATGTTTCAAATTAATGGGTTAAGATTGCTGCTAAACATTCTGCTACTGTCCAAACAATTATCTTAGGGCCTATATCTTTGAAGATTTGAAAGAAACAAAATGTTCATTGTCCCACCAAAGGGTGTGCAGACCAAAACATAGTGATATACACTGAGGGCACACAATGTGAAGCATGTTGATGAATGTACAGTGGATTGATGATGAATGGAGGTCTTTGACATGGAGCAGGAATAAAGTCAGAGAGAAAACAGAGACCTGAGGAAACCCTAAGTTGGTGGTAAAAGAGTAGGATGAGGTGTCATCAACTACAGTACAAATTGAGTGATTTGAAAGGAAACTGTCAAAGGCTTTGGATATGTCTGAGGCAATGACAAATCACGGTGTTGAGCAGAATTCTAGATGTACTTAGCATAGGCTAAATACTCTTCGCTCACATGGTTGAGGTGAGCCTCGGCTCCGTGATAACACACTTGCCTCTGAGTCAGAAGGTTGTGAGATCAAGTCCCAATCCAGATACTTGAGTACATAATCCAGTTTGGCACTTCAACGCAGTACTGAGGGGGCGCTGCACTGTCGGAGGTGTCGTCTTTTGGGTGAGATGTTAAACCGAGACCCTGTCTGCCCTCTCAGATGGACGTAAAAGATCCCATGGCACTATTTGAAGAAGAGCTGGGAGTTCTCCCTGGTGTCCTGGCCAACATTATCCCTCAACTAACACCTGAAAAGCAGATGATCTGGTCATTTGTTTCCTTGCTGTTTGTGAGGTCTTGTTGTGCACAAATTGGCTGCTGCATGTCCTACATTACAACAGTGACTACAATTCAAAAGTACTTAATTGGCTGTAAAGCACTTTGGGACATCCTGGCTCTATATGAATGCAAGTTCTTTCTTTGGTGGATTACTTATGTGCATAAATCCTTTTAGGTGATAAAAATAGTCGGTGTGAAAGCACTGACTGATGCAGTGCATCAGCACACTGCCCTTTCATCTCCACAACTTAAGTCTGAACTAGATTCAAACCTATGAGATGAAAGTCTCCTCTCTCTACTACTTATAACAGTCCTACCTAAAATCTTTTAGTGAACACGAACCCACAGTTCAAAACTGTCCGTACTTTGGCAAAATTGTCAATTTCAATCAGAGAGCTCATGAAGAGAAAAAAAAGTTATATTTTCTGAAAGGATCTTAGGACTTCAAAGGCTGGAGCCAAGCCATATTGTTAGAAAAGATGCAGCTTTACTCTGAAGCTGTTCTATACTTGATCTGGGAGTGCTTGATCCTGACACTGAATGATAAAAGGTGAAAAAAAAATGATCCACTCTTCCCCACTGACCTCCTCCATCCTGTGAGAACAAAATTCAATCACACAAAAACATCTTTCAGGTAGAATCTTGACTGACCTTATTTCCTTTCTTTCCGGGGTGCCTTTGCCCATTGAAAAAGATCAGGTATGTGATGTAAATAGGGACCTCTTTGCTCCAGTTAAAATGATTTACCCTCCACTCCACCATAATGGTTTAGTTACTTGATTGACAAAATATACCAGGTCTTTCAAAAGATCTTTATCAATTTTTATGCAATATAAAAGCAACTAACTATGCCAACGTTCGCTAATGCATCACCGAGTGGCAGCCTTTATCTCAGAACAGGTTTATGGGTACTTTTACACTTCACTGATTGTAAACATCACACTCCGTTGGCTACACTTCACAGCATATACAGGCCCCAGTTCCAGGAACCAAAGGCATCGGAGACTCACAGAAATGTGGGCCTATGATTCTCCAGTCAAGATAAGGGATCTGGTTTCGGTTATGTAAACATGGGGAGTCATGCTCTCTCTAAGTGTCCGTATAAAAGTAGAGCCCCAGGCATCTTTGGGGACCGGCTTCATTGTCCAAATATAATGCTAGCAAATTAGCACATGGGAGTCACTCTCCTGAAACAATGTGGTGAGAGGACAAACAGAAATGCACTTTATGGTGACATATTTTACTATAACTCTTATCGAGTAACATAAATGACAATGTAGTCAGCCTAAGTAAATGAGAAGAGAATGCTGTGACAAGTTGGATAAGCAAAAATGTCATAGAATTACATAGAATGTACAGCACAGAAACAGGCCATTCGACCCAACGGCTCCATGCTGGTGTTTATGCTCCACACGAGCCTCCTCCCACCTCCCTTCATCCAACCCTATCACCATATCCTTCTATTCCTTTCTCCCTCATGTGTTTATCTAGCTTCCCCTTAAATGCAGCTGTGCTGTTCGCCTCAACCACTCCTTGTGGTAGCGAGTTCCACGTTCTAACCACTCTCTGGGTAAAGAAGTTTCTCCTGAATTCCCTATTGGATTTATTAGTGACTATCTTATAGTTATGGCCCCAGTCAATGAAGTAGAAAAAAAGAACTTGCAATGATGTAGAGCTTTATCATCTCCTCGGGTGTCCTAAAGTGCTCCACATACAATGAATTACTTTTTGAAGTGCAGTCTGTATTGTTCTGTAGGTGAACGAATGACCAGATAATCCCATTTTGGTGATGTTGGTTGAGAGAGGAATAATAGCGAGGACACCAGGGAGTACTCCCTGCTAATCTTCAAATGAAGCCATGAAATGAAGAGAAGAACGGATCGTGCAATGAACAGAACAATCTCCTCCTTGTGTTTTGATTCCCTTTGGCATGTGTTTCTATAGTAAAATTGCTTCTATGGGGAAACCAGACAATTTAATGATTGTCTGAATAAACTGTGCAATAGTAATAAAAAAAACACTTTAGTCAAATTGCCAATCACTGGCTTCCTAATAAGAGCCTTTAAGCAACTTATTAAAGAGCAAATGAGAACTTCAAAGTAATTATTTAATTTTAACCCTTAGGAATGCCAACAGAACAAGGAAAACTTACATTTTCATAGGCCAAACATTTTTTAATGTTTTGAACTGACACATTGTGTTGCTGAAACAAACAATCTGTTATATATCAAATTCTGTGTTTCACCGAGGACTCATTTGAAGTACCTGCAGTACCTATTAATCCTTCAGGTGGCACTGTGATGGGTATTTTCAATGTTAAAGGGGTGACAATAGTTGCCATTGTAGAGTTATGGTCCATCACCATGACATTGGCAATCTGGCCACTGAGTTTCCATAATTTCCTTAAAACACTTACTGAACATGTTTTTCAACTGACATTTTTTCTCAGTGACTGAAATATCTATTGACAAAAATAAGGGTTTAACCAAAATCTAAAAAAATATAAATTACATATTTCACAATAATGTGATTAAATACAAATAAAGAGAGAAAATGAATGAATCTGCATTTACATAGTGCTTTCCACATT
This sequence comes from Heptranchias perlo, assembly GCF_035084215.1. NCBI lineage: Eukaryota > Metazoa > Chordata > Chondrichthyes > Hexanchiformes > Hexanchidae > Heptranchias > Heptranchias perlo. The sequence continues at coordinate 38,766,520 of NC_090350.1, read as the reverse complement.
CTCAGGACATCCCAAAGTGCTTTACAGCCTATGTTATATTTTCAAAGTGTAGTCACTTTTGTAATGTAGGAAACACAGCAGCCAATTTGTGCACAGCAAGGTCCTACAAACAGCAATGACACAAATGACCAGATAATCTATTTTAGTGATGTTCATTGAAGGATAAGTGTTGGCCAGGGCACCAGGAGAACCCCCTATTCTTCTTCAAATAGTGCCATGGGATCTTTTACATCCACCTGAGAGGTCAGAGTGGCTTAATATCTCATTGGAAAGACAGCACCTATGACAGTGCAGCACTCCCCTAGTACTGCACCAAAGTATCAGCCGAGATTATGTGCTCAAGTATCTGGTGTGGGGCTTGAACCCATGACCTTCTGACTGAATTCTCTCTTTATATCTTTTAATGCTTTCATTAAAGTTTTTATTTAAAGGCCTCAGCATTTCCCAAAAGCCTGGGCTTGGAATATTTTTGCCCAAAGTTTGGTGCTGTTAGCTGAATTTGGATTGTGCAGTCTGAGCACCTACAGTGTACCTAATTTCTCAGGATGCCTTCAGACAGTTGTACTGGTAGGATAAGTTTCTTTACCTTCTCATAGTTTCTTCAAATAATTTTGAAAAGCAAGTGGACAAATTTCAAAAGCTTTACTGTGGTAAAATGTTTGTATTTTTTTACATAGCAGAGAGGGTGTTTGTGTGTGTGTCAGTGTAAGAGAGAGATACAAATGACAGTGCTCTGATCACATACCTGCTGTAGTTTTTGTTTTGTGTTCTATAAGCTTTAGAAACCGAGGGAGGATTAAGGTCAGAGAGGAGAAAGTGTGGGAGAGAGACAGACAGTCTATGGTCAGAGAGAAAGAGGTGAGAGAGTATGTGTGTCTTTCTTCATTTAATGTTAATTTAATTTTCAAAAAAGCCATTGAATTTTGAAGCCAATTGATTATCTGCCTGTGGTTTGTTGAATTTGGAAAAGGTCAATGCTAATCGTGTACACCTGTGAGACGGAGATTCTAATTTCTAAAACCAATGAGACATGGAAGAGATATCTCTTTTTTCTAAAGTTGAATTTTGTAAGCAAACAAAAGTGAGATCCTAAATGAATATTTCACATCGGTATTTACAGTTGAGAAAGGCATGGATGTTAGGGAACTTGGGGAAATAAATAGTGATGTCTTGAGGAGTGTACATATTACAGAGAGGGAGGTGCTGGAAGTCTTAACGCGCATCAAGGTAGATAAATCTCCGGGACCTGATGAAATGTATCCCAGGACGTTATGGGAGGTTAGGGAGGAAATTGCGGGTCCCCTAGCAGAGATATTTGAATCATCGACAGCTACAGGTGAGGTGCCTGAAGATTGGAGGGTAGCAAATGTTGTGCCTTTGTTTAAGAAGGGCGGCAGGGAAAAGCGTGGGAACTACAGACTGACATCTGTAGTGGGTAAGTTGTTAGAGGGTATTCTGAGAGACAGGATCTACAGGCATTTGGAGAGGCAGGGACTGATTAGGAACAGTCAGCATGGTTTTGTGAGAGGAAAATCATGTCTCACGAATTTGATTGAGTTTTTTGAAGGGGTAACCAAGAAGATAGATGAGGGCTGTGCAGTAGACGTGGTCTACATGGACTTCAGCAAAGCTTTTGACAAGGTACCGCATGGTAGGTTGTTACATAAGGTTAAATCTCACGGGATCCAAGGTGAGGTAGCCAATTGGATACAAAATTGGCTTGACGACAGAAGACAGAGGGTGGTTGTAGAGGGTTGTTTTTCAAACTGGAGGCCTGTGACCAGCGGTGTGCCTCAGGGATCGGTGCTGGGTCCGCTGTTGTTTGTTATTTATATTAATGATTTGGATGAGAATTTAGGAGGCATGGTTAGTAAGTTTGCAGATAACACCAAGATTGGTGGCATTGTGGACAGTGAAGAAGGTTATCTAGGATTGCAACGGGATCTTGATAAATTGGGCCAGTGGGCCGATGAATGGCAGATGGAGTTTAAATTAGATAAATGTGAGGTGATGCATTTTGGTAGATCGAATCGGGCCAGGACCTACTCCGTTAATGGTAGGGCGTTGGGGAGAGTTATAGAACAAAGAGATCTAGGAGTACAGGTTCATAGCTCCTTGAAAGTGGAGTCACAGGTGGATAGGGTGGTGAAGAAGGCATTCGGCATGCTTGGTTTCATTGGTCAGAACATTGAATACAGGAGTTGGGATGTCTTGTTGAAGTTGTACAAGACATTAGTAAGGCCACACTTGGAATACTGTGTACAGTTCTGGTCACCCTATTATAGAAAGGATATTATTAAACTAGAAAGAGTGCAGAAAAGATTTACTAGGATGCTACCGGGACTTGATGGTTGACTTATAGGGAGAGGTTGGATAGACTGAGACTTTTTTCCCTGGAGAGTAGGAGGTTAAGGGGTGATCTTATAGAAGTCTATAAAATAATGAGGGGCATAGATAAGGTAGATAGTCAAAATCTTTCCCCAAAGTAAGGGGGGTCTATAACGAGGGGGCATAGATTTAAGGTGAGAGGGGAGAGATACAAAAAGGTCCAGAGGGGCAATTTTTTCACTCAAAGGGTGGTGAGTGTCTGGAACGAGCTGCCAGAGGCAGTAGTAGAGGCGGGTACAATTTTGTCTTTTAAAAAGCATTTGGACAGTTACATGGGTAAGATGGGTATAGAGGGATATGGGCCAAGTGCAGGCAATTGGGACTAGCTTAGTGGTATAAACTGGGCGACATGGACATGTTGGGCCGAAGGGCCTGTTTCCATGTTGTAAACTTCTATGATTCTATGAATTTTGTAAGCAAACAAAACCTCTTTGAGGGAAACCGAGAGGAAGGAAGGGTTGGAGCGAGAGGAGAGAAGAGAAATTGATTGAGGGTGAGATAGCTTCTGGCTTCTCAACACCCATTCTTGGAGGGAGCTAGTGGTATTGGGGAGAGTGGATGGAGGGTTAAGGGTAAATTGTGCGACAGTGGAGCAAGCGGGGTGGGGAGCATACAGGGTTAAGTGGGTCTTTTAAAGAGAGAGAGGAAGAAGTAGTGATGGAAGTGAGGGGATGGCAGAATGGGGAATGGGTCACGGGAAGGTGAAGGTGAACACAATTGGAATGATGGGGTGGAGAATGCAGGAGTCATTGGGAAGAGCATGAAGAAGGGAGCCACTGAGGTCCACATTTTCCTTGCAACCCCCAACCCAAACGCAGCTATCGGGGGCTCCTTTCTCGAGACACCACCCCAAATCACTCACCTCCTCTCACCGAAAGGAAAGAAAGAGACACTTAGAGAAGCAAAAAAAAAAGTTAAAGGAGAGATGCAGCAGAGAAGAGAAAGAGAGACAGAAGCAGAACAGTGAATCAGCAACACAAAGACATTAGGTGGATAAGAAAAGGATGCAAGCTCTTTGAATCAGCATACTCACATCCTCTTGACTATCTTCATTCCAAATTGACTCTATTTTGATAGTTTCCACAACAGATAGTCCAGTCTCTATGACAGATAGTCCAGTTTCTATGACGGATAGTCCAGTTTCAATGACTGATAAGCCAGTCTCTGCAGGAGGTTCTAGATCTGTTTCCATTATTGATTCTTCTTCTGGTACCTTGTAATAATGAGTAGATGGAAAAAAATTATTACTGCAGCTGAAAATAAAGGACCGCAGAACAAACAGCAATCATGGTTGTCTGGCCTAAGATCCAGCTTTTCACTTCAATATGTACCATCTTTTGTCTTAGATACAATGATATTCCTTTGAACTGCAGTGACTGTTGTTATGTAGGCAAATGGGATAGACATTTTGTTCACAGCAATCCATCAATACCATTCATCAAATAGTGACATGAGATCTTTAACATCCACCTGAACCATTCAAACCCAGGGGTTTCAGTTTCATGCATCATCTGAAGGAACCTGATTCCAACATTGCAGCACTGGGTTTAGAGTCTATGCTAAAATCCTGAGCAGGCCTTGAACCCACAAACCTCTGACTCATAGGATAGTGTGCTACCAACCAAGCCAAGCTAATACATCAGAGGGGTGATGTCGGGCTGGATTAATATTTTGGAGATTGGTTTTATCATCTTTGAGTGTCAGGGAGAAATTGTGCAGGAATATCTTTCAGGAGATGAAATAAGTTGGGTATAGTCCACCATAGAGTATCTTGTACTCAGACTGTGGAAGGAACAGGGTTGATGAATCAAATATTTTTCCTTGTTCCATGCTTCATTATGTTCATAATGACCCCTGATTACATAAATTATGTTATCAGATAATTCCATGCACATGTAGTCTAAACTCTCAAAAAGCCTTTGGTGTTTCTACAACTCCATGAAATACAAACTAGTTACTTAAAAGAACTTGCAAAAGAACTAGTTACTTAAAAGAACTTAAAAGAACTCCGTTAATGGTAGGGCGTTGGGGAGAGTTATAGAATAAAGAGATCTCGGAGTACAGGTTCATAGCTCCTTGAAAGTGGAGTCACAGGTGGATAGGATGGTGAAGAAGGCATTCGGCATGCTTGGTTTCATTGATCAGAACATTGAATACAGGAGTTGGGATGTTTTGTTGAAGTTGTACAGGACATTAGTAAGGCCACACTTGGAATACTGTGTACAGTTCTGGTCACCCTATTATAGAAAGGATATTATTAAACTAGAAAGAGTGCAGAAAAGATTTACTAGGATGCTACCGGGACTTGATGGTTTGACTTATAGGGAGAGGTTGGATAGACTGGGACTTTTTTCCCTGGAGAGTAGGAGGTTAAAGGGTGATCTTATAGAAGTCTATAAAATAATGAGGGGCATAGATAAGGTAGATAGTCAAAATCTTTTCCCAAAGGTAGGGGAGTCTATAACGAGGGGACATAGATTTAAGGTGAGAGGGGAGAGATACAAAAAGGTCCAGAGGGGCAATTTTTTCACTCAAAGGGTGGTGAGTGTCTGGAATGAGCTGCCAGAGGCAGTAGTAGAGGCGGGTACAATTTTGTCTTTTAAAACGCATTTGGACAGTTACATGGGTAAGATGGGTATAGAGGGATATGGGCCAAGTGCAGGCAATTGGGACTAGCTTAGTGGTATAAACTGGGTGACATGGACATGTTGGGCCGAAGGGCCTGTTTCCATGTTGTAAACTTCTATGACTCTATATAGCGCCTTTCACAACCTCAGAAGGTCCCAAAGTGCTTTACAGCCAATTAAGTACTTTTTGAAGTGAAGTCACTGTTCCACAAACAGCAATGAGATAAAAGACCAGATAATCTTTTTTTTTTAAGTGATGTAGGTTGAGAATTCCCCTGTTCTTCTTCGAATAGTGGTATGAGATCTTTTACGTCCACTTGAGAGGGCAGTTGGGGCCTCTGTTTAATGTCTCATCCAAAAGATGGCATCTTCGACAGTGCTGCACTCCCTCAGTACTGCACAGAAGTGTCAGCATGGATTATGTGCTCAAGTATTGCAGTGGGACTTGAACCCAGAGGCAAAAACTGCTCTTCCCAAGTGTAGGAATTCAAAGAGTGTGGCATATAACAAGGAGAAGCTCTATTGTCAGAAGTCAAATACATAGCAACAGTTATGATACTCTCTTGGCTGAGTGGTAGCACTCTCGCCTCTAATTCACAAGGTTGTGGGTTCAAGTTCCACTCCTGAGACTTCACTTCAAAAAGTACTTAATTGGCTGTAAAGCGCTTTGGGACCTTCTGAGGTTGTGAAAGGCGCTATATAAATGCAAGATTTTAAGTAATTAGTTTGTATTTCATGGAGTTGTAGAAACACCAAAGGCCTTTTGAGAGTTTAGACTGCATGTACATGGAATTATCTGATAACATAATTTATGTAATCAGGGGTCATTATGAACATAATGAAGCATGGAACAAGGAAAAATATTTGATTCATCAACCCAGTTCCTTCCACAGTCTGAGTACAAGATACTCTATGGTGGACTATACCCAACTTATTTCATCTCCTGAAAGATAGTCCTGCACAATTTCTCCCTGACACTCAAAGATGATAAAACCAATCTCCAAAATATTAATCCAGCCTGACATCACCCCTCTGACATATTAGCTTGGCTTGGTTGGTAGCACACTGTCCTATGAGTCAGAGGTTTGTGGGTTCAAGGCCTGCTCAGGATTTTAGCATAGACTCTAAACCCAGTGCTGCAATGTTGGAATCAGGTTCCTTCAGATGATGCATGAAACTGAAGCCCCCGAGTTTGAATGGTTCAGGTGGATGTTAAAGATCTCCTGTCACTATTTGATGTCACATAATGTACACTCACACCTTACTGCAGTATTGAGGGAATGCTGCAGTATCAGAGGTGCCATCTTTTGGATGAAACATCAATATGAGGTATTATCTACCCTCACAGGTGGACATAAAATATCCCGTGGCATTATTCGAAGAACAGAAGAGCTCTCCCAGTGTCCTGACCTACTTCTCAACCATGAATATCTAATTATTTGGTAATTTATCACATTGCTGTTTGTGGGACCTTGCTGTGTACAAATTGGCTGCTGTGTTTCCCTACGTTACAACAGTGACTGCACTTTAAAAATACTTCATTGGCTGTGAAGCACTTTGGGACGTCCTGAGGTCGTGAATGGCACTATATAGGGGTACGGTACGGTATACAGGGGTAGCATAGTTGTTATGTTACTGGACTAGTAATCCAGAGGCCTAGACTAATAATCTGAAGACATGAGTTCAAATCCCGCCACGGCAGCTGGGGAATTTAAATCCAGTTAATTAAATGAGAAATCTGGAATAAAAAGCTAGTATCAGTAATGGTGACCATGAAACCACCAGATTGTCGTAAAACCCCATCTGGTTCACTAATGTCCATTAGGGAAGGAAACCTGCCGTCCTTACCCGGTCTGGCCTATATGTGACTCCAGACCCACAGCAATGTGGTTGGTTCTTAACTGCCCTCTGAAATGGCCTTGCAAGCCACTCAGTTATACAATCCTGCTAAAAAAGTCATAATAAGAATAAAACCAGACGGACCACTAGCCACCGAACACGACAAAGGCAAAAGCAAACTAACCCCAGTCAACCCTGCAAAGTCCTCCTCACTAACATCTGGGGACTTGTGCAAAAATTGGGAGAGCTGTCCCACAGACTAGTCAAGCAACAGCCTGACACAGCCATACTCACAGAATCATACCTTTCAGCCAATGTCCAAGACTCCTACATCACTATCCCTGGGTATGTCCTGTCAGAACAGACCCACCAGAGGTGGCAGTACAGTGGTATACAGTCTGGAGGGAGTGGCCCTGGGAGTCTTCAACATTGACTCCGGACCCCATGAAGTCTCATGGCATCAGGTCAAACGTGGGCAAGGAAACCTCCTGCTGATTACCACCTACCGCCCTCCCTCAGCTGATGAATCAGTCCTCCTCTATGTTGAGCACCACTTGGAGGAAGCACTGAGGGTAGCAAGGGCACAGAATGTACTCTGGGTGGGGGACTTCAATGTCCATCACAAAGAGTGGCTCAGTAGTACCATTACTGACTGAGCTGGCTGAGTCCCGAAGGATATAACTGCCAGACTGGGCCTGCGGCAGGTGGTGAGAGAACCAACATAAGGGAAAAACCTACGTGACCTCGTCCTCACCAATCTACTGTCGCAGATGCATCTGTCCGTGACAGTATCGGTAGGAGTGACCACTGTTCAGTCCTTGTGGAGACCAAGTCCTGTCTTCACACTGAGGATACCATCCATCGTGTTGTGTGGCACTACCACCGTGTTAAATGGGATAGATTCAGAACAGATCTAGCAGCTCAAAACTGGGCATTCATCAGGCGTTGTGGGCCAGCAGCAGCAGAGTTGTATTCCACTACAATCTGAAACCTCATGACCCAGCATATTCCTCACTCTACCATTATCAACAAGCCAGCGGATCAACCCTGGTTCAAAGAGGAGTGTAGAACAGCATACCAGGAGCAGCACCAGGAATACCCAAAAATGAGGTGCCAACCTGGTGAAGCTACAACATAGGACTACACGCATGCTAAACAGTGGAAGCAGAAAGCTATAGATAGAACTAAGCGATCTTGCAACCGACGGATCAGATCAAAGCTCTGCAGTCCTGCCACATCCGGTCGTGAATGGTGGTGGACAATTAAACAACTAACGGGAGGAGGAGGCCCCATAAACATAACCATCCTCAATGATGGCAGAGCCCAGCACGTGAGTGCAAAAGACAAGGCTGAAGAGTTTGCAACCATCTTAAGCCAGAAGTGCTGAGTGAATGATCCATCTCGGCCTCCTCCCGAAATCCCAACCATCACAGAAGCCAGTCTTCAGCCAATTCAATTTACTCCACGTGATATCAAGAAACAGCTGAGTGCACTGGATATAGCAAAGGCTATGGGCCCCAACAACATCCCGGCTGTAGTGCTGAAAACTTGCGCTCCAGAATTAGCCGTGTCCAGTGTCCTAGACCCAACCATCTTCAGTTGCTTCACCGATAACCATCCGTCTACCATAAAGGTCAGAAGTGGGGATGTTCGCTGATGAATGCACAGTGTTCAGTTCCATTTGCAACTCCTCAGATAATGAAGCAGTCTGTGCCCGCATGCAGCAAGACCTGGACAACATTCAGGCTCGGGGTGATAAGTGGCAAGTAACATTCGTGCCAGACAAGTGCCAAGCAATGACCATCTCCGACAAGAGAGAGTCTAACCACCTCCGCTTGACATTCAACGGCATTACCATTGCCAAATCCCCCACCATCAACATCCTGGTGGTCACCATTGACCAGAAACTTAACTGGACCAGCCACATAAATACTGCGGCTACAAGAGCAGGTCAGAGGCTGGGTATTCTGCGGCGAGTGACTCACCTCCTGACTCCCCAAAGTCTTTCCACCATCTACAAGGCACAAGTCAGGAGTGTGATCGAATACTCTCCACTTGCCTGGATGAGTGCAGCTCCAATAACACTCAAGAAGCTCAACACCATCCAGGACAAAGTGTGTAGCATCTACAAGATGCACTGCAGCAACTCGCCAAGGCTTCTTCAACAGCACATCCCAAACCCGCAACCTGATGGACAAGGGCAGCAGGTGCATGGGAACACCACCACATGCATGTTCCCCTCCAAGTCACGCACCATCCTGACTTGGAAATATATCGCTGTTCCTTCACTGTCGCTGGGTCAAAATTCTGGAACTCCCTACCTAACAGCACTGTGGGAGAACCTTCACCACACGGACTGCAGCGGTTCAAGAAGGCGACTCACCACCACCTTCTCAAGGGCAATTAGGGATGGGCAATAAATGCCGGCCTCACCAGCGACGCCCACATCCCATGAATGAATAAAAAATATATAAATGCAAGTTCTTTCTTCTTTCTGATGAATAAGATCTGTCATCAATGGTCAACTCTGTATACAGAAACATCTATTTTATCGCAACAAGCCTTATTGTCCAGTTTAGCTCTTAATTTTATGTGGCAATGCCTAGTCTGATTGAGTTTTTGGAGTTCATAGTTGAGTTCTATGTGTAACCCAGCCTGTGTTATCGAGGGCACTTAAAAATTGGCAACTCTCACTATATGTTTTGCTGCTTCCTTAAATGTCTGAAAATATTGCATGAACAGCCCACAAAAATGGGACACTCCAAATTTTATACTACAACTCAATAACAAACTCAATGCAAATCTGGCCTTAATGTTCCATTGTTACTTCATTAGACTCCACCAACTCAATTTTATTGATTGACCAGTCTCCTTGGCTACTTACTGCTCACCTCATATCCAGCAGTTGTCTGGTTGGATGATTGGACATGGTCAAACTAATTTGCAGCATTGGAATTGCTGATTAACTGCAAGAGCCAAATCATCATTTTAAGTAATTACTATTATCGGTTTTATAGTAGGAGCAGTCAATAGGGACTTTATCGGAAAGATTCTCAGGTGGCAAATGATTCCCAATGTATACATATGATAAATTTTACTTAATTGCAATACTGCAATGAATGAGATCATTGCAGTTCCACCCAGGGCATCTCTATGAACCAACACCTCTTTGGATACTAGTATTATTTTTAAACAGAAAATCCTGGAAATACTCAGCAGGTCAGGCAGTATCTGTGGAAAAGGGAACAGTGTTAAGGTTTCAGGTCACTGACCTTTCATCAGAACTGGAAGAAGTAACGATTTAACAGTTTTTAAGCAAGTGCAGAGCTGGAGAGCAGGGGACGAACAATAGGGAAAATCTGTGACAGGGTAGACGCCAGGAATGATTAAATGATTAAGAAAATGTGATGATGGTGCAAGGCAAAGGGGATGGTATTATTTTTCAATCTGCCCAGCAAGATGAAGTAATGATAATGGCTGATGCTTTTGCCGGTGATGCCAATTGGACATCGGCCAGGTGAGACTGTCTGCTTGTTCAAGTGGATGTTGAAGGTCTCATTGCACCCATTTGAGGAAGAGTAGGGAGTTCTCCCGGTGTCCTGGGCCAACATTTCTCCCACAATCAACACCGGGAACAACAGGCTAATTGCCCATTGTCCTTTGCGGGATCTTGCTGTGCAAAAATGGAAGTGACTGCACTTCAAAACATTTCATTACATACGAAAGGCTTCAGCCAAACCTGATAAGATGCTACTTGAATGCAAATCTTTCTATCTCAATAATAAAAGTAATTTCGGAATTTTTTGTTTAAAAATTGATTTTTGACCCCCCAGAAAAAGAGTCAACCTTGGTACTTACTTCAAATTGAAATTCAAATGCCTCTTTTATAGGAAGCAGTGCAGTAAAGGGGTGATGGATCTTGAATTCGGATTGACTTATAAGATCCGTACTGTAATCTTTGGGCGCTGCCCCATTCCGAACTGGCTGGTAGAGTGAACCGAGCAAACGCTTTGGGACAACAATGTCCAGCGGCCCACTGACGAACAAGTCATGATACAGGGCGTTCAGCGAGAAGGTTGCAGTCACCACAAATAAGACGCCACACCAGAAAGACATCTGGATTGGTGATCTTTGCTCACGTACGTGCTGCTCGATGGCCCATGTTTCCTTTTCCCTTTGCTGTGTGTGTGTGTGTTTTTTTAATAAAAAGACACTTTGTTTCTGAGAGAAGGCTCCTCTTAGAGTCACACAAAAAAAATATAGTTCTGGAATCCTGGAACAAAGGCGAAGAATTTAGTGTCGAACTTTCTAACAATGAGCTGACTGATGATTCTTCAGCAACGTCAGTCGGCAAAAAAAAGTTTTTAAAATCGTAATTATTTATATGAATAAATAAATCACCCAAAATGTCAACGGAAGATAAGTGACCTTTCGCTGCTCTTTTATTTTTAAGACTCTTTCCCCCTCCTCTTCCCCCTCCCCGATGATTTCCAATGGGGCAAAAAAAAAATCAAATGAACTGTAACGCAGTCAGTCGTTTAAAGGGGTATAGTGTTCAATAGTTTGCACAGTGACTCGTCAGAAAGCAAGTCAAAGTCGGCAAACATGGTTTAAATAGACTTACAAACAACTCCGAAATACCATCAGCCGCAAAGGGAATTTCATTTCCATCCTCCAGACTCTCACATGGAAATCTCATTTACCTGAGGAAGGAGGAAGCCTCCGAAAGCTTGTAGATTTCAAATAAAATCGTTAGACTATAACTTGGTGTTGTAAAATTGTTTACAATTGTCAACCCCAGTCCATCACCGGCATCTCCACATCATGGAAATCAGGCGATTTAAAAATCATTTGAGACAATTCAAATGCATCAATAACTCTCCAGAATGTGGCGGTTTCTGTTTATTTTGTGGTCGCCTAATTACTTGGACCATCTTGTTTTGAAAATAAAATAATTCAATAAACTAAAGACGATCTCAAGGTTTATTGACTGTTTCTGGTGTAAAAAAAAGGGACCTCGCTCTTTACTAAAACGGAATTTAACAGCGAAGGACGCAAATGCATTGGGTTTTAAATATAATATTAACATGAAGAGGATGGCCAATCGCATCTATAACAGAAATGTATTGAGATTTGTCTTGTAATAACACTTATTAGACTGAAGTTCATTGTCGCGGTTTTTCCAAGCTGTTTTAACAGCAATAATTCGCATTGAAATTGAAATTGCTCACTAGAGGTCAGTAGTTACTGTATCAGGAGCTCGCTGCAAATCCGGGCTGGTCGTGAGCAGCGATCAACGGAGCTAGTGCTACAAAACCGTTAATTTCCAATTGCAATGTGTGTGTGTGTATTATATATAATGTCTTAACACAGAATGAAAAAGATTGGGGGACAAGTTTTTTTTTTAGAAAGCTGCAGGAAACAGGGAAAGACAGAGAAACAGTGACAAAGAAAGATGGGAATGCATCAGATTGCATTTTAAAGAGGGACAATAATAAGGGCGAATGAGTGTGCACGGGATTGGCGGAATAAAAAATAAATAAAAGAAAGCAAAATAGTGGGGGGAAATGAAACAAAACTAGATGTCACGGGCTAAACCCGGATTGGGTCTGAGGATAAGACTATAAATGGGCATTTACAAATGTCTGAGTGAGTCGGGGGGAGTGGAATAGAGCAGCAGATCTGATGGGTGACAGTGAGACCCCCTGAATTAAAGAAATCGCGGTTTTAGTCCCACCACGCCCAGAGCCACGTGGTTTGATCTTTGACTGCAGAGCCCGTGTATTTATGTTTGATCAGAGCGGCGCCCAGTTAAAAGAAACCCCAAAATCTAACGCCCCACATTGTCACCTCTGTCTCGATCCTGGTGGGGAGAGGCGATGGGCACATTGAGTTTCAGCAGCATCGCTGTTTGATCCCGGAGATCCTGACCAGAGAGAGATGGATAGCAACATCTGATCGCTTTCTTTTTTTGGTATCTGAAGGTGTGGCAGAGTCTGGGAATGACCTGCTCTCTCCTCTGTATAGTGGACTATGAGAATGGAAATGAGGAGCGAGGTTTGTAAGTGACCCAGCCACGGCTGTCTAGGGTCCATTTAAAAATAACATTCACCTTGCGATTGTGTGAATGGTGAACGGAGCATGCTGGCCAGCAGCAGGAGCTTTGGGCGTGAGTAAGTGTGAAAAGAAAAGCCCAGCTGTATCAGTTGAAAGCCTTTCAGGTTCATCTTTCCTGTTGAAACTGACCAGAGCTTGGGGACCATGGGGAGATGCAATGGTCGCTGCACCCTGATCGTACTCTGCAGTTTGCAGCTGGTAAGTTTAAGGGATTTCCTTTTTTTTCTTACTTTTATATTTTTTTGTACTGGAAACAAAGTGAATGTGTGCTGTTTTCAGAATAAACGCCGCTGATATCTGGTTGTTGCCCCAATGGGAGGAGTACTGTTATAGCCATGGGCATCCACAGACTGGATTCCCGCTCTCAAATCTGATTTATATTTTTATAAATTTGTTTCATGTTGAGGTTTCGGTCAACCTACTCTCTCTATCTCTCCCTCCCAGTGACCAGGACGACTTCCCATTGTCTGAAAATCTTCACCTTTTAAAAAAAATCTTGTTTTAATAACGAGCAATAGCAATGATTTGCTTTTTGTATCGCTGGCCAATGTGTGTGTGTGTGTTTCTTGCACTTTTCAGTTCCAGATTCTCAGTCATGAACCTGTTCAGTCTGTCAGTGTTCAAGGAGCAGAGGCACGGTGCTGAAAGGTTAACTGTAGAGTAATTTTAGACATTTAAACTCATTTGTAGCTGCTGCTAACTATATACGAGTTAAGTTGTTTTGCGTGTTGCTATAGTTGTGTCTTGCAGCAGCTGTCTGGGTCTGCGGCGTGACTCGGTCAGGGTTACATTATACGAGGGATATATTAACGTTTCCGAAGCGAAGGGTTAAGACTTGTACTCTTTCCGATTGTGCGTGTTTTATTGTAAGGCGAGTGGCTCTATTTCAATCTGGCACTCACGTTTCGGTTCAAGTGTGAATTTCATGCGATTGGGTATTTAAATTTTCGTGTACTGTAACAGATTTTAGTGTTTAAGAAACTGACCAGATCGTGTAGCATTGGAAAAATATGAAATTATTACTCATAATGTGAACATGGTTGTTGACACGAGTCAAAATGTTACAGGTTGCAAGACTGCACTTTTATTATACCCTGCAGGTCTCACTAGCTACAACGTAAAAAGGCAAATATTTAATCGGTGTAACCTGAAACAGCCACAGCGTGTCACACATACACACTCATGCGCTGCATTGACCTGAACCGGCACCAATGGAACAAAGGGGTTTTCACAGTTGTCTATATCAAGAAATAATAGATTTTATTGGTTTCACCATGAAAAAATATGACTCAAATCAGTAACAGGCTGGAATTAAAACTCTTATGTAAGGTGGTTCAAATTTTGCCAAGCCCTGTTTGAGTTTACAGGCTAATTCTTGTAGTGAATGTATTATTCGCTTTTTACAAGGTAGATTTGAATGTGACCAATCGTGGGTTATGAATACTACTTAGTCATTCCTGAATCTTTTATTCACAGTTAAACAATTGCATGAGATTCAGGGTTGTGCAACAATCTGGTGGACGCACAGACAAAGAACATTTAGGGGAAGTGAGATTTCTGAGTTGACGTTTGAGTGTAAAAATGGTTTGATTAGGAACGGAAAAAAAGCTTAACCATTTTGTGTAAATGTCAAAAATAATCCATATCTATTGTGTGAATTTTTAAATGTGGGTCATGTTTAAAAGGAAATGTGACCATTCAGAGCTGACTTTCTGTGGATTCAGCGAATGCTGGGGTTCAGTGTGAGCAGGAGGTTGTCAGAAGACACTGTCTGGCAAGCCCCAATTGGTGGTCTTTTCTCGATGCCTCTAAGAGGCCACGACATAGAACAGTCCCTCCCCTCCAAAGAGTCATCAATTGTGCACAGCACTTTGAAGTGTTTTGGTGACATGATGGGACACTGTATAAATGCAAGTATTTCTTTAAGTGTACCAAGAAAAGAAAATATTTTAATTGTCTGATTTGCTCATTCATAGTAACATTAGAATCAGGAGTAGGCCATTCAGCCCTTCGAGCCAGCTCTGCCATTCAATTAGATTGTGGCTGATCTGTATCTTAACTTCATTTTCACTCCACTTTGCTCCATATCCTTTGATACATTTACCAGGTAAATGTACCAAGGGATAAGCAGCAAATCCATTCATCACGAAGTTAGTCAGAAAAGGAAAAAAATATGAAAGGTGGAACTCTGGAATAAACAAAAACAGTAAATGTTGGAAATATAGAGGGTCAAGTCAGTTTCTGAAAGAGAAAGATAGGTTAATAGTTCCATGTAAGACTTAAGATCAAAACCCACCTGATATGCTAACCTATTTTTCTCTTGTAGATGCTCCAAATTAATCACTTGGTATGGGAGCATTTGACTCCAAGCTTTATAAAAGGACCGAAGGGGGACTTAAGTGCAAAATCATAGTGTCTCAGGTCTGTGTGGGTCAAAAAAACAGTCCCAACAGGATAAAGGTTCTTGGGTAGCTACTCAAAATAGCAGATAAATGGAGGACTGCTCTTGAATTGAGGACACTCTGAGGCACAACCCCAATCCTTGCTGGCCTCCCCTCCTCCCCTCCTCCCCTCCCGGTAAATTCCACTGCTCGTGTGTTGTCATTCATCTGTCGCAGGCTCTCGCCATATTCAGTTTAAAATCCTTGTTCTCGTCTATGAATCCTTCCTCTGCAAGCACCTACATGCCTGTATCCTCTCCTATATGTTAATTATATCATGTGATTTATATCAATTAGTGTTAATTGTATTCAAGTGGTATCAATTGGGGACTCACTGTTTTTATGAGAGCTTATCTAGGGTGTGGTGTGTGTGTGAAAGGAATCTCTGAATAAAGGCTGGGAAGCAACTGAAAAAGAGGCTCTAGCATTCTCTCCTTCACCACTTGGCTATCCATTTTATAACACTGCACGCATTGCTCCTCTTAACTTCACACAAAGAGTAGTGGAAATTTGGAACTCTCTTTCCACCCCGCCCAACAAAAAAAGTTGTTGAGGCTGGGGATCAATTGCAAATTTCAAAACTGAGGTTGATAGATTTTTGTTAGATAAGGATATTAAGTGATACGGAACCAAAGTGGGTAGATGGAGTTAACATACAGATCAACCATGATCTAATTGAATGGCGGAACAGGCTCGGGGCTGAATGGCCTACTTCTGTTCCTGTGTTCTGGTCTCCTGTTCATCCCTTCCCTCCATTCCACCATTGTTGGTTAGAGCTGTCGGTCACATTAATCCTGCTCTCTGGAAATTCAAGTAGTTGTTTGTTTTTGTTTTTGTTCTGTGCAGCGAGACGTACTCTCATCACAGAGCTTCCTGATGCTTGGTCCTTAAATAGATTGCTCGCTCCTCAGTCTCGAAATGGCTCGTGCTGATAAACCAGTATTGATATTTTTTTTCTGCATACAGTCACACTTGCTTATCCTTGTCTATTGAGCAAAGGGAGCCTGAATTAATGAAACATTGAGTGCTTGAGAATATTATATCATGGAGTGTCGAAACTGAATGTTGCGATGTTACTGAGGGACGGGAGAAGGGTAAGAAGTCAAGAACTGATGCTGTTTCACAATTAGATTCCTCATTAACTACAGTTTTCTAATGGTGGCAGTGCTGAACTGTTTGCAATATGTATAAAATCATGTCCAATTTCTTTTATAAGTAATTTGCCGAATGAATATACCATTAATTTGCACAGTTCCCATAGTGTGTGTGTCCGTGTGTGTGTCCTTTTCAACACATGCAGAAAATCCATTTGAAGTCTACAACTTAATTCTTAGTCATCCACTGCTAAATATAATTGGGAATTGTGACTGAGCTCAGTGTCATCCCAATGGGAGAGGGAGTACTTGGGGGGGGGGGGTTCGTCCCAATCTATTGTATTCCAATAGTTAGCATCTGTCATCTATGTTTCATGGTAGGTTTTTCTCACTACTTGACGATATTGTATTTGAGTTTTTGCCTGTTTTCCTCCTATGATCGCTTGGTGCCGTCATCTGATTCAGACACTCTTTGCTCCAAGAACCCACTCCAGGGCTTGAGCATGTAATTTAGGCTCATAGTTCAGTGCAGTGCAGAGAGCGTGCTGTATTATTGGATGTTAAAACATGTTTAGGTGGACATAAAAAATCCCATGGCACTTTCTTTTTTCTTTCAAGAAAACCAGGGAGTTCTCCCAGTGTCTTGGGCAACATTCATCCCTCAACCAGTATCACCAAAACGGATTAATTGGTCATTCTTCTCATTGCTGTTAGTGGGATCTTGCTGTGTGCAAATTAACAACAGCGACTGCACTTCAATAACAATTCATCGGCTGTGAAGTGCTTTGGTACATCCTGAGGATGTGAAAGACGCTATATAAATGCAAGTTCATTTATTCACACTGGAACCCTTGAAATTGTAGGACTCTCTTGACCTCAAAGCCAATTTCAGCAGCAGGATCAACAAGAGCTATGAACAGAATGATAATATGCTGCATTTTTTTGCCTTCTGCACCAGGACACTCTTCATGCCTCCAGCAAGATTAATTGATGAGACTTTGCTTTCGATTTCTTGTAGTGAAAGGCAAAGAATCTTAAAAAGATATTTGCAGCTATTGGTATTCAGGGTATCCAAAGGTAACAGTTTTTTTAAAGCAGTACCCTCATACACATTACATCAAAATGTTTCTGACGTAGAATATAATTAATCTTGTCATTTCTTTACAGATTTAAACTGATGGGCCAATTAAGAATGCTTCATTCCAGTCTTTCCGAATCAATTTCTGTTATAATTACACTGATTGTACTCGCTTGTAATCATCATGGGTGGGACAACATTAGGTTGGGGAGGTCCTGTTTACTCTAATGGTTTTGCTTCACATATCTTGATCCATTACTTCCTTCCCCGTTGTGTGTGGTGTGGTGTGTGGTGTGGTGTGTGTGTGGTGTGGTGTGTGGTGTGGTGTGTGTGTGGTGTGTGTGTGGTGTGTGTGTGGTGTGTGTGTGGTGTGTGTGTGTGGTGTGTGTGTGTGGTGTGTGTGTGTGGTGTGTGTGTGTGGTGTGTGTGTGTGGGGTGTGTGTGTGTGTGTGTGTGGTGTGTGTGTGTGGTGTGTGTGTGTGGTGTGTGTGTGGGGGGGTGTGTGTGTGTGGGGAAGGCACTGCTGCAGGCCTCCTTCTATACCCAAGTATATGTGGGCGTCAAATTCAACTTTGGCAGAGGCACAAAATGTGTGGTAGCAGATTGGCCACTCGTTATAAGAAATAGGAGCAGGAGCAGGCCATACCGTCCCCCGAGCCTGCTCCGCCACTCAATAAGATCATGGCTGGTCATCTACCTCAACTCCATTTTCCTGCCCTATCCCCATATCCCTTAATCCCCTTAGTGTCCAAATATCCATCGATCTCAGTCTTGAATATAATCAACGACTGAGATCCACAGCCCTCTGATTCACCACCTTCTGAGCGAAGAAATTTTTCCTCATCTCGGTCCTAAAGGGCCAACCCCTCACCTGAGACTATGACCTCTAGTTCTAGACACTCTAGCCAAGAGAAACAGTCTCTCTACATCTACCCTGTCAAGCCCTCCAAGAATTTTATACATTTCAATGAGCTCACCTCTCGTTCTTCGAGATTCTGGCGAATATAGGCCCATTCTACTCAATCTCTCCTCATAGGGCAGTCCTCTCCCCAGGAATCAATCCAGTGAACCTTCATTGCCCCCACCGTCCCCCCTCTAAGGCAGATATATCCTTCCTTAGGTAAGGAGACCAAAACTGTGCACAGTACTCCAGGTGTGGTCTCACCAGAGCCCTATGTAATTGTAGCAAGCCTCCTTACTCTTTTATGGCCACCCCCTTGCAATAAAGGCTAACATACCATTTGCCGCCTTAATTGCTTGCTGTACCTGCCATGTTAACTTTCTATGATTCATGTACAAGGATACCCAAATCCCTCTGACTACCAACATTTCTTAGTCTCTCACCTTTTTAAAAAAAAATTTGGCTTTTCTATTCTTCCTACCAAAGTGGATAACCTCACATTTCCCCACATTATACTCCATCTGCCACCTTCTCGCCCACTCACTTAATCTGTCTATATCCCTGTGCAGCCTTTTTGTGTCCTCCTCACAGCTTACTTTACTGTCCTGTTACTATGTCCTTAATAATAGATTCTGGCATTTTCTGCACTACTGATGTCAGGCTAACCGGCCTATAGTTCCCTGTTTTCTCTTTCCCTCCTTTCTTGAATAGCAAGGTTTACATTTGCTACCTTCCAATCCTCGGGTACCGTTCAGAATCTAGGGAATTCTGGAAGATCAAAACCAATGCATCCACTATCTCTGCAGCCACCTCTTTTAAAACCCCAAGATGTAGGCCACAGGTCCAGGGGATTTGTCAGCTTTTAGTCCCATTAATTTCTCCAGTACTCTTTCTTTACTAATCTTAATTAATTAAGTTCCTCACTTTCATTAGACCCTTGGTTCCCCACTGTTTCCAGTATGTTTTTTGTGTCTTCTACTTTGAAGACGGATACAAAATATTTGTTTAACGTCTGTCATCTCCTTTATTCCCCAGTATAATTTTTCCTGTGTCTGCCTCGAGGGACCTACATCTACTTTTGCTAATCTCTTCCTTTTTGCACACTTGTAGAAGGTCTCTCAATCTTTTTATATTGCTAGTTTACTCTTATTCAATTTTCTCCCTCTATCAACTTCTTGGTCATCCTTTGCTGATTTCTAAAACCCTCCCAATCCTCAGGCTGAAATCTTTCAATGCTTGACGACCCAGACAGACCCTGCTCACCGTGCCAATTATCTGGCAACATTGTAAGCCTCTTTTAATCTAATACTATCCTTAAGTTCTCTAGTTAGTGATGGTTGGATCATTTTTCCCATGAAGTTTTCATTCCTCAAGGGAATGTATATTCGTTGAGAATTATAAATTCTTATAGCACCCCCCCCCACCTGCAAGATTTTCCCTTCCATTGACTAAAGATGGCTGCTCAACTACAGCCCGCTTTGCGTCTATGCTGAAGGTGAACTTCAACCCCTGTGATTTTACAGCGAGGCCACTGGTTATAACCAGGACTTGAAATGTAGTGAGTCAACCTGCCTTAACTGAAGACTTTTAAAATGGCAGACTGCATGTTAGACTCGAGTAGATCAATTTTTTTTTGGGAGGATGACTTTTTGTGCAGCAAGGATGCGAGAAAGCAACTGTCCAGTGGGTGGAGGAGGGATGGGGAGTCAATGAGTTAAATGTTCTTGACAGAAAGTTTTTCCAGAGGAAATGTTTTTTTTTTCAACTCTTCAGACTGCTGAAGCAAATAAAATATTGTGCAGTGGCCAACTTTCCAAATTACCCGGCTGAAATCTTTCAATGCTTGACGACCCAGACAGACCCTGCTCACCGTGCCAATTATTTTCTGTGAGGTCTCTGACTTGTGAAACCGCGACTGCACACTTTCAGCCTTGACACTGTCTCTGTTAGAAGACTGCTGGGAGTTAGCTATTGACTCTTTGTCTTCATGTTATATTTTTATGACATAGTCCTTAGAAGTGAATACTGTTTATAATCTGCAAAACATTTGGCTTCCAAGAGCTGTTATAATGAGGACAGAGTGATATTGTGAGGTCCCTTCAGTTTTAATTTAGACTGCTGAAAAATTAAACAGCGAAAAAAAAAATGTAGAGGACACTTGGATATCTGTTCATTCAGTGCTGCGTTGAAATAAATGATGCCTTGGTGGGAGCTTGTGGGGTGACAACATTGCCCACATTTCAGGCTAGACCCTTCCCTACTCATGTTATGAAAACAGGCTCACCATCTGACACTGATATGGCAATACTTCATCCTAATGCCAGGTTTTCCCATTAAATCTTAACTACAATATTGATTACTGTATCGGAACACACTTCTCATTTTTCTGCAGTGCATATCACGTACAGCAATGAAGATATAAAACTGTACGATGTGGTTGGGTTCTCCTATCTGTATCACTGACATTAATGTCAGCTCCATGACAACAGTATCATTGATGGTTATTTCAACCTCTATCCACCCCACCTCGGACATTTTGTATTGTCCAAAATTGGATCGAACACAAGAATTTTTTAGCAACAGGAAAAGAGCAATAGACATTAAGAAATAAGACTGTTTCTTTTTAATAAACGCACCCCACTACTTCTCAAAATCCCTTCTCCTTCCAGAAACTTTCAATTGTCTGCTTCAGTGGCCTTCTCTGGCAACTTGGTTCACGCTCTTATTGCCCTTTGGGTGGAAAGTTGTACCTGACATCCCCTCTTACTTCTAACTAGCTCAGTTTTAGCTTATATCCTTGGTATTTAAACCCTTCACCATTGCGAATTGCACCTCCTTGAAAACTTGAACTACATTGTCTCGAAAGTCTCCTCTTCTCCGAGTGCTGTAGTATTTTACTTTGTCCACATCCTTGACTGATCACGTAGGGTTATTACACCATTGGCAAATCCCTGATTCCCGGATGAAAGACTTCTGCTAATTCCACTCCAGTTGAGTAGGAACGAAACCTTTCAGCCTTCAGGTCAGGTCTGACCAATGCGTTCAAACTGTTTGATTGAATTCTTGAGCTCAATTTGTTGATGACCTTTTTTAAAAGAAAAATCAACACTAAATTACCACTTAATACTAGGTCATAAAGTTCAAATGTTTTGCTCTTTTAATCCATTCGTTCTTCAGCTGGAATGATCGCAGTACAGAGCCTAGGACTATATCCTGAGAGGCAATTTGCATTCCTGAATTGAATGCACACCATCAATCCATTAAGAGGGCAGGGCAGAAAGCCATCTTTTTTTTCCCCCCGATTGTGATTAAAACTGCCATCAATAAATAGGGCCAAGAGAGTAAAGATGTCTGAGCCTCTTTAGTGGTCTCTTGAATGCGATATTAGCATGGTCCCTATGGATTGCCAGGCTCTGACATTTCAAATACTATAGTTGCTGGTGAAGCAAGTAGACTGTTTTGATAAGAGAACAGCAGTGTATATTTGGCTTGCAGCTGTCACCGTCTCCTTGTCAATATGCAAATCCCGAGAAGGATTTGCTTTCCATTCCCTTCAGTGGAAAGGAGGAACAAAATACTCTTGGATCTTCTGTGGTGTTGCTCATGTTTTTTTTTAATTCATTCATGAGATGTGGGCATCGCTGGCAAGGCCGGCATTTGTTGGCCATCCCTAACTGCCCTTGAGAAGGTGGTGGTGAGCTGCCTTCTTGAACCGCTGCAGTCCGTGTGGTGAAGGTTCTCCCACAGTGCTGTTAGGTAGGGAGTTCCAGGATTTTGACCCAGCGACGATGAAGGAACGGCGATATATTTCCAAGTCGGGATGGTGTGTGACTTGGAGGGGAACATGCAGGTGGTGGTGTTCCCATGTGCCTGCTGCTCTTGTCCTTCTAGGTGGTAGAGGTTGCTGGTTTGGGAGGTGCTGTCGAAGAAGCCTTGGCGAGTTGCTGCAGAGTTAAAGGACAAGGTAGTAAGAGATGATGAAGTAAATTTTTTTTTTCTCTTTCTTTTGATTATTGGTCACCTGTCCTAATATCTTACGTGGCTTGTTGTCAATATTTTCTGATCAGACTTCTGTTACTACGTTAAAGACATGATATGGAGATGCCGGTGATGGACTGGGGTGGACAAATGTAAGGAGTCTTGCAACACCAGGTTATAGTCCAACAGCTTAATTTGAAATCACAAGCTTTTGGAGCTTTCCTCCTTCGTCAGGTGAGTGTAGGAGGAGTCCATAAAGGCACAGCATAAATAGTCAGAGAACAATGCCTGGTGATTACAGATAATCTTTCCAACTGCCCGTTATCACATCTCGGCAGAGATATAATCAAAGGAGTGGAATGGTGTTCAGACAGAGACAGATACCTTTTTTTCGCTAGTGGGGTTACATGTAGCGTGACATGAATCCAAGATCCCGGTTGAGGCCGTCCTCATGGGTGCGGAACTTGGCTATCAATTTCTGCTCGACGATTTTGCGTTGTCGTGTGTCTCGAAGGCCGCCTTGGAGAACACTTACCCGAAGATCGGAGGCTGAATGTCCTTGACTGCTGAAATGTTCCCCGACTGGGAGGGAACCCTCCTGTTTGGCGATTGTTGCGCGGTGTCCGTTCATTCGTTGTCGCAGTGTCTACATGGTCTCGCCGATGTACCATGCTCTGGGGCATCCTTTCCTGCAACGTATGAGGTAGACAACGTTGGCCGAGTCACAGGAGTATGAACCATGTACCTGGTGGGTGGTGTCCTCTCGTGTGATGGTGGTATCTGTGTCGATGATCTGGCATGTCTTGCAGAGGTTGCCGTGGCAGGGTTGTGTGGTGTCGTGGACGCTGTTCTCTTGAAAGCTGGGTAATTTGCTGCGAACGATGGTCTGTTTGAGGTTGGGTGGCTGTTTGAAGGCGAGTAGTGGAGGCGTGGGGATGGCCTTAGCGAGGTGTTCGTCGCCAAACAGGAGGGTTCCCTCCCAGTCGGGGAACACTTCAGCAGTCAAGGACATTCAGCCTCTGTTCTTCGGGTAAGCGTCCTCCAAGGCGGCCTTCGAGACACACGACAACGCAAAATCGTCGAGCAGAAATTGATAGCCAAGTTCCGCACCCATGAGGACGGCCTCAACCGGGATCTTGGGTTCATGTCACGCTACATGTAACCCCACCAGCAAAAAAAAAGTTAGCTTTTTAATACAACTGGTCATTCTCTCTCTTTCTCTGCCTTTCGGGTGTCTCTGTCTCTGTCTTTGTGTTCTGACCGTTTGTGTATTCAGTAGTCTTGTATGTAATGTTTCTCTGTCTGAACACCATCCACTCCTTTGATTGCTGTGATTATCTCACTGCCGAGGTGTGATAACGGGCAGCTGGAAAGATTATCTGTAATCACCAGGCATTGTTCTCTGACTATAGCATTTGGACAGTTACATGGGTAAGATGGGTATAGAGGGATATGGGCCAAGTGCAGGCAATTGGGACTAGCTTAGTGGTATAAACTGGGCGACATGGACATGTTGGGCCGAAGGGCCTGTTTCCATGTTGTAAACTTCTATGATTCTATATATGCTGTACCTTTTATGGAATCCTACACTCACCTGACGAAGGAGGAAAGCTTGTGATTTCAAATAAAGCTGTTGGACTATAACCTGGTGTTGTAAGACTCCTTACACACGTTAAAGACACTATAGAAATGCAAGTTTGTTGTTAGTGGTTTTCGATTTGGTTCCATCAACTGATCAAATTGTTTGTGCGATGGACACTTTCATTAGGCTTCTCCCTCAACACTATTTGTGATAACTGCAAAAAGACAATTTTCATTTAGTTCCAATCCAAACGAATCCACACACCTCCTACGAACCAAAATTTCATCTTGTGCATGGAGTGACCGAGGTAGCAGACCCGGGGGTTAAAAATCTACCCTTTTAAAGCTGAGGTACACATCGGAAAGAGTGTGGTTACCCACTGTACATCTTGAGCTCTCTGGTGGATGGTAGAACAGCATGCTGACAGACTATATTTCAGGGTAAACTACAGATTGTTTATTTATTTGTAAGATGTAAATTTATACGTAAGCAGGCTCAGTTAGCACAAAAAAAAGCAATACATTACCTACTTCTCCTGGCCCACAAGGACATTAAAAGAAAAGATTAAACTCCCCTCCCCCACTCCCCCCGGCCTTGTTTCTGCCAGGTCAGGGAGAGTTAAAATCAAAGTTAACCTAACACCCCTCACCTGGATTTGCTTACTGATTTTTTTTTTTCTTTTACTAAACAGTATTAGAAGAATATATTGAACATTCAGGCCTTGAACTAAAAACACACATTTTGTTTTCTATCTTGTCCTTTTTTTTAATGGTGATGTGATTGAATATACAACTGTACCTGGGCTGAATGTGGATTTATCCTACAGTTGAACACCAATTGAATTAAAAACGGTAAGTTTTCCTTTTTTCAAACGGGCAAAGATATTTTGTTGAGAAATGCTTTCAATTCAGATTTATGTTGTCCATTTGTATGTCTCGGTTGCACAATGTGACAGTCACTCAAGTGTAGGAAGCTCCGTCCATTCCATGGGAGTGAGTAAACAAAGAAAGACTGGCGAGAAAAGACCCACCAATGCTTATCCCACCGACAAGACTGTGCGACCTCAGGAACTGTTCGCCCAGGTAATGGTCTCTCTCTCTCGCTCTCTCGCTCGAGAGAGAGAGTGCGAGCGAGAGAGTGCGAGAGAGGTTAAATTGGTGACCTCTTGAACTTTAGCACAGCCTTTAAGTTGGCTGTAGAATTGTGTGTGCCATGGTCCCCACGTATACTTTATCAGTTGACTCCTATGAAATATTATCCAACTGGGCATTGACAATATTCCCTTTCCATATAATAACAATGTCTCTTTCCTGTACTTAACTCTACACGAAGCTACAGATATTGATGCCATTTAAATTGAGATCCTCCCTTAGATGAACTGTTATTGTTGGTTCAAGCACTTCTCAGCTATTGGGAGTACAAAGTCTTTATTTTCTGTGTTTCTCCAAGATCTACACTAATGCCTGCAGGGCATGGCAACACGGAATCAACAACTCTGGCATTAGACCGCCAAGGCATATCGTTCTCTTTCTCCTTTATTTGGCATTCTGTATAACTCCCATGACCCTGGTTCAAATGTAGCGGTGACTGTACAGTTGTTTTTTATTAGTCTGACACGAGTCCAATCAGAGGTTTGGGTGGCAGCGCCATGGTAATCAACGTAGAAGTTCAAGTTGTTGTGTTGCAATAATTGGACTGTTGCGATGAGATTCGATGCCTTGCTTTGTCTTTTTTTTAAAAAAATGCCACGAGAAGAGTGCCTTGTTTATACACCAAGCAGCTGCTGCAACACAAACTTAAGCCAACTGGATGATCTCCACTGAAACCCTAAGAGAGAGAGAGAGAGAGACACTACCCAGCTTAGCATAAAGCCGTACAGGCCAGAAGAAGCCAGGGTTGACTCCTGATTTCTGCTCAAGTCGGTTGATCTCAGCTGGAGCAGCAATTGGGTTGCTAATATTGGCACTTAATGCACCCGACGTAGGAAGTGCGGAGGAGGGGGATGGAAACGGTCAAGATTTCAGCTCCCAATCGCTATCCGGTGTTTTCTGTTGGAACGTTGGGGGTGTGTAGAATACAGGTGAGAGCGGGAATGGGTTCCCACAGTTACTGATAAGGCTCACACATGAAGAATGGCCCTTTTGGGCAAGATAATAAAAGCCATTGAACTATTACGGTGAAAATCAACACTTTTTTTTCAAGAGAAGCAAAATGTGTTGGGGGTGGAAGGGGAAGGCCGGGGAGGAGAGACAACTTTCAGTTTTACTTTGAATGAAATAACCAATGTAACAAAGTTACCAATATCTTGCTGTGAAAGTTTTAACTTGGGGTTGGGTCTTTAGAGCGGGGCATGGAGGGGGAGACCACACCCCCTACCCTTCACCCCCCCCCCCCCCCCCCCCCCACCACCAAACAGATTCTTGGCGTGAGGCTTGGGCCATGTTAACTCCTGGGCCTCATTCAGATCTGTCTCCTGCCTGAAAGTACTGACTGTGATGTCCTGGTCAGCGGGTGGGAGTGGGAATTGGGAATTGGGGCGTGAGCCAGAGGTCCCTGGGGACAGAAGCAAATGATCCATCGGCAAGGTAAGTCGAGCAGCAGTGGGGGCTCCAGGCTGATTGTGCCCTGAGGAGGTTGTGGGTAAAGGCTGGTGCAGAGAAGGCTCAAGAAACCTTCCCAGCATTTTTACTTACCTGGGCCTCGTCTGGTCCGATTTTTTTGCTGGTGGCTCGAAGTCTGCGTGAATCCTGTGTTTCAGCATTAAAATTGTGGGGGACATGTGTCAAGATCCAAATTAAGTCATCGGACCCCGACCTCTTTACCCAGAGAGTGGTTAGAATGTGGAACTCGCTACCACAAGGAGTAGTTGAGGCGAATAGCATAGATGCATTTAAGGGGAAGCTAGATAAACACATGAGGGAGAAAGGAATAGAAGGATATGGTGATAGTTAGTTGAAGTAGGGAGGGAGGAGGCTCGTGTGGAGCATAAATACCGGCATAGACCTGTTGGGCCGAATGGCCTGTTTCTGTGCTGTACATTTATGTGGTCCCTCGCGGACAGACTCCACGCTCCCAAAACCTTGGAGTTAAAATTGTAGGCAGCGGGAATGCAACAGATTCCAGCCAGCCGCCATTTTCCCTGCACTCACCATTTCTGATGGTGAGTGCAGGTTTAAAATGGGGGGGCTTTTAATTCTACAGTGAAGAAAGCAATGTCTGGACCGTGCAGCAGTAAGAGTGTCATGTAGTTTATTAACTTGAACATTGATCTTCAACACGAAACATTTGGCAGACCCCTTTTCAATGTTTGCCAGATACTTGATGCGATTCAAGTTGACACACCATCAATTTGTGAAAACACCATTTCAACAAGTACCACTGATAGCTGTTTTTGACTCTTGTCCTTCCCACCAGTAAAGGTGGGGAGTCTTGGAAGCTCAGGCTGATGTTGAAGAGTTCAGCTACACTGCAGGGATGTGATCATTTTAGTGAAGTTGTGTGAAGAATAAACCAGAGGAACGTTGCCCTGAAAGTTGGGACAGAGAGAGCGAGAGAAGTCAGGAGGCTCGGCCTGAGAAAAGGATGTCCTATCAGACTCTTCAAATGTGATCAAGCCTTCTGGAAATGTAAATGAGTGAATTGACTCGACTTTAGTAGTTTGAAAATAAGCTGCTCAAAATGTTTTCAGTATTGTATTCAGCAAAGTAAGGGTTTGGGGGGGTTGGGGAAAGAGAAGTAGAATTTCATTTTAATCTGTAGAGTATCTCCAAACCTCTGCAATCTCTCTGTCTATGCAGGAAATGGATATGAAAGCCCCTTACATTTGAAAAGATTACCTAATCAACTATGCTCGACAGCCCCACTGCCAACATAGTAAAACCAATTCTATAATTTTATATTCAAGAATTGTTAGTTCATCAAAATACGACCAAGCTTTCCGGAAATCTAAATGACGTGACATACTTTCAGATCATCAGGCCTTTATCATCTGATTGCAACCGACAACTGAGTCTTCGCGGAGTCACAAATAATTTGCACAGCTTTTATATGGATTCTACAGCAAACCATCAAATGAAGAGGTAATAACTCCCATCGGGAAGGAACAGCATTTGTACCATTGTTGGGAACTGCAGCAATAGATTAGTTCGAGATATGCGACAGATGAATTGTGTTTTTTGGTGATGTATGACTGTCACTTCCCAATAGTACCTTTTTTCTCGCATTCAAGTAAAAATTAAACTTTAAATAATTGATAGCAAAGGAATTAGATTGAAGGTGGCTTTATCCATGGCAAGACTATGCTGGTTTCATGTCTATGCTGAGATGGGCAACCATGTTGAGCTCTTTCAGCTGGTCAATGGTGGTGAGGGCTGGCTTTTTGGCTTCTTTCCGGCCTGGATTTGACCTTGGGTGAAGCTGAACGAGGTCTCTAAACCGAGGCTAGAGTGTTCATTCTTACACTTCACGGAAATTCCATTTGCCACATCTATCTCTCTGGAACAGATGGGTGCATTGACATCACCATCAGCTCATTTTTCCTGCGGGGAGAGGGGGAGAAAATGCAGACTATCGCTGATTAAATTTGGGCCACAACCAAACTATTGAGTCATTAGCAACACTCCATTTTCTTCTGGCGGAACTAAACTTGCTGATTTTTTTTCGTCCCCTTTGCAACCATCCCTTTTAAAAAAAAAAAAAAAAAAAAAATTAAATGTAGAATGATTGTAATCCAAGACCATAAATTTCATGTTATAGAAGGATATAGAGGAACAAATTTGCAGGGAAATTACAGAGGTGCAAGAACTATACAGTAACGATAATAAGGGACTTAAACTATCCTAATATAGACTGGGATAATAGTGTAAAGGGCAAAGAGGGGGAGGAATTTCTGAAGCATGTTCAGGAGAACTTTCTTGATCAGTATGTTTCCAGCCCACTGAGGAAGGAGGCATTGCTGGATCTGGTTCCGGGGAATGAGGTGGGTCAAGTGGAGCAAGTGCCAGTGGGGGAATATTTAGGGAACAGTGATCATAGAATCATAAGGTTTAGATTAGTTATGGAAAAGGACAAGGAGCACTCCAGAGTAAAAATACTTAATTGGAGGAGGACCAATTTCAGCGGGTTGAAAACTGATCTGGCCCGGGTAAATTGTAATCAAAGATTGACAGGCAAAACTGTAATTGAACAATGGGTGGCCTTTAAAGAGGAGATGGTTTGGTTACAGTCCAGGTACATTCCCACAAGGGGGAAAGGGAGGGCAACCAAAGCCAGAGCTCCCTGGATGTTGAAAGCGAGAGAGTAAGATGAAGCAGGAAAAGGGGGCGTATGACAGATGTCAGGTTGATTAATACAAGTGCGAACCAGGCTGAAAGTACGGAGAAGTGAAAAAGGAAATAAGAGGGGCAAAGAGAGAGTATGAGAATAGACTGGCAGGGAACCCAAAAGTCTTTTATAGGAATGTAAATAGTAAACGGGTAGTAAGAGGAGGGGAGGGGCAGATTAGGGACCAAAAAGGAGATCTATGCATGGAGGTTGAGGTACTAAATGAGTACTTTGCATCAATCTTCACCAAGGAAGAAGATGCTGTCAAAGTCACAGTGAAAGAGGAGGTAGTTGAGATACTGGGTGGGCTAAAAATTGATAGAGGAGGTACTAGAAAAGCCAGCTGTACTTAACGTAGATAAGTCACCCGGTCCGGATGGGATGCGTCCTAGGTTGCTGCGGGAAGTAAGGGTGGAAATTGTGGAGTTACTGGCCATAATCTTCCAAACATCCTTAGATACGGGGGTGGTGCCAGAGGACTGGAGAATTGCTTGTTCAAAAAAGGGTGTAAGGATAAACCCGGCAACTACAGGCCAGGCCGGTGGTGGGGAAGCTTTTAGAAACAATAATCTGGGACAAACATAATAGTCACTTGGACAAGTATGGGTTAATAAAGGAAAGCCAGCATGGATTTGTTAAAAGTCAATTGTGTTTAACTAACTTGATTGAGTTTTTGATGAGGGCAATGATGTGTATATGGACTTTCAAAAGGTGTTGTATAAAGTGCCAAATAATAGACTTGTCATCAAAATTGAAACCCATGGAATAAAAGGGGCAGAGGCAGCATGGATATGAAATTGGTTAAGTGACAGGAAGCAGAATAGTGGTGACCGGTTGTTTTTCGGACTGGAGGAAGGTGGGTGGGTGTGTGTCTTGGGTGTACAGGGCACAATTTCAAAATTTGCAGATGACACAAAACTTGGAAGTGTAGTAAACAGTGAGGAGGATGGTGATAAACTTCAAGGGGACATAGACAGGCTGGTGGAATGGGCAGACACATGGCAGATGAAATTTAATGCAGAGAAGTGCGAAGTGAGACATTTTGGCAGGAAGAGCGAGGAAAGGCAATATAAACTAAATGGTATAATTTTAAAGGGGGTGCAGGAAAAGAGAGACTGGTGGGTGTATGTGCATAAATCTTTGAAGGTGGCAGGATAGGTTGAGAAAGCGGTTAAAAAAGCAGACAGGATCCTAGGCTTTATAAATAGAGGCATAGAGTACAAAAGCAAGGAAGTTATGATGAACCTTTTATAAAACACTGGTTCGGCCACAACTGGAGTATTGTGTCCAATTCTGGGCACCGCACTTTAGGAAAGATGTGAAGGCCTTAGAGAGGGTGTAGAAAAGATTTACTAGAATGGTTGCAGGGATGAGGGACTTCAGTTATGTGGAGAAGCTGGGGTTGTTCTTAGAGCAGAGGAGATTTGATAGTGTTCAAAATCATGAAGGATTTAGACAAAATAAATTAAAGAGAAACTATTCCCATTGGCAGAAGGGTCGAGAACTAGAGGACACAGATTTAAGGTGATTTGGTGTAAGAACCAAAGGCGACATAAAGAAAAACCTTTTTTACACAGCGAGTAGTTATGACCTGGAGTGCACTGCCTGAAAGGGTGGTGGAAGCAGATTCATTCATGGCTTTCAAAAAGGAATTGGATAAATACTTGAAAGGAAAACATTTGCAGGGGGAATGGGAGTAGCTGGATTGCTCTTACAAAGAGCCGGCACAGGCTCAATGGGCTGAATGGCCTCCTTCTGTCCTGTAACCATGCCTTATTCTATGTTTGTAGAATTAGGCTTTGGATGAAACTGACCAACGGTAATACAGCCACAGAAGTGAGGCGTTTGTCCAAAGTCACATTTTTGCAAAAGGTCATTTGCAATTCACAAGAGGCACAGTGTCCTGTTAGAAAGAAACCTCAAAGTAACGACAAGCTGGGCTTTCTCTGTTTCCCTGGTGGGATAATGAAGAAACACAGAAGAAAGATTGGGCTGAAATATTTATGCTGCATTACATTTTTTTTTGTGTTTGAAAGATCACATTTTAAGCTGGTGGGATTTTTGTACAGCATTTTTCTTTGTATTTACTTGGGTATCGGCATTGGCTCAGTGGTAGCACTCTGGCCTCTTGCATCCGAAGGTCATGGGTTCAAGTCCCATTCCAGAGACTTAAGCACAAAATGTAGGCTGACACTACAGTGCAGTACTGAGGGACTGCTGCACTGTCGGAGGTGCTGTCTTTTGAGGACCTGTCTGCCTTGATGGTACAATTTTGAAGAAGAGCAGGGGAGTTTTTCCTTGGTGTCCCGGCCAATATTTATCCTTTAACCAACATTACTAAAACAGAATATCTGGTCATTATCTCATTGCTGTTTGTGGGAGCTTGCTGTGTGCAAATTGGCTGCTGTGTTTCCATACATTACAACAGTAATTACACTTCAAAAGTACTTCATTGGTTGTAAAGTGCTTTGGGACATCCTGAGGTCGTGTATATAATGTAAGTTTTATAAATGCAAGTTCTTTGATATTTTACTGAAGGAAAGAAAGACAAGCTTGTATTGTTTAGCTTTGCTGGTAGCATATTGCTCCACTAACCAACCTGATGGGTGAGCAACAATGCAATTTCCGATAACTTCAGTGGAAATGCCTACGAGGCAGCCACGCATGTTTTAAAAATTACAGACTAAGGGCTTGGGAAATTATTTATCCTGTCCAGTTTCAATCTAGTGGAGATAGGTTCACTGCATTCTATTAGTTTCAAAATATGGACAAGAAAAATTGCATTTGTAATGGCTTTCAAAAATAGTTTGAATGTGTGGAGCATGAGAAATAATATCTGCTTTATTAGTCATATTGTGGATCATTTCCTTTGTGGTTACTGGTGGTGGAGGACTGCCAGACATTGAAGAGTTTTAAAGAGACACTGCCTTGCATGGGCAGCGAGAACTGGTGGCCGTTATTTTCATCTCAAAGACGCATTTTTGTTGGATGGCTTCATTGCGTCGTTTTGTGTTGGCCAAACACTTGACAGTAAAGTTGGTGCCTCTTTAAAGTGTGTGGGTTCGTGCGGTTAACAATTAAAAAAAAAATGTTATCCCTATCTTTCGTGTGTCAGCAAGTATACGTTTTCAGCAAAACAGAATCTTCTCGAGTTGGTGTACTGGCCAGGTTTGTTTCCAATCAAGTAAACCCATTAGATCACTCCAGTTGAAGAGCTAGCACCAACACGCGCCTGATGGATCGAATGGCCTTCTGTGCTGTAATTTCTATAATGTTTTCCCACATTAAAGGCGCTATATGACTGCAAACTGTTGTAGGCCGTTCCTGGATTTCTAATCCCGAGTGCTGTCTGACTCTGTGACGGTGGTTGTCTTGCAGGCTGTTTGCTCTGTTTACAACTATCAGCCCAACTGAAGAAACACTCAGTTCCTACGATTCAATGCATGCTGTCCTCTCTCCCCGGCTCTTCTAATCTAATCCTCATATACCTCTAATTCGCAAGAATAGCAAGATTGAGCGTTAAGTGCTGGATTCACTGTTTTGTGCCATGGAGTCCTATCTCACAGGAGCTGAATGTGAGGCTGCCAACACTCATGCCACTCATGACCCTGAACATTTATCTGCGATACGTTCCACACATTTTCTTCTGTCCAGATTAAAACCTGAGCCCCTGAAAGGTGAGTGGATAATATCTTAACATCCTGCAGAAACCATTTTCTTACAGTTGGGTGCCAAAACTATAAGCGATTAGGTTTCCATGTCTGTTACCCAGGTGTCTTGCAGATTTAAAAAAAAAAAAATTCTCAGGATGTGGGCACCGCTGACGAGGCCGGCATTTATTGGCCATCCCTATTTGCCCTTGAGATGGCGGTGGTGGGCCTTCTTCTTGAACCGTTGCAGTCCGTGTAGTGAAGGTGCTCCCACAGTGCTGTTATGTAGAAAGTTCCAGGATTTTGATCCAGTGACTATGAAGGGACGGCAATATGTGTCCAAGTGTGTGACATGGAGGGGAAGTTGGCGGTGATGGTGTTCCCGCGCTCCTGCTCCCCTTGTCCTTCTATGTGCTGGAGGTCGCTGGTTTGGGAGGTGCGGTCAAAAATTTGTAATGTTTTCAAATGAGGTGTTTGTGCTAGACATACCATGACTTACTTTAAAATATCCCTATTACCGTCTCAGTTGGTAGCACTCTTGTCTCTGCGTCAGAAGGTTGTGGCGTCAAGCCCCACTCGAGACTTGAGCACAAAATCTCGGCTGACGCTTCAATGCGGTACTGAGGGAGTGCTGCACTGTCGGAGGTGCAGTCTTTGGGCTAAGACGTTAAACCGAGGCCCCGTCTGCCTTCTCGGGTGGACGTAAAAGATCCCAGGGCACTATTTCAAAGACGAGCAGGGGAGACCTCCCTGGAGTCCTTACTGAGCCACAGCTGACGCTTTCATTGTCTATTGGTGCCTTCATTATGTCCAAATCAAGCCAATGGTCAAATGTAACACAGGTCAAAGAAAAAGAGACAAACACGGTGTATAAGGAGAGCCAAATTGTGTATTTATCCCTCAACCAACACCAAAAACCAGATTGTCTGGTCATTATCATAATGCTGTTTGTGGGAGCTTGTTGTGCACAAATTGGCTGCCGCGTTTCCTATATTACAACAGTGGCTACACTTCAAAAGTACTTCATTGGTTGTAAAGCGCTTTGGGATGTCCTGAGGTTGTGAAAGGCGCCATGGAAATGCAAGTTATTTCTTTTATAAAAGGAAGTGATTTAAGTGTTTGCTTCATTCAAGTTTTCCTTATTCAGCAGCTTTGTATTTGTCCTTTTGGGACCATTCAGTATTCTGATTGGCTTTAAATCTGGATGTTTCAAGGATTTCATTGCTACAACATTTTGTGTTGCGGCTGATCTCCCGAACAATATATTACTTGTGGTGTTTCTTACTTAAATTCTCGTGCACTCTGTACCATCTGGAAGTCTCAAAGGTGGAAATTATTCATCTTTTGTAGATTTACCACAATGAAATACTAAAATAAGTTAACTCCACTCAACGAAGCCTGCATAGTTGATTATTGGAGCATAATGTATTGGTATTTTTATCAGCCTATAGCGTCACATTTAGCGTGGTTATAAATTTGCAGCAATAAGTCATGATACAAAACACAGACCTTTCACAACCTCAGGATGTTCCAAAGTGTTTAAAGTGTAGTGACTGTCGTAATGTAGGAAATGTGGTAGATAATTTGTGCACAGCAAGGTCCCACAAACAGCAGTGTGATAACCAGATAATTCTTTTTGGTTTTACTACGTTAAAAGTGCTATATAAATGCAAGTTGTTGTTGTTGATAGCAGTGACTTCATGGAGAATATTGGACTATGCCTACCTTGTGACATGCTGCATCCCTTGCAGGTGGCAGTACAATGACAACTCATAGATCTTCACAAGTTACGTTCAGAGATAAAGACAGTTGTCTCAAAAGTTGACAGGATGTTTGGAGAGGTTGACTGCACCCTCCTGTGTAAAGGGACTAATCTTCTGGATGGAGGTGGTGTTGTGGAGATTGAGGAGGAGAACACATGGTGATGTTATTAGGGTTATTACAGAAGCTGTGGTAGCAGTGGTGAAGTGCCAATGGCTGTTCACACATATATATCCTGGATGGCAACAGCACAGTCAAGGTTTAAAAAAATCCGCTCCGTCATTCCAAACCTGCTGTCCATTTGTGAAATGTAATTCTAGCCTACTCCATTAGAATGGAATGGAAAACAGAACTGATGGTGAAAAATGGTAAATGTTCTGACTAAACTCTTCATAGTTAGTCACATTTTATTTTAAGGTGGTAACTTTTACTCTCAAGAAACCACATAATTTATGTCTGAATCTCAAGTAATTTAAGAATTTAACCCATCTCCTTTAAAAATGCGTATCTTAAGCAATTGGATCACAATTTCCATAGCAAATATGAGATGATAGAATTCATTCTATTCAGCCCCATCGTTTCTTCAGTTGTACAAGTGCATTATGTAAATTTGTTGATGTATAATGAAAGCATTGACAATAAATTGAGATAATTCTGTTTTTTTTTTTCTCTCAACACAACCCTCCACAGCTATACCTCTGCAATAATTTATGCTGAATATAATGATGTAGAACATCTGTTAGAAATGAGGCTTTGAAAGCAGAAAGCTGTTTTCAAAATGGATGCCGGTAACGGTGAGACAATACTGCCCATTTGACGTGACCTGATCAGCCCATTATGTAATACTCAAACACTGAACAATTGTGGATGAAAACTACTGCAGAACATGCTTCTAAATATTTTCTCCCCTCCCCAATCCAGGGTAATAATTTTTTTTTATTGTGGCAAACCTGGTGGGCCTGCCCATGGCAAAAATGGCTGTTCACAGTTTTTAGTATCTTATTACAGGACAATATTTTAACAAGTTAATTTTATAATTATCTTTTATGGTACACTTACGATGAGGCTTTGCGTTCAACCTTCTTTCTTTTGTGCACTTGCAGTGCTTAGCTCTTCATACGACTCGGGGCAGGAAGCCAGTCTCTGAAGAGTTTCCCTGGGCTGCTGCAATGTTTGCTACGGCCCAACCCTAATCCAGCAGTCAGCTTCACTATTTATCTTGCTTCACATGTACTCATCCCTCAACTCGAGTCAACGATCTCTGATGGCATGAACCTCCTGCCACAGTGACCTTTTAGTTAAGATAAACACATTTTCTTTACTGAAGGGTTCCACTGTAATATTAAATATCCCATTGCCCAATGTATTGGCTTTAATAAGTTGGTATTGTGCACAATCCTGATGGAGCAGAGCACTCGATGGCTGTGACTAAATATATTTCCTGGTAACTTGAAGCATTTCTGTCGATTGAAACAGCCAGAGGCCTCCATGTAGATGCTTGCCTCCTTGGGATAGATGGATTTCTTTGTGATACAGTGTGAATTGTGGCAATCTGAAATTACTCTCCCGACTACATATTCTGTTAAGGGCTGCTTGATGCGGGGGAGAAAACCTCTAAGTGTCAGAATTTGCAAAATGAACAGCTGCATGTGGCTCGTTCATCTTTATTACACTCTGGATGGTTTTTATTTCAAGAAATAGTTTGTTTTATTGAATTTCCTTCCACAGTCTATTAAATGCATATGGGTTGCATGGCTGCAGAGAGGATCACCTCAAAGGCTATGGCATTTTGCAGAGCATCACAAACTGGGCATAAAATGTACCCTATTTCGTGTGGTAGCTGTGGTTCAATTTTACAAGATTCTGTCATGGAAACATACAGCACAGAAGGAGGCCATTCAGCCCATCGCGCCTGTGCCGGCTCTTTGAAAGGGCTATCTAATTAGTCCCACTCCCTTGCTGTTTCCCCACAGGCCTACAGATTTCTCCTTTTTATTTTGCCATTGAATCTGCTTCCACCACATTTTCAAGCAGCGCATTCCAGATCATCATAAAAAAATTAATAAAATTCTCCTCGCCTCCCCTCTGGTTCTTCTGCCAATTAATTTTTTTTCAAAAAAAATTGTCCTCTGGTTACAGACTCTCCTGCCAGTGGAAACAGTTTCTCCTTATTTACTCTCATCAAAACCCTTAATGATTTTGAACACCTATTTAAATTTTCCCCTTAACCCCAGCTTCTCCAGTCTCTCCGCATAACTGAAGTCCCTCATCCCTGGTATCGTTCTAGTAAATCTCCTCTGCACCCTCTCCAAGGCCTTGACATCCTTCCGAAAGCGTCAAGGCCTTGAGGTGATTATTGAGGTCTCTCGTTGCAATCTAAATGAAGAGATTAAAATCTGAAGAACACGTTGGCAGATATAAGCCTAGAAGTGACTGGGATATTAACGTATGAATGCTTCATACCTTCACCTGACTTTTCTGTTTGCTATTTCTTTGGAGGTGTTAACTTGTTTGTTTGAAATGAGTTAATATGTTTGTGAAAATAGTGCACATAAATGCAGCCGAAATGTTTTGTGCAGCGATGTTGGCCGTATGAACATCTGGGCCGTAGTTTTGGCAGCCACTTTGTGAATGACGACCATTACACTTCAAATGAAAACATTACTGGCCTATTAAGGAAATCTCAATGAAGTTGAGAAATTTAAGTAGAAGTTTTTGTTTACATCGGATGCATATCTATAGGGTCATGTACCTGTAGGACATGTAATAACAGTTTCAGGCAGGAGGAGACCTTTTGGTCCATCTAGCCCACCTATCCACAGCATTGCCTTGGTGCACCTCTAATATCCCTGAATCCCATTTGTTGACCAGAACCTGTCTAATTCACACTGGAGGTGAAATTGGACCTCGTTTCGCCCGTTTCTCGGATGTGAAACGGGGGCAAGAAGCTCCAATTTTACAGGGCTATGACCCTTGCCCCAAGGCCACCTGAAATACCTCGCACACCATATTGGCTTGGGTGATATTCAGGCGTCTCTGGCAGCTGCCTTAAGCAGGCGTTGGGCTCCTCATTAGCATATGTACGGGGCCTAACGCCCGTTTAAGGATCCTGCTCTGAAATTGGTCACAAACTAGGCAGAGCTTGTGCTGCGCAAGTTCTGACTCATATCCAAGCTCAACAGCAGTGGTAAAAGGGAGGCTGTCGAAGATATGGTAAGTAAACTTTTTTTTTTCCCCCCCTTGCTGTACTTGTGGAGTTAGGAGCAGCAGTGTGCTTCTGACCCCCAGTACCCTGTCTCCCCCTCCCTCTCCCTGATCCCCTGTCCACTATAACTTTCTTTTCTCCCGCCCCCCCCCCCCCCAACCAAATCCACTGACTCCGAGTCCCTGTCCCTTTTTTTTAATGGAGAAAAACATCCCAAGGCACTTCACACAAGTGTGACCAGACAAAAATGGATGCTGAGCCAAAGGAGGAGATATGTGGAGGGGTGACTAAAAGCTTTGTCAAAGAAATGGTCTTTAAGGAAGGCCTTTAAAGGGAGATGAAGGGATTGGGGGTGGGGGGGGGGGGGGAAACTACCCGAGAGGGGAGAAGTGCAAGGTGGTAGGACTGGGGTGACAGGAAGAGGAGGCAACTGGAGAGAAGGGCCCAAGAGGATCTGAAGGGAAAAAGAAAGATAGAAGTGATGGGCTTAGGTCAGGAAGGTAACCAAAATGAGTAAGATCAGTCAAAATTAAAACTGACAAAACTCGCCCAACTGAATCAGGTAGTTTTACTATTCCCTGTACATTTTGGTACACAAACGTCTATGAAGCACGTACTGAAACCATTTAACTTCTGAGTTCCTCTAGTGTTTTCTCCTGCAACTATCTGAAACTTCCTTACTTTGATATGCTCTTCTCTCCATACAACCATCACCATCCAGTAGGGTAGAAAACCTGAAGAAAACAATCGTGTCAGCTCTGGCTCTGAGGGTAGCACTCTCACCTCTTGATGAGAGTTGTGGGTTCAAGTCCCACTCCAGAGACTTGAGCACAAAATCCAGGCTGACACTCCCAGTGCAGCATTGAGGGAGCGCTGCACTGTCGGAGGTGCAATCTTTCGGATGCAGTGTTAAACCGAGGCCTCTCGGGTGGATGTAAAAGATTCCTTGGCACTTTTTTTTGAAGATCTGGGGAGTTGTTCCCCGGTGTCCTGGCCAGCATTTATCCCTCAAGCAACAATCATTAAAAACAAATTATCTGGTCATTATCACATTACTGTTTGTGAGACCTTGCTGTGCACAAATTAACTGCCACATTTCCCTGCTCACTATTACAATAGTGACTACACTTCAAAAGCACTTCATTGGCTGTAAAGTGCTTTGGGACATCCATGAGGTTGTGAAAGACTCTATAAATGCAATTCTTTCTTTATTTCTTATGACTTTGGCTGATGGTGGAACAGCATTATCAAAGTGTGTCTCCACACACAACCAGCAGTTAACGTCAGCCTCCCTCCTCTTCCCCTCAAAATAAAAACCTCACTTATTCTCAGACTGCGCGTTCTAATGGAGTTCTGAATTACACAGTGCGGCTGGCATATTTGAGTGCCAGCAATCTGGGAATGATGAATGATTTATAGCACCCAGCCACTTTCAATAGAAGCTTCAGCTTTTGGGAGATTTTATCAAAAATGGGAGTGACTGCCTTCTAAAAACAAACCTGGGAAGAGACGAACGCAGTGCTCGTCCTCTTTGTTGTATCAGCTGCTTTCTCTGCCCTCGTGGTTTCAGTCAGTCTAACCATTTTGACTCTGAAAATCAGTTGGGTATGGAGCAATGTTTGGTTGTTCAGATGGTCCTACCAGTAGGAAGACCAGAGTGGGGCAAAACCATGGCCGCTTACCGGTGTTTCTGGCTGAAGTCCACATTCAGGCACGTTTGCGGTACTCTTTGTTTAAAGTTTGGCTTTCTATTTCAAAAAAATCAGCGTCGAGTAAAAAGGGTTTTTGCACCTGACTGATAACCAGTTTGACTCTGGAAAATAACATTTTTGCAGACTGACTGCGGTGGAGTGAATCATGAGGGAGAGAAACCAACTGGAAAAATAACTAAGAGGAAAGTGCAGTGTGATGGAAAATATAATGAATTTGCCTCATCCTACATTTTTGTTTTGTTTTTAGAAGGTCAACAACCCCATTTTTGAAACTAAATGGTTCGAAGCTTTGTAACTACAGGGATGTAGCATCTTAAACTAAGGCAGTTTGTTCACTGATTAACAGTACCAAATCCCTAGATAACAGTAGCTGTCAAATCAATGCTACAGTTCCTGTTACATTTTGGGGGTTTCTTTTTTTTTTACTTCAGATATTTTTGGCCTTTACATCACAGACTTACTCTCCTAGGTGTGCTCCAGTTCCCTGTACCCCAGAGAATTTACTTGCCCATATAACTAGATAAATCTGTAGCGAGCCCAGGGAATAGACTGAGATCCCTTGTCAGTTTATTTCAACTGCTGGTTTTATCGCATGATCCGTTACACTAGACTTAAGATTTAGCTACCAATCAAACTTATTAAACACTAAAGAATAAGCAAATATTAACAAGTAACAATGCATATTTTACAGCAGTGGTTTAAGCTTAGTTACGGTAGTGTAGTGGTTATGGTACTGGACTCTCAACCCAGAGGATGAGAGTTTAAATCATGTGGCAAGTTGCCAAACTGAGCTAGAACCAGGAAAAAAAATCACCATGAAAGCTGCAATATTATTGTTTTAAAAACTGAGTTGTGGTAACGAGTTCCACATTCTAATGACCCTCTGGGTAAAGAAGTTTCTCCTGAATTTCCTATTGGATTTATTAGTGACTATCTTATATTTACGGCCTCTAGTTTAGGTCTCTTTCCCCCCCCCACAAGTGGCAACAGCTTCTCTATGTCGATCCCATTGAACCCATTCAGAGCTGGATTTAAACCCTTTGTGAATCGTGACAGAATTGAAGAATACCTAGCTAAATCTTAGCTTCATTTTTGTCTCAGATCTGGTCCTTGGTTCACGTAGGGAGGATGTCTCCAAGTTGTTGGTTCTTGAGCGCTCTATAAGGTCCCTGATTAGCAGCCACTGTCTATGATTGACCATTGCTGTTAATTATTTGAACATCTGGTAATTCCACGCTTCAGGTTGATGTAATTCATTTGAACACTCCTGTCATAACTTTTTTTGCTTGCAGTTAGAGCTGGACGTGAACTTTGAAGTCTTTTGAAGTTCATTCTCCGATTATTCCCCAGTGGATTTCTTATCACAAATTAAAATGCATTATCTTCTGACACACATCGTCACATGCAACCCGTACTAGGAATATTACAGCTGATTGTGGCTGTCCAAAGATGCTTAAAACCCGAGACCACCAACCAAATTAAAAACATTACTTGCTACTTTCAAGTGTGCTGATAACCAGTGGGCAGAGAGGCGGAATTAACAATTTCCGCGAGTAAGAGTTGATCAATTTTCCGATTTGCTGAAGCCAATCTAGTTGCCAGATCAGGGTGTGCCAGAAGACTGGTCTGATCAGGACTGGTCGTGTACCACAGTTTGATGTGACCTCTCGCAGCTGATGGCAGAGGAAGCTCTGGTCACCATGAAAGTTCCTTGCAGTGACTTGCATTGTCTGGGAAAACATTTGAGATGACTCTAAAACTGCCATAATGCCGATGACGCTATATAAATGCAAGTTGCTGTTGAACTGTCAGGAGTGGATATCGGAAACTCGTGGGCTGCCCCTTCTGGTTTCTTGACGTGCACCTTCTGGTGGGCGAGGGTCTGCGGCAGCAGTGTACCTTCAGAAATTTGGCCCTAAATTTAAATGCGCCCTTAATCCATCCTCATCCCATGCTTTTGTTACCTCCAGACTGAACATTTCCAATGCTCTCCTGGCCGGCCTCCCATCTTCCATCCTCTGTAAACTTCAGCTCATCCAAAACTCTGCTGCCCGTATTCTAACTCACTCCAAGCCCCGTTCACCCATCACCCATGTGCTTGCTGATCTACATTGGCTCCCGATCTACTGATGCCTCGATTTTTAAAATTCACATCTTTGTCTTCAAATCCCTCCATGGCCTCCCCACCCGCCCCCCCATCTCTATAATCTCCTACAGCCATCCGAGATCTCTGCTTTCCTCCCACTCTGGCCTCTTGTGCATCCCTCACTCCCTTCGCCCAATCATTGGCAGCCGTGCCTTCAGCTGCCTAGGTCCTAAGCTCTGGAATTTCCTCCCTTAACCTTTCCACCTCCCCACTTCTTTTTAAGATCCTCCTTGAAACCTAGCTCTTTGACGAAGTCACCACTCCTAATATTTCCTCCTGTGTCTCGGTGTCAATTTTTGTCTCACTTACGCTCCTGTGAAGTGCTTTGGAAATATTTCCCGACTTTTAAAGTCAACTTCTTGTTAATCCGATGCGGCTCAGTTATGTTTTGTAAATGTGCTTGTGTGAAAGGATTCTGCTGTAAAAGATGAGACACTCATGAGTTAGTGCTCTCAGGAGAGTGGGGAGAATTTTTTAAAAAAAAAGTGTGCCACAATTTTCTGCTTGAGCACTGAGCCACTGTTGGTGCATTCTGCCTTTGGAACATGGTAGCCATTCTCTCCTGGTACCGACCTGTTGCAGAGAATTAGCTAATGAATCATTTGCAAAGCTGCCCATTAATAATTAAGGAGACAGCCACATTTGTAAATGTGCTTGTGCGACAAGGTTGTCAGAGGCTATTTTTTTTGACAAGTGAATTTATTCTCCAATTTGCTGCCACATTTATGATCTTTTTTTCCTTCCCTCCCCCGCAAGAGTTCTTGAGGGTTTGCCATAGTTCTCATGCTGCAGGTTGCGATGTGTTGACATCAGGATGGTCTCTTAGTTTGGGTGAGCTGCTCTTTGAAAAGGGGAAAAAAAAATAGGGGAAACTGGAAGCTATGCCAACTGAGACAAGCATCTGATATCACAAAACATGTCAGAGAATAGTGTGGCTGACTGACTCTCCACTAATGAGCTTGGATCATGCTACAATCAGCTAACTACTCCTTACAAATAGAGAGTGCATATGTGTGCACGCCTCTTTTTTTAAAAAAAAATTCTCATCCTTGTTTTCAAATCCCTCCACAGCCTCGCCCCCCTTATCTCTGTAACCTCCTCCAGCCCTACAACCCTCCAAGATCTCTGCGCTCCTCCAATTCTGTCTCTTGTGCATCCCCGATATTTTTCTTCACTCCACCATTGGCGGCCGTGCCTTCAGCTGCCTAGACCATAAGCTCTGGAATTCCCTCCCTAAACCTCTCCGCCTCTCTTTCCTCCTTTAAGATGCTCCTTAAAACCTACCTCTTTGACCAAGCTTTTGGTCACCTGTCCTGATATCTCCTTTATGTGAAAGATAGAGAGGGTCAGATAAAGAGAAAACGAGTGAATGTGAAAGATAGAGAGGGTCAGACAAAGAGAAAAGGAATGA
Organism: Heptranchias perlo; assembly: GCF_035084215.1. NCBI lineage: Eukaryota > Metazoa > Chordata > Chondrichthyes > Hexanchiformes > Hexanchidae > Heptranchias > Heptranchias perlo. The sequence continues at coordinate 38,723,268 of NC_090350.1, read as the reverse complement.
ATGTGAAAGATGGAGAGGGTCTTGGTGTCAAATTTTGTTTGATAGCGCTCTTGTGAAGCACTTATGGACATTTTACTATTTTAAAGGCGCTCCATAAATGCAATTTAATAGTCGTTGTGTGCAATTTAATTTCTAATGACTATCTCTGTGAGTTTTGAATTATGTAAGAAATCTCAGGAAGGTGTAATCTACCGCAACGGTCTAGTTTGAAAAGTGCTTTGACTGTTCCAAGCACTTGTTTTGTTGTCTTTTCACTGATTTGAGAATTGACCCTTCATCACGTTACCATTCTGTAGTTTGTGGTATGTAATAAAGGTGGAAATCCTTTCAGTGAAAGGTACTTCTGGTTGGTGTTGAACTATTTTTTAAATTCACACCAGCATCCAACCTACGGAGGGCTAAAGATAATTAGGGCTAACTCAAGAACTTTGAGGGCCCCCTGAAATTGTAGGATTTGTTGGTGTCTTGGGTAGCCTGAAAACATTTCTAACTACAGTTCTTTTGAATGGACCACATATCCTGTTCCATGATCGTCCATTATTGAAATCTGTGTGAATTGTCTCAGTGAATTGTTTTTCAATATTTCCCCAAGGTTCAGCCACTTCTTTACAGATGGTGATGGTTACAGAAGTTCAGCTGTAATGATCCAAAATGATCAATGCTCATTTCTAGTAGTAGAGTGTGATGACTGTACGAATAGGTAAACCAATGCAAAACTTACTCGTACTTCTCTGGAAGACATATCAGAATTTGAATTGTAGAGTAAAATGAGCATTTGGAATAATTGATTGAGTTCAGATTCCCTTCCCCCATCACTCCTGACCCTAGTAAATAAATATGTCTGAGGAGAACAGCGCTTAACTTCCAAGAAAATCAATGCCTTTGATGCATAAGTTCACCGCTGTCATGGAAACAGAGGCCTTGGCCAGATGGCTTTCCAAGGAAACTGATATGAACAGCTACTAAACAATAATGGAAGTTTGGACAGCTGGATCCCTTGAAGTACTCGCCCACCCGCAAGACTGTCCAAGAAAAATGATACTTAATTCACTGGACCACACAACATGACTTTCTAATATCAACCAGTAGAAGACACACACTCATCAGATAGCGAACTGTAGAAATGCACAAAGACTTGGAAACCTCTCAAATACTAGAATGTGTTTCCTTCGTGAATGAAGGTCTGCATTTGTTGTAAGATTTTGCTTCTTGAATGACCAGCTGGTTCATGTGGTCCTGTACATTAAACCTAACTGAGTGTAATTAGAAAGAAATTGCCTTGATGCAGCACCATATTACATTTGTTAAACATTTGAAAACACTTCACATGCAATGCATTGCATTTTGAATTGCAGTCTTCTGTTATGTAGGCCAACATGGTGGCCATTTTACACACAGCAAGGCCACACAAACAGCAATGAGATGAATGAACGACCAATAAGTGTGGGAAGAACGTTGAGCAAGGTTTACTACTTCTGTGGATGATGCACAGAATCATTAACAACCACCTGAACCAGTGAAACAGGCGAAGGAGGCTTCAGTGAGTGATGGCCCACAGCGAATCCTGCCTTCCAATTGGGTGGGTCATCAATTGCGTGATCAGCTTGCCAATCGCATTCAAATGAGGCACGGCAGCAAAAATTGTCCAGGCCTGGCATTGATGTTGGGCAGGCTACCTGTCCATTTGAAAACCATTGCCAGCTAAAATCTGCACCCCCCCTCCCCCCCCCAATTATGAATTAATTCTGCAGCTCTACTAGCAACAAAAATTGACCTTTCACCCTGTCCAGGATCATGTGATTGGGTTGGTTGTTCATCTTCAGGTGGCTGGAATCTTTGGCACTTTTTAAGCGTTGTCGAAAACTTTGTTTTGTTCTCTAGGTTTATGCTCACTGAGTTGACTGGGATCTTAATTAGCTCGTTTCACATAGAAGCCCAGGCACTGGTTGGAAGTTGCTGTTACAACATTGAAAATGGGCTTAGTGAGCTAAATCGTCATATTGTAAAATGATACAGCGCAGATGGAGGCCATTCGGCCCATCGTGCGTGTTGCCGGCTCTTTGAAAGAGCCATCCAATTAGTCCCACTCCCATGCCCTTTCCCCATAGCCCTCCAAATCTTTCCCTTCAGGTATTTATCAAATTCCCTTTTGAAAGTTATTTATTGAATCTGCTTCCACCACCCTTTTCAGGCAGTACATTCCAGATTGTAACAACTTGCTGTGTAATAATTTTTCTCCTCATCTTGTCTCTGGTTGTTTTGCCAATTACCTTAAATCTGTGTCCTTTGGTTACCGACCCTTCTGCCACTGGAAACTGTTTCTCCTTAACAGAGTTTTTTCCAACACAGGATCCTGATTTACTATGACACTCAATCGCCTGGATTCTGCTACTGTAATAATGTAAGATTTCCTTGAGAAAAAAAGGGCTGACACTAATCTTTGACCTCGTGCTGTTCTTACAAATCCAGACATGTCTTTTGCACGTTCAGTTGTCAGATTTATTCCCTACCCACCTATACTTACAGCGGCTGTGTTCATTATCTGCAGGGTAGCACATATGTGCTGAACTCTGGACATTCAATGTGAACTGGGAATCCTATTTACAAGGTGGAAAGGAGGTGTGTATCTCAAATTTGCAATCTCAAGACCTTGGTAATCTGCATGACTGCCGAAGATGAGATCCTTTTCTCAACGTACTCTGAACGAAAGGATTTTGGGAGTTGATGCATGGGGAGATTTGACATTTTGGTCTGATATTACAGGTTGGCTGTCTGAACTTCAAACCTCCACCAAAATATTCATGAAACAGTTTAGAATACACCAGTCTTAGTTGGAAATACCTAGCAATGAGAAGTTTTTTTTTTAAAAGCCACTGCTGTTCATTTTATCCTCATCTTGCAAGATTTTCCTACCACTTGTCTTTAGACGATACTCTCTTTTAAAAAGGGAGGCAGTGTGTTTTACAAATGGAGTATTGTGCTTCAAGTTCGTCTTTAGAAAGCCAACATGGACATTTTTTTAAAGCCTCTGTGGTGTTCCTTGTTTTATGTTCCATGTGACCCTTCCACTGTTCTTCCCCAAGCACCCCACCATGTTCAGCTAAAGGGCAGAACAATAGTGTCGTCCAAATAGAAGCAGAATTTTGTCTGATAACGCTCCTGTGAAGCGCCTTGGGATGTTTTGCTTTATAAGTGCAATGTGTTGTTGTATGGAAATTAATGGGAACATTGATTTAACGTACCAGATATTGACATACCTCCAGCACCAAATGATTAGAAATAAGTAAGAAAGAAGGAATTTGTATTCCTACAGCACCTTATATACCCTCAGGCACTTCACAGCTAATGAGTCACTTTTGAAGTGTATTTACTGTTATGTGGGCAAACAAAGCTATAAGACACATGCCTGTAAAATTCCCTTGCATTTCATGGTCCATGTCTCATTCAAAGATACATAACAACATTGTGCAAGTGCAGAAAGCAACCAGGACTATTGGAGCAGAAATACCCCAGGGGTATGTGGGATCACACATAGCCTATGGGTTTTTTTTAAAGGCTTTTTGCACTGTTCACTGGAAACCAGCAAAGCAATACATTGAGAAAGTATTGCTTGAGTGGTATCATCCTTCTGCTAAGTCTTCACCAGAATCACAATACATTCTTGTTTAACACTTGTATGGAGGTCATTGGGTTTGGCTTTGCATCAATAACTTGTTTATTGAAGAAAATTTCTGAGAATCCAGTCTTCTCCTAAATGGCATTTGCACAAACATGTTTTCTAAACAGAATGACTGAGCCAGAATTTTTGTATATGCTGATAGAGAATTGTAGTGTCAGTCATTCAATGCAACATTTCCAGGATGGTTTTTTTTCAATTGAAATATACAAGTGATGCATATTAAATAACCCGATCTCAAAGTTATGATGCCAAAGCTCTGCTAAATACAATCAAATTGCTGAAATTTGCCCTCCACAACGAACTTGTAGTCCTGTAAGGGGAATCCTCCTCTCATCTCTATTTTCTACCTTTTCATGTCCACCAAGCTGTCTCAATCACAAACAAAGCACTGGGGTTCATTTCTGCAGGAATAGAATTGTAAAGCTCCACACGAGCTGCCTGTGGAGGGGTGGCCAGTTCGCCCCTGAGTAAGCAGATGAGGACCAATTTGTACCAGTGCGCACACAGATTGCGCAGCGCTGATTATGGACCCAGACTAATTTATACTCCTCATAGTCTTACTGTGGCCTAATCAATGGAGTCCGCAGAACAAGAAACTCTTGGTTGTTCCAGAGTTAAGCCTACCCCAAAAGTCACACTATGGTGAAAAATAGTCTTTTAACCTTCACTATAGCAGCAGAAAAGACTGTGGTTGGTGTGGTGGTAGGACTAAACAACATGAATAGGCTGAGTGTGAAAAACTGAGCTTTCCTTAATGTGGCTCAGAGATGTTGATAAATATGTATAACCTTAACAAAGCAAACTAAATTCAGTGGGCTTGAGGGAAGAGCAATTTGTTCACAAACTGGGTTGTTAGGTCAGAAGGAATTTGGTTTATACCCGATGGCCTGATTCACGGAAGATTTGAATGGAATAGTCACTTGTAGATTGCTTGCTCGTTCCCTATTGAAAAGGGACATACCAGCCCATTGAAAACACTGCACAGGGATGTGAAATATTACCAGCAAGATGTGATTAATCATAAATCACATGAAGTTTGTGCTAGATTAATCAATAACATTGATTTTGTAGACATGGCTTTTCAAACCTCCATTAATAGCTTACAGTAAATTGCCAAGTTCTGATTACTTGCAAATTAAGCATCTTGTCATTCATTTTTCTTTGTTTTGGGGGAAAAAAACATAATGGGCTCCCAGTGGAGCTTAGGATCAATTAATTATCCTGCTTCCTCTGCTAAACACATGATTAATTAGTTGTGGGGTCAACTAACAGTGGTTGAAGTAAATATTATTAGCAGTTAGAATGTGGTTGATACTAATATAGTAGAGTGCTAAAATAACTTGATCTCAACTAGGCTTTGAGTTTACAAGGCACGGATTCTGCTATACTATTCAAGCACGTTAAACAGGAATTTTATATTGGAGCATCATTGCAGTTTAGTTTCATCCTTACTGCCCTGGCTCTGTAGTGTGAGATAGCAATGGATGAACTGCCTTGACTTCAAAACTCAAACAAAATCCATTGGACCCAAGCTGGAACCAAACTTCAAATTCTCATTTCTGCAGTCGCATCATTATCACTGTACGGATAGCAAACCCCACCCAGAAAAAACCTGCTATGAACTCATCACAAAACTAGATCTAATAATCTTATTCTACAAGCACTAAAACCACCAACCGACTCCCATCTAACAGTGTCTTCTCCTCCCCATCCCCCCCCTACCCTCCCCCCACCAAAAAAAAAATCTGGCTTTTGCAAACACCCAACAGTTTGGTGTAATTATCCACCACAGCTTCTTTGTCCCTGTTAATACTTCAAATGTCCTGGCTGTTGGATTCTCAAAGCTCCCAGATGACTGTGTTTTTTCCTCTGCATCCTTCACTTATCAGAGATTGATACTCAAGTGTTTTCAGGTCAGGCCTTGCAGCTTATCCAGATCAACATTCTTTGTTGCAACCTTTTGGGCTTCCTGGACAGGTGTCATGGATTTTTGGTTTAACACTTTTCCCCAATCTATATACTCCAGTCTTTGCAGAGTGACCCATGCCGACTTACCCTGTTGAACGATCTTAGACTTCCCAACTTGCCACCCAGGTGTAAAACTGGGATTGCGGAGCGATCATCCATTTGTAGAAACCACCCAATTTTAATTTCTATTGAAATCATCTGCAATCCCAGCTTTACGCGTGGGTGGCAAGTTGAGAGGACATCAGTGCCCCTTTTAAACACATCACCATTGTAGAATTGAAAACCAATCTAACATTTGTTTGGCTGAGTCTGCCAATTTATGTTGGTTTTCCTTCACACTGTGCTCTAATTCTACCATTACCAACAAGCCAGGGGATCAACCCTGGTTCAATGAGGAGTGTAGAAGAGCATGCCAGGAGCAGCACCAGGCGTATCTAAAAATGAGGTGCCAACCTGGTGAAGCTATAACTCAGGACTACATGCATGCTAAACAGTGGAAGCAACATGCTATAGACAGAGCTAAGCGATTCCACAACCAACGGATAAGATCAAAGCTCTGCAGTCCTGCCACATCAGTCGTAAATGGTGCTGGACAGTTAAACAACTAATGGGGGGAGGAGGAGGCTCTGTGAACATCCCCATCCTCAATGATGGCAGAGTCCAGCACGTGAGTGCAAAAGACCAGGCTGAAGCATTTGCAACCATCTTCAGCCAGAAATGCCAATTAGATGATCCATCTCTGCCTCCTCCCGATATCCCCACTATCATGGAAGCCAGTCTTCAGCCAATTCGATTCACTCCACGTGATATCAAGAAACGGCTCAATGCACTGGATACAACAAAGGCTATGGAACCCAACAACATCCCGGCTGTAGTGCTGAAGACTTGTGCTCCAGAACTAGCTGCGCCTCTAGCCAAGCTGTTCCAGTACAGCCACAACACTAGCATCTACCCGACAATGTGGAAAATTACCACAGAAAGCAGGACAAATCCAATCTGGCCAATTACCGCCCCATCAATCTACTCTCGATCATCAGCAAAGTGATGGAAGGTGTCGTCGACAGTGCTATCAAGCGGCACTTACTCACCAATAACCTGCTCACCGATGCTCAGTTTGGGTTCTGCCGGGACCACTCTGCTCCAGACCTCATTACAGCCTTGGCCCAAACATGGACAAAAGAGCTGAATTTCAGAGGTGAGGTGAGAGTGACTTCCCTTGACATCAAGGCAGCATTTGACCAAGTGTGGCACTAAGGAGCCCTAGTAAAATTGAATTCAATGGGAATCGGGGGAAAACTCTCCAGTGGCTGGAGTCATACCTAGCACAAAGGAAGATGGTAGTGGTTGTTGGAGGCCAATCATTTCAGCCCCAGGGCAGTGTCCTAGGCTCAACCATCTTCAGCTGCTTCATCAATGACCTTCCCTCCATCATAAGATCAGAAATGGGGATGTTCGCTGATGATTGCACAGTGTTCAGTTCCATTTGCAACCTGTCAGATAATGAAGCAGTCCGTTCCCGCATGCAGCAAGACCTGGACAACATCTAGGCTTGGGCTGATAAGTGGCAAGTAACATTTGCGCCAGACAAATACCAGACAATGACCATCTCCAACAAGAGAGTCTAACCACCTCCCCTTGACAATCAATGGCATTATCATCGCCGAATCCCCCACCATCAATATCCTGGGGGTCACCATTGACCAGAAACATAACTGGACCAGCCATATAAACACTGGCTACAAGAGCAGGTCAGAGGCTGGGTATTCTGCGGCGAGTGACTCACCTCCTGACTCCCCAAAGCCTTTCCACCATCTACAAGGCACAAGCCAGGAGTGTGATGGAATACTCTCCACTTGCTTGGATGAGTACAGCTCCAACAACACTCAAGAAGCTCGACACCATCCAGGACAAAGCAGCCCGCTTGATTGGCACCCCATCCACCACCCTAAACATTCACTCCCTCCACCACCGGCACACTGGCTGCAGTGTGTACCATCCACAGGATGCACTGCAGCAACTCGCAAAGGCTTCTTCGACAGCACCTCCCAAACCCGCGACCTCTACCACCTAGACAAGGGCAGCAGGCACATGGGAACAACACCACCTGCACGTTCCCCTCCAAGTCACACACCATCCCGACGTGGAAATATATTGCTGTTCGTTCATCGTCGCTGGGTCAAAATCCCGGAACTCCCTACCTGACAGCACTGTGGGAGAACCTTCACCACACGGACTGCAGCGGTTCAAGAAGGCGGCTCACCACCACCTTCTCGAGGGCAATTAGGGATGGGCAATAAATGCCAGCCTCGCCAGCGACGCCCACATCCCATGAACGAATAATAATAAAAAAAATCAGAGGCAATGGCTTGTAGCCAAGACTGAGCCCAGTGATGCAGCCGAATTAACATTCGCAAGATTAAATTCTGCGATGGCTGAAGCACTTTTTTTGGATTACTGGCTGTATCTCATTTTGCATTGGTGCAACTCCTTCACACCAGCACACTTAGTAACTGAGATGGTAAAATCAACAGAAAATACGCTCAAGGTATTAGACTAGATGAAGTGGGGTGGGAGGAGGCTCGTGTGGATCATAAAGACTGGTATAGACTAGTTGGGCCGAACGGCCTGTTTCTGTGCTGTACATTCTATATAATATTAATGATCATTCTCTGCAACTTTTATCATAAGGGCCCTAATGGTGAAATTTCTCTCTTTGCGTCTGAGATAGAAGGTTGTTGGTTCAAACCCCGGTCCAGTTTGAGCACGTAGTGTAGGTGCATTACTGAGAGTGTGCAGCATTGCCAGAGGTGACATCCTTTGCATGAGATGTTCAACCAAGGCCCTTTCTGCATGTTCTGTGGTTGAGGTGATGCAAAAATCTCATGTGGTTGAAGAGCTGGGAGTTGTGGTGTCCCGGCCAATATTCCGTCCTCGACCACCATCACCAAAAACAGACTGACCACTTGGTCATCTCGCTGCTGATTTCGGGATCCTGCTGCGTGCAAAATGGCTGCTGCGTAACAGCAATCATTGTGCTTTAAGGCAATTTACTGTGCTCGAAGAGCTTTGAGATGTTTGAGACACGATAAGGTGCTATAATCTATCCAGTCTGATAGTTCTAGCAACAGAGTGCTGGATTCCCACCAGCTGCTGATACAGATGTTCATTTAAAATAAAACACAACCTATGCATAAATGCCTGAGAGATTTTAACGGCTGGGATTCCTTTCTAGGAATCAGGCAATGATTGCAAGCAGGCTTGACCTTTGCTTATGGTCTGACATCATCATTTGCAACTTCGCAGCTCTCTCTTAGGGATCCATCAGTTAATCTTTAAATCAAAAGTTATTTTTCATCTTGCTGTGATTAGGTCCTCAGACTAAACTCTTTCGTAACTGGAGGACATTTAGAGATGCGTGTTTTTAATTCCAATTTTCCATTGTATCTTGTACCCTGTCTCCCCATTGCTCTGATTTCATGTATTTTTTAAAAGTCTATTGCTTAGCACACAGTGCCTAGTACTGTTCAGTGAATCAATAGGTCCTGCTGTACCTTCATTTCAAATAAGAGTTGGGTTAAAAAGAAAACGAAACAGATGTAATATTTACAACAGTGACTACACTTCAAAAGTACTTCATTGGCTGTAAAGTGCTTTGGGACGTCCTGAGGTTGTGAAAGGTGCTATATAAATGCAACTTTCTTTATGTTTCCATATTGGTGACAATTCTATTTTGTACATCTTGCCCCTTCTCCAGTTTGTGATCGAAGCCTTTCAGAATAGTCATGGCTAATTTGGCTTTAACTAACCTATTCATGCAATAAAGATCCAACTGCACAAATTTGTGTTAAAACCCACAAGGACAGACTAAGCCTTTGATGGCGTTGATGGAGATAAGGAAATTTTAATTGTCTTTTTTTTCCCTTTCCCTCTTCTGAAGACATGATTCAGGATGGGGTATGGGCTAATTTGGGGGTCAGTCTAATACCTCACCCAATCATATGAGAACTGGATTAGCTGCCTAAACTGAGCACCAGCTGCCTATTTTTAATGGAGAATGACTAATAACAAGTGAGATCCTGGTCTAATCTTTACACAAGCATGCTTTCCAGCAAGGGCCATGAATCAGTGATTTGTGAGTCAGAGCGCTATCTACATTTTGTTTTATTTCACCTCTTCCTATGCTCCTATATACTGAGGCTACACTGGCTAAGATGAGCTAACCCAACATAGACCAGGGGTCAAATCTGGGAATGTTTTTGTCTTTATGCATCACTATCACACTTTCCCCTCTTAGCGTCTGGGTGGAGGTATAAATAGTTTGCTCCGTTCTCATGAAGTTACTGTCTTGTGTTGGTTTAATAAACTATTGGATCCAGGTGAATTGCACAATGAAACACCAATTCTAGTTGGGCTCCAAACACTTTATTCAGAATTTTTCAGTTCATATACACAAAGGAGTTGGGCTTTAAATTCTTACAGCCAGAAGCATTGTTATTTAACAAGAATTTGGAGCAACAAAAATTAAACTAACAAAGCTGCAGTAATTGAGTAGGGAATTTGGTTTTTTTTTCAGAGATGCACAACAAATTAATAGAGCTCCTCATCAATATTTTATTTTAAAAAGGTGGGGATACCTATTTGATACAAGAGATTTTAGTCTGGGATGTAACTGGACAGCATGTGCCACCTCCTTCAAAGTTAATGTCTACTTCAGAATTTCCAATTGTTCCAAGGGCATCTAGGTTATTAGAAAAGAGGAGGGGGAAGAGATCTTAGCAAGAAAAAGGAGCAGACATTGGTAAAATTGCCTGAAGGCTTCGTTGATTTGTTTTGTTGTTCCCCTGAAAATACCCCCCATCAGCCAGTCTAAACTCTCTGGCCCTAGAGGCTCCTGCACAATGAATTTGATAGCTCAGTAGTCCTTCTATGTTATTGCGATGCTGACTTTGAAAATGGATGAGATTTTTATCATGCGCCAGATCTTAAGATTAAATAGTGTGTGTGTGCAGCCAAATTTCTAGTGCAAAGTGATTCATTTATGGGTCTCCTTGGCAACAAGACGGATTCTATGTACTTTAGGCAATGCTTCTCGTAGTCCGTTCTGATTGTCTTCAATGGTCAAGTGTATATGAAGAGCCATAATAAAGAAACCTGTTGAAGTGCTTGTAAAGATCATGAAGAGATTGCTATGAGCCTTCTCGCTGTGCAGTCAAATGAACAGTTTAAAGGGATTTGCTGCAATTGGTGGAACTGCAGATCAGCAAGGAGCAGATTTGATTAGTTATGTTTGTTGATGCTCCAGTGTATAAATTCTCTTGTGGAGCGGTTTGGAAGGTTTTTTTTATTGTTCAAATACTGAATGGCTACAATACAAAAGATTGCAATCCTAGCAGGAAACATAACTGTCCAAAATATACAGGAAATTTGTTTTGCCATCAAAGATAGCTGTGATTTGCTATTCTAGAAAATAGAGAAAAACGGATATCTGGGAGCAAGTGTACAAGATGATTTCCATCAAAAGTGCTCCAATGACTTCCATACCATGAAAATGAAGCTTCAATGGTTTGTAATAACAACTGGAAGCCCTGATGGAAGATTACAGCCTTGATATTGCTTCACTGTCTCTGTCTCTATAGTCCTTCAAGATACATGTATATTTTGTTATGCCTGGGGTGGTTTTGTTGCATTCCCTTGCATGAACTGTAGATGCTAATGTTTGACCAAGTATGAATTAGCCATTGGTAACTTGTAAATAATATGGAGAAATTGTTGCTATCTCTCTCTTTTACTAGAAATTGACTGGGACATACCTGGGCCTAGTGCAATTTGCATGGCCCTAGGATGGGTCAAAATGTAATTTTACTTAAAATGTGTCAGCGGTGGCTCAGTTGGTAGCACCCATGCCTCCTGAGTCAGAAGCGTGTGGGTTGAAGTCCCACTCCAGGGACTTGAGTACAAAAATCTGGGCTGATACTCCATTGCAGCACTGAGGGAGCGCTGCACTGTCGGAGATGGAGATGTCTTTCGGATGAGAGGTTAAACCGAGGCCCCGTCTGTCCTCTTAGTTGCACGTAAAAGAGCCCGAGCCGCTATTTCGAAGAAGAGCAGGGGAGTTCTCCCTCGTGTCTTGGCCAATATATATCCCTCAACCAACACTGTTAAAAACAGATTATCTGGTCATTGTCACATTGCAGTTTGTGGAATCTTGCTGTGCGCAAATTAGCTGCTGCGTTTGCTATATTACAACAGTGACCATACTTCAAAAAAAAAAGTACTTCATTTGCTGTAAAGTGTTTTGGGATGTCTTGAGGTCGTGAAAGGCGCTATATAAATGCAAGACTTTCTTTGCTTGGGTAAAGCCCAGTAAGTAACGAGTATTGAGTGAACAAAATAAGGAATAAATCGGTACGATGGTCAGGAAAGTAACCTTGGAACTTGCGAGTTCCTGCCACATGAGGATATATCAGTAAAAAGATATTGCATGATTTATGATGCTATCTAAAGCCATCAATTGTGTCACAACCTTATTGCTTCCTACACTCTGTTTAAAAACTTGACAATGAATCTGCGAAAATCTGGTTTATACAAACCATCCAATCAAATGGTCAAATGCAGAAATAATCCATTGGAATGATTCTTTTGGATTTTGAAAAGGAAGTTCTCTGCTGTTGGGAATAAGCATGCAATAAGAAATCTACATTTTAAAAAGCGTGAAACGCTGTCTTGTGCTGTGCACTAAAATGGCAGCCGGCACAGGAAGAAGTAGTCAGCACTTAACGTGTATGTTGTAGTCCAGTGTGGACTTGGCTGGAATGGTTGTATCCTTGTCTGCAATCAGCTTGTGAAGATTCTGCCCCTGCTTGGCTCTTGTACTAATGCAGAGTCTTGCAGCAATTATTCAGTTAGTCATTATAACCTGGCTGGGCAAAGATGCTTTGTCACTGCACTCTTTCCGCTTCTGACAACCTCTCCACCGTTCCATCTGTCGTTGCTCTTCCAGTGAACGGTCCCACCATCTCTGTTTCCCAGTTCAGATTTTTTATGTATAAGAAGCAGTTAATAAAAGAAAGACTTGCATTTACATGGCGCCTTTCACACCTCTCTGTCCCAAAGCGCTTTTGAAGTGTCGTCACGGTTGTAATATAGGAAACGCGGCAGCCAAATTTCACACAGCAAGGTCCCACAAACATCAATGAGATAATGACCAGATCATCTGTTTTAGTGATGAGTGAGGGGTAAACATTGGCCAGGCCAGAAAGATATTCATGTGCTAAACTGCTGTGCTTTCATTGCAATCATTGAAATGCCTCTTGGTCACATATTGTTGCTACCTGTATAATCAATGAAAGCAAGTGTACAGTGTCATTAAACTGAAACAAAGGCGGGACCCATTGTTTTTATTTCCCCCCCCCCCCATTACTACTGAAAAATAGATTTATTTTTTGAGTATTGGGTTCAGAACTTGCACAGAGTCTCAATTGTGCAGAAAGAAGATGCACTTCTGATAACTCAACTCACCGCCAACAGTGGATGGTTTGCCATTTTGAAGTGCATGCTAAAGAAAGAAAGAACATGCATTTCTATTACGCCTTTTCATGACCACAGCGCGTCCCAAAGTGCTTTACCGCCAATGAAGTAGTTTAGAAGCGTAGTCACTTTTGTAATGTAGGAAACGCGGCAGCCAAATTTCAAACAGCTAGGTCCAACAAACAGCAATGAGATAATGACCAGATAATCTATTTTAGTGATGCTAGTTGAGGGATAAATATTGGCCAGGACACCAGGGAAAACGTCCCCACTCTCCATAGAATATTGGTTTGGAATCTCTTGCATCCACCTGAGATGGCAGACGGGGCCTCCGTTTAACATCGCGTCCAAAAGTTAGCACCTCCAACAATGCAGAGCTCCCTCAATGCTGCACTGGAATGTCAGCCTAGATTATGTACACCAGCTTCTGGAGTGAGACTTGAACCCAAAACCTTCTGACTCAGGTAAGAGTGCTACCAACTGAGCAAAGGCTAGCACCTACGAGTAATATCAGTTAGTCTGTAGAAAGCACCATAGCTCATTATAGGAACAACGGCAAATGCTAGTAAACTTCTTACAAATGAATCACATAAGTCCTAAATGGTGCATCAAAGAAGAATGAGGCTTTTCAGTTTGGGGCAATGACAGCGCGTGTACCTTTTTTGAGACACATTCAATCAATTGTGGTAAAGAAAAACAAACTTTTTTTTTTCAGCGGGTTCTGTTGCTTTTGCCCAGATGTTTCGATGCAAATGAAGCATAGATGTAACCAACTCACTCAGATACTGAAATGACTCCACTGCATGCTTCATGCATGGTTTACATGTTTGAGGTGAATGCTGCCTGTACATAGACTTTTGTTTAGAGACCTATTCTGCTCTTGAACACCTCGTGTAGATGCAGTAACATTAACTTCAATAATGGATTGATTAACACTTCAAATGGTGTCCATTAATTTACATTTAAAGGTTTTTTTTCAAGTCTGTATGCAGTTACGAGGTTCAAGTCTCTTGTCTCCCTTGATGGATGCGGGGCCTGGTTCATAGATGCCTGGAGGCAGCAACTCGGAACTTGTACTGTTTTATCCTTTGCCTCTCCTCCAGAACCAACAGCAAAATTTACACAAATGTAAATGACTTGGCTTCTTTCCCCTCTTGTCCATCTTCTGGTCAATATGACTTCAGGGATTTTTAAGTTGATGGATAGATATGAATACCCTGACCGTTTTGTTAACAGGGCAGGGGAGGAAAGAGTAGGAAGAAGGAGAGGGGAGATATGGCTTTTTTGTGTTACACTTGGTAAACTGTCAATGAATCTACATAAAAAGAAAATAGAAACTAAGGTTTTTTTCTTTACATGGTGCACTGGGAATTGGAGTTTCTGAATTGATTAAGTTAAGCTGTACATTTCCAGAAGAATTCATTGGTAAGCACTTTTACATACTTAAAAAAAAGTTTACTCCATTTAAAATGCAAAAGAAAAAGTAGATTGATTCATGGCATTGGTTATGTTTTTGTGTTGCTAATTAGCTGATTTGAAATAATAGTAGACCTTGTACATCTGTTTCTTCCCCAATTTTCTCCCGCAGTGCCCTGAAGACAGTGAGTCATACTGGGCATGGTGCCATGGTGCCATCTACCCTCCAGTTCTTTCCATAGTTAATGTTGTCAAGCTATTTAACTATGGGGGGGATTGGGTACGATAGCTGAATCTGACCCACTCTTTACCTAATGTTCACTTGACATGCTTTTGAATAAGAGGCAATGGGTATCTGTCTGATGTAGAACCCTGGCTGATAACCTCAGAAGGGTATGGTAGTGTAGTGGTTATGTTATTGGACTAATAATCCAGAAGCTTGGACTAATCCAGATTTCCAGTCCCACCATGGCAGTTTGACAATTTGAATGCTGGTAAGCAGTAAGAGTGATCATGAAGCTGTCTGATTGTCGTAGAAACCCAACTGGTTCACTAATGTCCTATTGCCGTCCTTAACTGATCTGGCCTATATATGACTCCAGTCTCTCAATAACATGGTTGACTCTTAACTGCCCTCTGAAGTGGCTTAGCGACCACTCAGTTGTAACTAGGGATGAGCAATACATGCCAGCCTTGCCAGCGACACCCACATCCCAAGTATGAATATTAAAAAAAATATATATATTTTAGGTTAGAATCTCTGATAGCAAAGTTCACGTGTGAACACCTAATGTGCTTCTACCACATCCCTATGTGCACCATTTCTATGCAGATGTATTAACAATAAACATGTAAAAATAGCATGCACACACAGGAATGTACTATGCGGGCATGAAATGTTTGTATGTGGACTTCACTGATCAGAAGTTCTCTTGTTTGATTTTTCTCTCCACTGCTCTGGGGACATAGACTAAATATAGCATATCACTGCCATCTTAGCACAGTTCAGGGGTCATACTTGGCTCCTTCCTGGCTGAATGGCTCTGTACCAGACCACAAAGTATATCCACCCAGTGAGCTGGGAACCTCAGATCCTCACAATACTTTTGGACTTTGACCTCTACACGATGAATTGCGCTATCTGCGAGATTCTAATGTTTTAAAAGACAAAATTGCACTTACCAGGATATTGTCAAGGTTGATCATTTAAGGAGACATTTTATACAATGATTCATGTGCACTCGAAGTGGCGTATTGGTGCTGTTAACATTTTATTTTCCAATGCGTGTGTAAAATCGTTTTCTGATTTGGATATTAATTCACTTGAGAGAATATACCCCACTAAGCTGGTCAGAAAACTGGTATAACAGTGAATCGCCTTTGTTGTGGTAATCTGTACCAGTAAAATAATACTAGTTTCTTGACATTCAAGGTTTGTTGCACCACAAAACTTTTTTAAACCTAAAAAAAATGATTGGTGACATTGGCAGATACATCCTTACTGCATGTGTATGATATTCCTGGGTCTTCTATTGTAACACAGGTGCAATCTCATTTATTTTAAAAGATTAGCATACACTTGCCTCCAAAAAAAAGTAAAGTGGGTGTATTTGGTATACCCTTCACTGCACCTCTGCCTACTGGTAACCACAGGATGTGATGTTATGTAATTGACCCAGAGGGAGGAATGTGGGTCAGGGAAAACTCAGAGCTCATTTGAATTGTCCCACAGGAGCTTTAACAAGAAGACAGGGTCTTGGTTTAACATCACTTCCAACAATGCAACACTCTCTCGGTACTGATCTGGAGTATTGGACTAGGTTATATGCTCAACTCCTGGAGTAGAGCTTGAAACCACAACCTTCTGATTCAGAAACTAGAGTGCTACCAACTGAACCAAGGCAACTCTGCCATCAGCTTTGTGGATGGACAATTTTTTAAAAAGCATTTAAAATGACTGGACTAAACCCAGTTTAGTTGGATATCACACTCATTGTTCTTTTCAGAAGAGTAGATGAATAAGGAAACAGTCTCTGGGCCACCTGTGAGTGTAAATTTGTGTCCTGCCTTATCTTTATTGTGCATATGATCAGTGATCACTAGGCATGATACAAGTCGGTGTTCATGATCTCAAAATTGGACTTTGATATCTAGGAATCCAAACATTAAAAGGTAACTCGATACTTCACTTTTTAATTGTTTGTCGTTTTAAGTTTAGAAACTTGCAACCAATGCTGTAAAACTGAGAATGCAAGGATATTTCATGCCATATCATGAAATTTTGCCCTGTGTGACCTTTCAGCTAGCAGTCTCCATTGTTACTATGGTAACTTTGGTGAGCGTAAAGCCGGGCTATTTACATTTGGAGTCCCAGCTTGAGAGCAAGAGAAGTTGGAGCGGAAAAGCTGTGTTTAATTTTGAGAGATAGTAACGTTAATGCACCTAGCTCTATATTTTAATATAAATATAACTGATTTCTGTAAGACTGATTCTTGGAATTTGCTTTCATAAGAGATTTCTTAGTCAACAGGCCCTAAAATTAAAAGAACCCTGGCAGGGGTTGGATTGATTGTAAGTTCTTTGTAGTCTGCATTTATTGACTGTATATCGTAGGATATTTGAAGGAGAAGATCCAAAGATTCAATCCCATTAACTCCAGGGAGATCCAGACCGCTGTTCGCCTGCTACTGCCCGGGGAGCTGGTCAATCACACCATGTCGGAAGGGACAAAGGCTGTGACCAAGTACACCAGCTCCAAGTGAATCTTCACAATGTACTAAAAAACCCACACTCCTTCCTTTCTCATTTCAGATATTGTTTGCACTATTTGCACTTCATGACCTCAGCATTTCTGTCTGTTGCTATAACCCAGGTCTGCGCTTCTCAGTCCAATGTTTGCTCAGCTGTCTGGGTGTATTAGGATGTCAAGGCCTTCAAGAGGGTGCAGAGGAGATTTGCTAGAATGGGATGGGGGACTTCAGTTACCTGGAGAGACTAGAGAAGCTGGGATTGTTCTCCTTTTAGAGCAGAGAAGGTTAAGAGAAGATTTAATAGAGGTGCTCAAAATCATGAGGGGTTTTGATCGAGTAAATAAGGAGAAACTGTTTCCTGTGGCAGGAGGGTCGGTAACCAGAGGGCACAGATTTAAGATAATTGGCAAAAAAAACCAGAGGGAGATGAGAAGAAATTTTTTACGCAATGAGTTGTGATGATCTGGAATGTTCTGCCTGAAAGGGTGGTGGAAGCAGATTCAATAGTAACTTTCAAAAGGGAATTGAATACTTGAAAATGATAAATTTGCAGGACAGTGGGGAAAGAGCAGGGGGAGTGGGACTAATTGGATAGCTGTTTCAAAGAGCCAGCTCAGGCACGATTGGCCGAGTGGCCGCCTTCTGTGCTGTATGATTCTATAATCCACTGCTTCTTCAGTTTTGATCGCATCGGCAGCTGTTTTAGGTGCTAAACAAAGTTATCAATCAATTACATTTGCAAGCATCCCTGCTGGCTCATTTTGGTAAATGCTCTGCCCAGTGTGGTAAGGAACTAGGAGCAGGAAGATCCCATCTTCAGTTCCAAATCTGTGTTGAGTTAACTGATCTCTGTCAGGGTGGGAGATGGGGAGCTACAATTGTCTTCAGCGGGCCTAGGCTAGGAAGGGAAACATTTATCCAGGGTTCCTGTTTCTGATCGCTATTCAGTGACCCTAACTAGAAAGTGGATGTGTGCGGAAACAGAGGGGGAGATTTTGAGGCCTCCTGGCCGGTGGAAATGGGGCGGTAGCACTCCGAAAACGGTGGGGAATGGCTTACTGCCCCTGTTCCTGCTGATTGTTAAGCTGTCCCGAGCTCCCCCAGGGCCCATTTTACCTATTAAATTTATGAGGACCTGGGATACCAGGGTTTAAAGGGTTAAATTACGAGGACAGGTTGCATAAACTTGGCTTGTATTCCCTTGAGTTTAGGAGTGATCTAATCGAGGTGTTTAAAATGATAAAGGGATTCGATAAGGTAGATACAGAGAAACTCTTTGTCTGGTGGGAGAATCCAGAACAAAGGGGACACGATCTTAAATTTAGAGCTAGACCGCTCAGAAGTGAAATCAGGAAGCACTTTTTCACACAAAGGACAGTGGAAAACTGGAACTTTCTATCCCCAAAAGGCTGTGGGTCTTGGGTCAATTAAATTTTCAAGACTGAGATCAATAGATTTTTTTTTTTTGTTGGGTAATGGTATCAAGGGATACGGAGGTAAGGCGGATAAATGAAGGTGAGATACAGATCAGCCGTGATCTAATTGAAAAGTGGAACAGGCTCGAGGGGCTGAATGGTCTTCTCCTGTTCCTAGAACTGCTTCAACAGTGACTCCACCACCAACCATTGAAACTTGGCGGAGTAACTATTTTGAGGAAAATTAAAACTTGTGAAGACACAAGTTCAGCTTTTGACAGACGTCGTCTCTCTGGTTGAAGAAACGAAATATATGCCTTTTGAAATGTCCCAGCATATTTCTGGTAAACTGAGAGAAAAGAAAGGAGCATAATTAATGAGTTTAAAATCTCAGCCTGGCATGACTGGATGTACTTATTGTCAATGTGTTCATAAACAGGGTACTAATTATCAGTGTAGAGTCATTACATAGTCTCAGAGAAGCATAATATGCAGTGATAACAAAGAACTAGGACTTTCCATTCCCTTTTATAATAGATACTCAATACTTTGGCTGTCTTGCAGATAGCACATCTGTCACGTCTTTGCCCATATCCCCTCTGGGCTGTTTCTCTGTCTGGTCTCCCCTCCAAAGCTACAGTTATAGTCTCTTCTGTCGAACGCTGCCATGGGGAAAGGTGACAAAGAGAATTTCTCATGTGGCAGAAACTGAAAACAGAAACAGTTCCATAGAATTAATCAGCAGAGTTGCTGCAAAAAACGTGTTCGTAGAACTGAGCGTGAAAAGCTCAGTT
Organism: Heptranchias perlo; assembly: GCF_035084215.1. Lineage (NCBI taxonomy): Eukaryota > Metazoa > Chordata > Chondrichthyes > Hexanchiformes > Hexanchidae > Heptranchias > Heptranchias perlo. The sequence continues at coordinate 38,703,719 of NC_090350.1, read as the reverse complement.
TGGGCTAATGAAAAATTCATGGTGTTAAAAATGAATTCATGCAGAGGCAATGGCGACATCTGGTGAAATGTTTAGCTGACATTTGGTTTGGCAAACTAGAATATTTCTACATTTGGTTGAAATGGTTCTGAAATTGGCCAGAAACTATGGACACCGCAAATATATTTTATTTTAAAATCTCTCCTGTTTTACCTGATTTTCCTATGTTTTTAACTGCCCATAACTCTGCAGACCATTAACTGGCTGAGAGAGCAACTGTCTCCTAGACACCTACTGCTTCTGGTTTGATTCAAAATGGCTGGAGTGCTGACTGATTTTAAAAAGGATGTAGAGGCACAGGCAAAGGTGCAAAAAAAGATTTACAAGAATGACACCAGAACGGAGAGGTTATAACCATCAGGAAAGAATGAACAGGCTGGAGCTTTTTCCTGTAGGAAAGAGAAGGGTGACCTGATAGTTGTCTTTAAAGTTATGATGGGGTTTGATAGGTTAGATGTAGAAAAGATGTTTCTGCATGTGGGTGAGTCTAAAACTAGGGGCCATAAATGTAAGATGGTCTCTAATAAATCCAATAAGGAATTCAGAAGGAACCTAGAGAGTGGTTAAAATGTAAAACTTGCTACCACAAAGGAGTAGTTGAGACAAATAGCTTAGGTGCGTTTAAGGGGAAGCTAGATAAGTACATGAGGGAGAAAGGAATAGAAGGATATGCTGATAGTGTGAGATGAAGTAGGGTGGGGGAAGCTCGTGTGGAGCATGAAGACCAGCACAGACCAATTGGGCCGAATGGCCTCTTTCTGTGCTGTAAATTATCTGATTTATCTCCTTGCAACCTAGTGCCAAGATTGAAACTCATTGCACTGCCTCATACTTTTAACTTCTTTTTTCCAGGACCTCAAAACTATGGAATACTCATATACACACACACACACTTTCCCGGTTATCCCTTCCTCCTACAATCTCCAAGCTTGGAAAAGCTAAACTTGTTGTTCTCGAAACATAACTTCTTGACTAATGTGATCTCTCCTACTTTTCCCACCCTTGGTAGTGCCCTTGACTACAGGCCATGATCTCTCACCTGAGCTTCTCAATTTAAAATAAAAATGATTTTTGCATGTGTTTGAGGGGGGGGGGAAGGTAAGAAAGAGATGAGGGGGCGGGGTTGGTAAAAGGTCTCCCCTCTGCCTGGTATGTTCCTACAGGCTTCAGTTCCCAGCAGAGAAAAGAAGAGAACACCATAACAACCCTCGCTTGAACTTTGTTTCGTCAAGATACATCTACGCTGTGTTTGAAACCACTTACGAAGTTCCAGGTTTTCTCCCTTCTCTGGTGTTTTCTCATTATCTCATCTGACCGCGGCTGAAGCTGCACTGATGGATCAATCTGTCACTGGAGTGCAGATCACTCCATTTCTGTTCCAGGGCATAACGTCAGTTGTCAAAGTTTTGATGAATCGGTGCATGACCTCGCAGTCCCATCTATCAGCATCAGCCTCTAGGAAAGCAAAAAAAGATCGTTCCTGGCCCTGGGAATCTTGGAAGAACTTTCTGGGAACACTGCGATCAGAACAATTCTCCGTGTCTCTTTTTTTTGTTTCTTCCCTGTGGTTTAACATGTCCCTGCTACAAAAAGGTGAAGCTTGCAAATAATCCGCATAATCCAGAGATTCGAAGTGTGCCCAGATGGATTTACAAGTTAGCCTTGTGGGGTTTAATGGACTGCACAGCACCTGCAGTCATACACTGACACCATACTTGAAGTGCGCCTCATTGTGATTCACAATCCTACTTTGTTCCTATTATGTGAAACACAAAGAGCTCCTCAGCTCCTATAAAAGAAAAGATCCCAACCTCTTGTTAGTGAAATCTGTAGCCAGGGTCTGACCCCTGTCAAGCCAACCAATTGAAAATGAAAGGTTGTAGAGAGAAGTCACAGTGCATCTCTAATGTTGACAATATAACCAGCCTCCAGATAAGCAAGTTATATCGGCTAGAAAACAAAAGTTACAATGAATTTTTTTTGTTGTTGTTTGGGGGGGAAAAGAAGCAATTTGACTTATTTATAGCCTTTAACAGAGCAGCTTTAAATTGACTGGGGGTCATTTTAATTTTTATCATCGGGGGAAATACAAATGATGGCAAATGGATGCCTGTTTTACACCTCACCCGATGGAAAAGAAAATTGGGTGATGAGTAAAAGGGGCCGCTGATTCGCTCTCCCCTGTTTTTCACTTAGTGATTAAAAGTTAAAATTACTCCCATTTTCTCTGTCTCTTATCCACAGCCACCTACCATTTCATAGTTTCTTTTATGATTTTACATTTTTAAAAATTAAATATTATTGGCTTTATAAATAGAGGCGTAGAGTATAAAAGCAAGGAAGTTATGGTAAACCTTCATAATTCACTGGATGGACCTCAGCTAATGTATTGTGTCCAGTTCTGGGCATCACATTTTAATAAGGATGTCAAGGCCCTCGAGAGGGTGCAGAGGAGATTTATAGAACGGTACCAGGGATGAGGGAATTCAGTTATGTGGAGAGACTGGAGAAGCAGGAATTGTTCTCCTTTTAGAACAAAGAAGTTTTAAGGAGTGATTTAATAGAGATGTTCAAAATTGAGGGGTTTTGATAGAGTAGAGAGGGAAAAGCTGTTTTCACTGGCAGGAGAGTCGGTAACGAGAGAACACAGATTTAAGATGATTGGCAAAAAAGCCGGGTGGGAGATGAGAAGAATTTTTTTTTTACTCTGCGAGTTATGATGGTCTGGAGTGCACTGCCTGAAAGGGTGGTGGAAGCAGATTCAATAGCATCTTTCCAAATGGAATTGGATAAATACCACACTTTCAGGCAGTGTTTTCCATTCTATACAACTCATTGAAAGAAAATACCCTCCTTCCCATAACTTTCACTTTAATAAATGTAACATCTAGATTACTGTCCATCTCAAAGAGAGTCTCTTGCTCTGGATTTGCCAGCATTCTTGTAGTGTTGCTGAACTGATGCTGGCCCGAATCCTATCCAAGAAATATGGTGATCTTTGGCTGGCACAGAATTGAAACACAGAATTAATGCATTTACACGTGCCATTGGTTGAATTTAGGAAGATGTACAGACTGCTTGTTTGTGCAACAAGGTATTAGTTAGGTACGAATCTCTTCCCAAAGCTCTCTGGGATTCCTTGGGGAGGGGAATTGTATTAATCCCATGATTGACAGCAAGCAGTGTTGACCTGCCCCCTGTTAATGAGTTATCTTTGCCAAAGGGTATCTCATTCCAATTCTAGTTCACAGCCTCGGTCATAATCTGTTCAGTCCCATTTTCTCTTTCTAGTTTTCCTTGGCACCGAGTCTCCTTCAGTAGTCTTTGTGCCTTAAGCTACGATGTAGAGTTTGAAGTTAATGAGCCATCTTTTTTTTTGAAGGTTTGTTCAGCTCTCTAAGTGCTGTCGGGAAGAAATAGTTCAGAGGCATGAAACTAAAGTAACATAGTCAATAGTTAACAAAAATATATGTTTGGTATAAGAAAATTCAATGAGTGCCCATTTGATGGACACATATCTACAGCTCAATTGAAAATTTTGTGACGTCTGACTTTTTCAACACATGCTGCAGAAAAATACAAAGGATTTGGAATGTGGGAATATAATTATGATCAGAAATTGCTGATTGAAGTGTCCTAGTTTTGAAGTTAGTTTTTCTTCATTTTCATTTGTAAATCTGCCTCAGAAGAAATGTTGTCACTGTTGATTGTGTGAGAGAGGGAGCAGAACATCAGAGGGGACGAGAATTACGTGGAGGTGCAATCTAACTTTCTCTTTGCCCCTCTCGTTCTTGGTTTGAGATAAGGCTCGCAGAAATATTGCCATTCAAGGAAAGAAATTTGAATCTTAAAATTTGAATACACGGGGCACAGTAGTGTAGACAGGGAATACAATAGTGTGGTGGTTATATTACATACCCAGAGAGTGGCTAGAATGTGGAACTCGCTGCCACAAGGGATAGTTGAGGCGAATAACATAGATGCATTTAAGAGGAAGCTAGATAAACACATGTGGGAGAAAGGAATAGAAGGATATGCTGGTAAGGTTGGATGAAGAGGGTTGGGAGGAGGCTTGTGTGGAGCATTAACACTGGCACAGACCAGTTGAGCTGAATGGCCTCTTTCTGTGCTGTGCATTCTGTGTAATTCTATGAATCTGACAGGAGTTTAATTCGTCTAATGTTGGTTCCAGTTATAGAATGAGCAGCGTGGTTTCTGCTCAGTAAATCCAGTGTTGTTAGGAACAGCGGTTTGTTTGACTCTGAACTGCTTCAGTGTTTGTAGTGAGAAGCCAGATGGTGCTTGTAGTCTCGTGTTCGCTGATGACCTCAAGCTACAGGGCTAGGTGAGCAGTGTAAGCAGATTGAGACACCTGGGTAAATTAATTGTGGGCAGCGAGCAATGGCAGAATCATTTTAACACAAATAGATGGCTACTCGGTGAAAACATCCAGTCAAAGTGAAAGTCATCAGTAAAAGCAGTCTAGTTCTGGGGGGTATTTTCAGAGTATTAAATTGTAAATCCCAGCAGGCTATTCTGGTCATAGGTCAGTGGTGAGGGCATTAGGGCACGATGGCATTACATGCAGAACTGTACCCCGGCTAATGTACTGGAGACTTCAAGGGAGAAAGTAAGAAGTCCCCAAAATCATATTTAAAGCTAATTTATATTCATTTAGGATGCTGCAAAGAGCAAGGAAAGTAGCCAATTGATATTTCTCGGGCATTAGACTTAATGACCAAATTAGTGCCATTACCATAAATGGAGACAATCGGGATGAATGTAAATGGATCTCTGAACAGTCTGATGTGGATAGCAATGATTGGTAATGTGTTCTATCTCCTGTCCTTCTCTCCCTCCATTAATTTACGGCAACAGGAGCATTTCTTAATATTAACCAATAAAAAATGAAGTGTTAAGCATCTCTACAAACCAATCAGCTTTTATCTTTTTTCCCCTTTGGACCACGAAGTCAGAAAAATCAATATGCCATCAATAAAGTATGTGAGAGTATCATAAAATGCCTGAATACAATAGTAAATTGTCAGGGACACAGGCATAGACACTAACAGTAATCTGATTTTGAGAAGCATAGGAAGCTAAATGGGATTGTTGGTCTTTATTATATAAGTATCAATAAGTAAAGAGGCCTCCTGCCCTCTCAGTTATGCTTTTATTTATATTAACTACAATTGCAATTTGATTCAACAGGGATCAGCAGCCTTATTGAATCTTGGGTACTGATCCAGAACTATTGATCATTTTGAAATCCAGTGCAAACTAATATTGAATAAAATCAAATCACTGATCGCTCTAGATCGGAAAGGATGCAGATCCTGCAGTCATCTCAAAGATGAGGAATGGTCCCTTGGGTGAGGTGGAGGAAGATAGCTGTTGTCTGTGGAACCATATCCAAGCAAGGGGTCAAGGACTTAAAGTGGAGGAGGAGGGGAGAGCAACACACAACAAAGAGAACATTCCTTCGAGTTGGAATGAGTACTGGAGAGTGAGGGGGAAGGGATTGGGAAATACTTGACATTGAAAGTACACTGCTCCCCTTCCCCATTTTCCCTACCCTAAAAGTAACCTTTCAGGATGATCATTATTTTGATCAAGGATTGCGATTTTTCACGGCTGTCAATTGCAGTCTGGGTGAGCCCAATTGCCTTGGTGTTTTCTGGATCTGTGATTTAGATCTTCAAAAGAATATATAAACTGGATCCCAGAATGGTGGTCAATATCTACACAAGCATGAGGAAAAGGAACATGAATCAGACTTAGATGAACAAATTTAAGATTAAGATATAACTTCAGGTAATTATATAGAAGACCCAAGTTAGGTACAGTGTGAATCCTTGATCATCAGAAGTGAAGTGGGGTAAAATGTCTCTGGTCTTTTGGACAATGGTTGAGGATGGTTGTTTCTAGTCCTGTATAGTTCAATGTGCACAAAGTTATGGGGGAGGGAATGATGGTTGTCAATTGGTTTTAGAACTAGCAGTGTAAACACAACTTTTTAAGCAGCAGCATATTGGCTTCTGAATTGCTGATTGATTAATATAGAATGTCTTAAAACTGGCTGACACATTTAAAAATGAACTGGAGACTTGTGTATAAGTAATTACTGCATCTAATTTGAAAGTACAACTTAATGTGTTTATGATGTGGCTGCACCCGAAAAGATGCTGGAGCATATAAATTGAGGCAGATGGTGTTACGAACATCATGGACAATGGAGCTGGGCTATTTTCCTATTTCTTCATTCATTACCCTTCCTATATCATTTTATCCTAGCCCAAAGACTCGAGCACAACATCTAGGCTGACACTCCAGTGCAGTACAGAGGGAGTGCTGCACTGTCGGAGGTGCCGTCTTTCGGATGTGACGCTAATCGAAAGCCCCATCAGCCCTCTCGGGTGGATGTAAAAGATCCCATGGCACTATTTTGAAGAAGAGCAGGGGAGCTCTCCCTGGTGTCCTGGCCAATATTTATCGCTCAACCAACTCCTAAAACAGATGATCTGGTCGTTATCACATTGATGTTTGTGGGACCTTGCTGTGCACAAATTGTCTGCCATGCTTCCTACATTAAAAGAGTGACTACACTTCAAAAAAAGTACTTCACCGGCCGTAAAGCACGATGTGACTTGACAGGGTAGACGCGGAGAGGATGTTTCCTCTGGCTGGAGAGTCAGGAACTAGGGGTCACAGTCTCGAGATAAGATGTCGGCCATTTAGGACAGAGATGAGAAGGAATTTATTCACACAGGGTTATAAATCTTTGGAATTCTCTACCCCCAGAGGGCTGTGGATGTTCAGTCGTTGAGTACATTCAAGATTGAAATCGATAGATTTTTAGACACTAAGGGAATCAAACGGATATGGGGATCAGGCGGGAAAGTGGAGTGGAGTTGATCTTATTGAATGGTGGAGCAGGCTCGAGGGGCCGTATGGCCTACTCCTGCTACTATTTCTTATGTTCTTATGCGACGTCCCAATGTCGTGAAAGGCACTATATAAATACAAGTCGTTTTTTTTATCCCCCCCCCTCCCTTTTTCTCTCTTTCCCCACAATGCCTATCTCGACCACCTTGTTGGCCAAATTGATCCAAAGCTATGGAATGTGCTGAAGCGAATGGGATGGTTGTCATTGCAAAATCTAGAATGGAATATGTGTAGCCACACAACAGGGAAGTGCATGTGATACCAACTGCAAACACACAGCTCACAATGAGAGAAAGATGGAGCATTTATATAGCCATAAGACCATAAGAGATAGGAGTAGGCCATTCGGCCCCTCTAGCCTGCTCCGCCATTCAATAAGATCATGGCTGATCTGATTTTTGTCTCAACTCCACTTTCCCGCCCTTTCCCCATATCTTTTGACTCCCTTGCTGATCAAAAATGTGCCCAACTCAGCCTTGAATGTATTCAATGACTCAGCCTCCACAGCTTTTTGGGGTAAAGAATTCCAAAGATTCACGACCCTCTGGGAGAAGAAATTCCTCCTCATTTCCGTCTTAAACAGGCGACCCCTTTATTCTGAGATGATGCCCCCTAGTTTTAGATTCCCCATGAGGGGTAACATCCTCTCAGCATCTACCCTATCGAGTCCCCTCAGAATCTTGTATGTTTCAATAAGATCTCCTCTCATTCTTCTAAACTCCAATGAGTATAGACCCAACCTGTTCAATCTTTCCTCATAAGACAACCCTTCCATACCTGCACCTTTCACGATCTCAGGACGTCCTAAAGCACTTTACAGGGACTGTTTTAACATGGTAGCAAAAATGCACACAGCAATGAGATAATGACCAGATCATCTGTTTTAGTGATGTTGTTTGAGGGATAAATGTTGGCCAGGACACCGGGGAGAACTCCCCTGCTCTTCGAAAACTGCCATAGGATCTTCTATGCCCATATGAGAGGACAGATGGGGCCTTATCTGAAAATGACACCTCTGACAGTGCAGCACGCCCTCAATGCTGCTCTGATGTGTCCACCTAGATTTTGTGCTCAAGTCTCTGGAGTGGGGCATGAACCCACAACCTTCTGACTTGGAGGTGAGTGTGCAATCACTCAGCCAAAGCTGACACATAGCTCTCAATGGGGAGTGATGCTAACCTGAATTGTTGTAGCATGTGGTAACATAGTAGATCTTAATGTGATTAGTATGAGATGGGTATAATTGTTAATTTCACTACCCTGAAAACCAATAGTTTTCATTTTGAAATGATTTTGTTGGGATTTAAATCTCGCTTTTTTTTCATGGATGAAAAAACAATGTTGGAAACTAATACATTTTTTTTTAACACCCCAGTTAGATGAAGGTGTACCTTGTAGTTGATCTGCTGTCAACCAGCTTTATTTTTCATTCCCAAAATGTAATGTGTAATAGCATTGGCAGGTTTAACTGGTTGCTGAAACTTGACCTTGACTCTGGTAAAACTGAAACAACAGATCAGGTTTAGACAAGGGGAAAAAAAGTGTGTTCATGTTTATGCATTGCAGAAATGACAAAGTTGTAAAGGCTGATAACAGCTGTCACCTTGTTGAACCTATTATTAGTTATTACTAGACTCCTGCTTTGTGTAGTTTGCTAGCATAATATTTCGGAATTAGGCACTAAAAATAAATTGCTATTTATCATTGAGTAACAATTCAATCCACCAACTAGTCGAAGCTTGGAAACGGGCTTGATAAGGATACAGGTTGCACTTCTATCAGTCAGATGCATTGAGCCTCCTTACATTACTGTGCTACAGCCAACAGCTGCCTTGACTTCAGTGGTAGTCCTTTAAGGTAAATAAGGTGATGCTTCTACACCCAGAAGTGCTGTGACTCACCTAAAGCGATCAGCAATCACAGTGTCAGTGGTGGCCATGCTACCATTTCTCCCGGCCATGGGCTGCCTGATCTCTGTCTTTCTGTAAGTCCAGCAATGCAGCTTTTCTACTGTAGGCCATTAGGGACCTTCCCAAGCAATTGTGGAAGGCCTAGCAGCCAAAACAACTGAGCATGTGCAATTGATTGGTTGGTTATTCCATCTGTCATTGGTTGGTTATTCCATAATGTGTATGGAAAAATTAAATAGATCTGGAGGTCCAGATTGACAACAAATTTAAGCTGTGGCGATTGGTTATCGTTGATAGGAATCTGACCTGCTTCATAACCAAGAGTAGTTGCAGAGCCATTTCTTTTGGAAGTGCTTCTGTAAGACAGAGTGCACCAGATGTTTTTAACATTTTCATATCATCAGATCATAAGTTACTTATGGATAAGGAGGCCAATTCAGCCCATTGTAATTCATCCATCATAAAGACCTGACAATCCATCCTACCATTTTGTCTTCTAATTGTTTCTTTAATGATTCCAGGGTTCTTGCCTTCACTACTCTATCTGGAGGCACATTCCAATATTGATCACTTTTTTTGTTTTGAAGTTGTACTTCCTGATATCAGTTTTAAGTTTACTTTTTACTAGTTTGAACCTGTGTCTCCTTGTCCTAATGTCGTAACATAATTTAAAGTAGTTTTCTGGATTGATCTTTTTCCACTCCCTCAGCTATCGTATAGCAGATTACGATTATTATCTTAGATGTTTCCTTTCTGGGCTAGAAGGCACTAGTTTCCCCAAAATAAAAGCCCAATGAACTCAAGCCAAATAAACATGTTAACCATTATTTTAAATAAAAAAGGCTCTGGATTTTTCTAATGGATGGTAAAGATACTGTTGTATTTTCCTGGATGTTGAATTGATATCTGCTCCTTTTAACCTCCGTCTGTATGGTGTGGTCAGTTGGGATGGTAATGTTTCACTGCTGGTATCGGTGGAGCATTTAACCAGAGAGTGGGTGGGCGAAAATAGCTGCCTGTTCTTGATTGTGAATTTTAACAAACAGTGTCTCGAGTCATGTCCATATTGGACCAGCACTCCCACGTTGTGTTTGTGTGACAGTCTGGGACAGGTTTTAAAAATTAAAGCTGATGGTATTCATTTGCTTCTGGTGCGAATACAGCTGTGTACTGACTTTTTGTTTTAGAAGAGAAAAGCTAAGCTGTCCCAAAACAGCTGGAGAAAGGACAGAAGGTATTTTACATCCACTCACAGCAAATCCCAGCCTGAGAGAAAATGCAAAGTGCTTCACATGGGGAACAACAAAAAAAAATCCAGGAAGGGACTATTACTTAAATGGAAGAAAATAATGTGCATGGAAAATTTAAATAGATCTGGGGGTCCAAATTGACAACAAATTTAAGCTATGGCAATAATGCTCGGTAGCAGTGAGTAAAACAAATTTGATGTTGGGATCATAGAATGATGCAGCATAGAAGATGGCCATTCAGCCCATTGTGTCTGTGATAGCTCTTTGAAAGAGCTATCCAATTAGCCCCACTCTCCTCTTTCCCCATAGGCCTACAAATTTTTCCACTTCAGTATTGATCCAATTCCAGTTTGAAAGTTATTATTGAATCTGCTCCCACCGCCCCTTCAGGCAGTGCGTTCCAGATCATAACAACACACTGCATAAATGTTTTTTTCCCTCATGTCGCCTCTGGTTCTTTTGCCTATTACCTTAAATGTATTAAAAAGTTAATATCGAGCTGAAATAGTGAGATCCTGCCACTTTATAAATCATTGGTGCAACCACACTTGGAATACTGTGTACAGTTCTGGTTGCTGCAGTACATAAAGGATATTGTAGCTATTGAAAGGATACAGAAGGGGGAAACCAGAATGATTGAGGGGAAGGAGGGAGGGATTGGATTACGAGCGATTTATGTGAATTGAGCACATTCTCGCTGGAAAAGAGAAGGTTGAGAGGTGATATGATTGCTGTTTTTAGGATCCTAAAAGGACTAAGCACATGTTGAGCTGTTTCACCTTGTCCAGAACAGTAGAACCAGAGGACACGGCCTGTGCTTGAAGGGGGTAAATTCAAAACTAATCAATGGAAAGGTTATTTCAGTGAGTGAGTGGTCAATCTATGAAACGGGCTCCCTGGGGAGACAGAGATAGTGTTGATTCATTGAAATGCAAATTAGATTTCTTTCAGAAAATTATATTTTGGGATACAGTATATGAATAATTTAAAACATGATGTGGAGATGCCGGTGATGGACTGGGTTTGACAATTGTAAACAATTTTACAACACCAAGTTATAGTCCAACAATTTAAAAATAATTTATATCCAATAATTTAAAACCTGACTAGGTAAGCGTAGAATTCTTGGGAGAAACAGGTGACTTTGGACCTATGGCTCCCAAAGCTCTCCACTGGGGGTTTACCTCACCTCATGTCTGGATCTGTTGTAGACTATGATGGAGATTGATTGCTATGATTAGTCAACAACTCCATTATATATTGTAACATGCGATTACCAGGATGGTGGCAGGTGAACTAGATGGACCTTGGTCTCTTTTTGTCTAGAAATTCCTCTGCTCCTTTTTGTCTGTGTTCCTTCCTCATCTATATGGCTCAGTACCTCATCTGGTGCTAAATTTATCTGTGACTTGAGCTATTAGGTGAGATTTCCTTTCCTTTTTCACTTCATAAAATATAAATTACATTTCACAGCAAAGTAAGGTATAGGGACATTGTCGTGCTGCAATCCCTCATGGCTTGTAGCACACCGACTAAGGAGGTGACACAGAATGTTAGATAAAGCGGTTCCATCCTTCTGCCCATTTTCTGTTGTCTTCATTATTGGGGAATATTTGCACAGCTGTTAATTTTCCAATCATGTTATGAAATATGGGCTTGTACAACACCAAGCAGCACTGACACACTTTTTGGGTTAAAGGGCAAACCAGGCTTCCCCGTTATTGGCACGGAGCTCAGAGTTCGAGGATGGATTGGCTATCTGAACAGACCTGACATAATTCACCTCCGAGCCCCACTACCTAGGTCACTTTACTGTCCCTTTTTTTTCTCGGCTCGCTCGCTCGCTCTCTCGCTCTCTCTCGCTCTCTCTCACGCTCTCGCTCTCTCCATTGTGTGTGTTGGAATGTACTTGCCATGCAGATTTTCGTTTCCTATGGGGTTAAATAATTGTTGCTATGGCAACCAAGCTGGACCGAGTGGGAAAGGCCTCTTGCTATGATATCACTTTGGTGGGTGGGGGGTACATTTGATATGTTTTTTCCTCTTCCAAACTTCTACAATGGTGAAAAATTGTGCAGAAATATTGATTTGTATAACTGCACCCTCCATAAAATAGGTGAATGGCGGCATCTTAAACATGCAAGCAAGCTGACACATTTGATGAATTCTAACACTTTGGGAAACTTTGCATTCCAAGGCAGCAGCTGACTCGAGGCGAGGCCAGCCGCAGCTCGTGTTTCGAAGGGTTCGGATGTAGCTGCTGAGTACAATTCCACATGTACAATCTTGAAATCTAATAATGCAGCCACTTGCATGAAAAATGATCTCCAACTACCAGCCACAGAAACCAGTTATTGGTTCTTTTGTCCTCTTCCCTCCAATCAAATTGTGGTTTATGTTGATATGCCCTCCTCCCCTTGCACCCACAGTAATGGCATTTAACTTGCTTGTGAAACAAAACCTTTCATCGATACACTTGACGTTTAAAGAACTACCTCTCCGCTTATCTGGAAGGTCTGTTTTGTTTTATTAGTTTTTGAACGGACATTCAAGAACCACTTTGCATGGTAGTATCAGTTATACCCAAATGTGAGTGAACTTTGCACTTCAGTAAATAAAATGTCTGATGCCCACTGTAAGATCCAGTGTGGCTCAGTGAACCAACAAACTTGCATTTATATAGCGCCTTTCACAATCTCAGTCCATCCCAAAGCGCTTCACAGCCAATTTTGAAATGTAGTCACTGTTGTAATGTAGGAAATGTGGCAGCCAATGTGCACAGCAAGTTCCCACAAAGAGCACTCAAATAAATGATCAGATAATTTGTTTTTAGTGATGTTGGTTGCGGGATAAATATTAGTCAGGACACCGGGGAGAACTCCCCTGCTTTTCTTTGAAATAGTGCCGTGGGATCTTTTATGCCCACCTGAGAGGGAAGGTGGGGCCTCGGTTTAGCATCTGATCCAAAAGATGGCACCTTTTGACAGTGCAGCACCCCCTCAGTACTGCGCTGAGGCGTCAGCCTAGATTATGTGCTTAAGCCAGTGGAGCAGGATTGAACCCACAACCTTCTGACTCAAGAGATGAGAGAGCTACCACTGAGCCAAGGCTGACACCACCACCTGAAAGGTAGCACTGAGCCTACGGACCATAAAGGTCTCTGGTTTGATTCCTTGTCTATGCCCAGTTAGACGGTCACAGCTCGGGCAGTGGTAGGAGCACCAGAACTAGCCTCGATCAGGAGGTGTTTCCACTTCTGGCTGTCGGACCATTAACCCTTTGACCTTGCGGGTGAGTGGATGTCCAGTGAAGACCAGGTGAAGTTCAGCCGCGATGCCCCCATAGTGGAAAAGCTCCCTGATATTTGTTGCCCAGGATTCTGTTTGAAGAATGCTACTTGGGTCAAACCCTGGTGACTGGCAACAGCCATGAATCTGTAACCCAGTGCCTTCAGGAGGGGAAGGGAGCAAAACTAAAATTATCAGCAACTCTTGCTTTTAAAAGTATTTAATTTGGGTGAACAAAGTTGTATTTTCATGTAGGCCCAAGGCCAGCTTTACCAGAGCACGTTTCAGGAACCCTACGCACAGAGAAGCGATGGATGTGTGCGGTACAATTGTGAGAGCACTAATTTAGGTATTGTCACATTTTTTAAATCGCTAAAATCAGCCGCTGGAAAAAAAAAATAGAAAATGCTGGAGAAACACAGCAGGTCAGTCAGCAGCTGAAAAGACGAAAGATGTTTTGGGTCTAATCCCTCTTCAGAACACATCTTTTGGTGAACGAGCACACTCGAA